>NC_067286.1:14326712-14695752 GCF_020740795.1 Apus apus
TTGAATTTACTGCCACTTTGAAATCGGATTATTATCTGTAGCTTGCCCTAACCTTTGTTTTCAACATCGTTCTTGCTCTGCTTGGCTAGTTGTTAATGTAATTAGATCTAACAGAAACAAGAAAGGAAGTACTTAATTTTTCAGTAGGTCTGATTCAAGTTATCCTGAAAGGCTCTTTTGCCTTGACATGTTTGATTACTGTGACAGCAAGAATTGGATATGTTACCTTTCTGATTTACAAGGCACTTTATTAACTAGATGACAAGAAATTTTTGTGGATGATGTACCAGGTACAGATTCTTCAGAGAATATACTGTATTTTTCTGCTTTTCATCTCTGATTGGGATTCTCTGCATAAGTCTGCCTGCATAGTGCTGTCTGTCTGGTGCAACTCACCAGAGCCTGCTTTAAATCAGCTGGTTGTACTGCATCTTTTCAGGGTAAATGGGTCTGCTTTGATCTCCTGTGTTTTCTCTTTTAGTCTGCTTCTTGTGTTTGAGCTTTCTTGGATCCCTTTTAGCTGAACTGCAGTATTGGTAGATCCTGATTTCTCAGCTTCCTGGAAATGATAATACTGAATATGCCATTACAGTTTTATAGGAGCAAACATCCTTTGGAAGAATCTGTGTCAGAGTCAACAGTGTCTTTTATACTGGAGGATCAGGCAAATGTGGCAGCTGGTGTGGGAGAAAAGGGATTTGGGAAGGGAACACAGACATCTCTGTAGCAAAACTGGTGATCCCACAAAGCAAAATGTGAAGCCTTAGTTTTGCTTAGAGTTAAATCTCCTTGTCAGTGTGTAATAGAGGTGAAAAAAAGATTTCCCAGACATGACAGCAATCTTTTGAAGTCTGTAATAACCATCAAGTACTTCCATTTTATATTGCATAGACTCACAACCTCAAAAAGTTCGACCAGAAACATGTTTGGTAGAATAATGGTTACAGTTTCAAGACCTGTTTTACTCTATGAATCCCTGTTGCTATATCACTGATTGTCAATGGCTTGCTCATGTTGTCAAGAATTGTGAAAAATGGTAAAACAGACCAGTTAGAAAAGGATTAAATTCACAAATAGTTTTTGAACAGATAAAGATTTAGAATTGCCATGCAGGTTTGTGGAGATGTTAGAATAAAATGTTCTATAAATCTGATACAGACGTCTCACAAATTGTAATTAGGAAGAAAGAATGGGGGACTGATCCATCATTCTGCATTTTGCACCTGCTCTTAGAGGTCCTTCCAGAGGAGACTGTTGTACCACTTTCTATGTTCTTTGTTGACTAAAGTCGCTCCCAATATGTTAAGTTGCTCCCTTTGCTTCAAAGTGTTTCAAAATTGCCAACTACCTTAGTTTAAACAGAAACAGAATGTGATGCTGCCTTCTGAGACGTGAGTACAGAAGTTTGATTTTTTTCTTGTTGAGTGGTAATACAAGTATACCTGAATGCACCTTTGTGGTAGCTCTTAAGTCAATAGATGCTTAAGACTGCTTAGAAGCATGAGTAGATGAGCATCTTGGCATTTTATGGGAGTTTCATTTCCTGAAACATTTACAGTTTTCATTTGTATACTCAGAGGTGCTTTGCAACCATTTTAAAAATACATTTTTGTTTAGTGCTTGTGTGACCAAGGGTTGAAGTTTGTCTGCTTTCTGAACAGCTCTTTGGCATGCAGTAGATCTCCATTCTTTACTTTTTTTTAATTTTTCTGAATTTTGTGTATTTTGATCCTCCCAAAGACTTTCTACATCTGTTGCAGGTTGTGATACTCATGATTAGATGGCTGGAGCACCTCTTCTATAAAGACAGGCTAAGACAGTTGGGGTTTTTCAGCCTGGAGATGAGAAAGCTCTAGGGTGACCTTATAGCAGCCTTCTGGTACCTGAAGGGAGCCTACAGGAAAGCTGGGAAGGGACTTTGTAAAAAGGCATGTAATGGTAGGACATGGGGGAACAGTTTCAAGCTGAAAGACGGTAGATTTAGATGCAACATTAGGAAGAAATTATTTAGTGTGAGGGTGGTGAGACACTGGAACAGATTCCCCAGGAAAGTTGTGGATGCCTTATCCCTGGAAGTCTACAAGGCCAGGTTGGACAGGGCTCTGAGCAACCTGATCTAGTGGAAGGGGTTCCTGACCATGGCAGGGAGGTTGGAACTAAGTGATCTTTAAGATCCCTTCCAACCCCAACCATGATTGTATGTTGCATAAGTTTGTTAAAATACACTTTTTTGAATATACTACTTCAAACATACTTCAGAACCACGTGGTGTTAACCTGCTTTTTTCTTCTGTTAATACACAGGTTTTTGTGATAGAAGCTTGGAAAATGACTTGATGCTCCCCAACAGGACCGTTTTAAGCAAAAGCAGTGCTCCCTCGGCTTTTATAGACAGCTGGCAAGTGCCAGACACGTTAAAGTATGTTGGAGAAGACAGGCATCAGGAAACTAATTGCTCAGTCATGGACTGCTCAGAGTGCTTAAGAATGGTGTTGAACCAGACCTTCAGCAGCTGTCATCCTTATGTATGTTAACTATTTCGGAAGCTTACATTTCGAGAGAGGTGCAGTTCTGGTATAATTTTGTATACTTTCTAGTTTCATTAACGTGAAACTACATGTTACCACATCTGTGAAATGAGGTACAGACTTTTTGGTATCTGTGGTTACAAGGTAAATATAATTAAAGAGTGTGGCAGCTTGATAGCAGAGTTGCAATAAGCAACTAATGCTTTCATAATTCATAATATGTATCTTCTAGTTTTGACAATAGCATCTAATTTATAAATCAGTCTCAGCTAATTCAATATCAACATGATGTAGAGCAAAGTAAAATAAAATAGTTTTAGGTTTTAGTGAATTGTTAAGCATTTAATAATTTAACAAGTTCCAAATTGCAAAAGGTAATTTGAGAGCCTGCATTCTCAAAGGCTCCAGAGACAGGGAATTATAGCCTAGAGAGATGAGAGGGTGGAACAGGCCATTTAAAGCACACCTAAAGCAAATAACAAACAGTGTGCAAATGAAGTGTTTATTTGTGAACATATGAGTACATTTACTGTTTCACCTTTTGTATATTGCTGAGTTTGATGAAGAGGAAGCTAAAAGCTGACAAAAATATAGAGTTAAGGAAGAACAAGGAACAATCAATAATTATGCATTCTGTTGAAGAAACTGTTAGCTTTTGCCTTGGCACTTATAAGAGGTGAAACTGAGGAATATAAGGATGTCAACATTCAGGTAGCCTTACTTTTAAATACTAGTAGATTCTCTTTGTAAATCACTGAAGGCTGGCGCCCTCTTGCTTACTATGAACCAAGAACGTTTAGCTTAATGGTTTGTAGCTGGTATTTAAAAAGGTCAGTAATTTTCCTACCTAGCAGTGTCTCTTTGAAGGTGCAATAGTTGTTTGTTTTTTTTCTTTGTTAGGTGCCACCTGAGCTATTCTGTGATATATGGGTTCAAGACATTGAGTACATTCGAAATCCATGCATTTCACTAGCTGCCTATGTGGCAATGTGCAACAAATTTAATATTTGCATAGAATGGAGAAGCTCTGATTACTGCCGTAAGTATTTTGCATGTATGTTTTCCTCTGGTGTTCACAGAGATGCAACTTGTCTAATATAAGAGGCAGAGCAAGTTGAAAATACCAGTGATCCTTGAGTCCTCACGTACTTTGGAAGTCATTATTAGGATAATAAATTCAGCATTTTTAATGATACAATTCAAAGCATTGTGCAAAAGGATCCATGATCATTATAGCCTTTAAACAGATGGAAAAGGTAAGCTAAAGAACCTTGCTCGGAAGCCTGCCTCTGTCTTATAATGTACTTAACTGTACAAGTCAAATCTTCCGATTTGCAATGTAGAGTTTGTTTCTCTTAGCCACTGATAGGGCTAAACACAGCAAGTGGGTTGTGGAGAGGAGGAAGCCACAGAGTACAGCAGTTCTGTTATACTTCGAAGTGGTGATATCTGTTTGATACTGCTGCAGAAATCTGTCTTTGGAGAAAGGATTGAGCAATGAAACACCTTTGAGATTAGAGGGAAAGTGAGGAGTAAAACCTGAGAGCTAGAGTATCCTAGCAGAAGACATCTCCAATAGCAACATACTAACAGGTAACACCAAATGGGATCTGTAGTTGTCAGTAAATAGAAAATTTGGATTGCAGCATCTCTTTATGCTGTCAGTGGTTGCCTAGGAAAAGCCCAATGCAGTGATAATATAGGGAGGTCTGTGGTTTCAGTGCTTGAAAAGAGAAAGACATGTTGATGAAGTGTGATGCCCCAAAGTAAGAGAACTTGCTGCACACAGAAATCATAAGTGATTTTTTTTTTTTTTAAAGTGATCCAAGGTGAGTACATTTGCACAGGTTTCATGCAGGTGTGTCATAATGTCCTGCAAATAATAGTCATGGGGTCTAAGCCTTAAAAACAGAATTTTAAAAAGAAAAAATCTCTACAATTTGAATGGATTTCGCTGGCAAATATCTGTTTAAAAAGACACCTTGTATATCTCTAAATACAGTTACCTATTCCACCCATCATGAAGACACATCACTCTTATTTTTATACCACAGTGACCTCTGGTGGTACGTGTCACGCAAGGAAAAGCCACGGAGTCATATCTGAATGTTGTGGTCACTAAGTGTTGATAAGCTGTAGAAAGCTTTTTTTAAAAACCTGAGTTCTTCTGTTAACAAGGCTCTAATAGATATATCCTATGGAGCATTATGGCCATTTTTAGTAGTGAGGATCTGAATAAAGTCAGCCTTCTCTCCCAATTAATCTTTAAAGTCTGAACTGGAACCTTCTTTATTTTTGACCAGTCTCTTTGTAAACTGGACTTTGTCTCATTACCATGATTCCGGATGGTGTTGCTGGAAGATTTAGGTATCATTACATGATACATTTTGATATATTTTGGTAGTTCGCAGAATCACATTGTTAGCATTTGTAGTAATTCTCTGTTTGCTGTATTTATGCAGCTTTAATCGCTGATAATTGTGAAATGTCATGTTAAGTTTTCAACAGCAAAAGTTAAATTAAAATCAGATGCTTTTTTGGTCTAATCCTGCATGCACCCATAATGTGCCAAGGAATTTACATTAGTAGTGTAAAGAATGTTAAATTTGACTGTGTTCTTTGAATGAAAAATGCATACAAGAGTGTAATTAATGTAGGTATATATTAAATATAGTAATTACTTAAACCCATTATTTATTATTCTACATAAAACAATGCTGAATTTGCCTTTATGTGTATTTTTTTGTAATTGACAAAGCTTTACCATGTAGTAATCACTGCATTTTCTTTAGCCACTGCAAAGTATTCAGAATTATTCAGAACACTGTTGTTAACCTGTGTGATATTTGCAAATGGTTTTGAATTTTAAATAACTTTGGGTCAACACTGTTGCATAGTTTCAAAGCTACTGCCAAAATGCAGACCGAAGTCTAATGAAAGTGTTACTACAATAAAAGGTAAAAGTTCTTGCAACTTCCTTTTGTTTGAATTTGTCATGGGCAAGGTGACTGTTCTGTATTAATGTTTTAGGTTGGTAGATCCTACTGAATTGGCAAGCACAGGAAGCTGACAAGAAGACAAGAGTATCTTAAATACTGCCTCATGTGATCACAACTTCAGAATGAGTGATTTGTTTATTTTCTTCCTAGCCTTCCCCTGCTCTGAAAACTTCTCCTATCAGGCTTGTATAGCTGCCTGTGAGGTTCCAGATAGTTGTCAGAATAACAAAGTTGCAACTCTGGACTCAGACTCCTGCTCAGTGCTGACAGAAGGCTGTGTCTGTGCTGGAGGGACCATCCTTCACCGAGCTCACACTGCTGTCTGTATTCCTGAAGAAAAATGTGGTATATTTAGATGTGATTTTCTTCTTTATTATCTGCAAGTGGGTGGTCAGATACTATATTAGTATTAAGTAGAGTTCTGGCCTGGTGTTGTGTGGGTTCTGTATGTCATTCAGTTGAGGACTTTAGATATTAAAGAAAAATTAACTGTGCAGGTGAGCAGGAAGGGAAATTCATTGTGACATACAATTTTGCTCACCTTTCAGCTGGAGGATGGTTTTTTATATGGAAGCTTTGGCTGATGTTTATGCATTCAGGTATTCTAAGTATGTTAATTTTGGCCTCCTTTTCACCTTTGCCAAGGGTCCAACCGATTGATACTAAATGGCGTTCAAATGACATGCAGCAACAGTTAATTACACATTTTATAATACATATATACATTCTGTGTTATTTCTGCCAGCATTGATATTTATCTTCATTACAGTTCTTCCTGAGCACACCAAATTGTGGACCAATACTTAACACTAACAACACCGGCCTTAAAGATGCAGTTTATTATAAATCAGATTACACTGTAAATTAGTAGTGGTTTTGCTGTGTGTGGAATACAAAAGTAACTTCAGATCACTGCTTTAAAAACAAAGGCTTGGATTGGGATTTTAAGTGACTAGCCTTGCAGTGGAGACACAAAACAAAAGTGGAGGCCCTGATCCTCTAGAGTTTGAGTGTCTTGCTTTCCCATATATATGTATTGAGTCTCAGACTGTCTCCTCTTTCATCTTTTTGTGGGATGATGGGGATAGGTGATGCCTTTAAAACTCTGGGATTTTAATGCTTCATAGTTTCACATGTGCTGTTAAATAAAATGATGGTCAAAACTTGAAGTAAAAAGAAATTACTTCTGTTTTCTGTTACCCTGATACAGCTTGTACAGATAGCTCAGGAGCACCTCATGCAGTAGGTGAGATCTGGAAAACTTCTTTAGGTGGATGCTGTATGCAAAAATGTGTTGACAGTGAGACCATTATTCCAGTGGAGTACAACTGTACAGATATCCCAAATTTAGACTGTCAGCGATTTGCAGAAGTGGCCTTACTTGTTCCTGGTGATCAGACATGTTGTCCTCAGAAGATCTGTAGTAAGTATCCCTTAGTGATTATGAATACTGCCCTCTGGAAAATGCAGATATGCTTTCTCAGTGTTTTTTTTTTTCCCCTGTTACACACCCTACTTTTCAAGTGAATGGAAATTACTGTGGTTTTAATTTGCAGATTATGTAGAAAACTGTAAAAAAATTGTACTGTTGTTTTGTTCAATATTCTGTAGGTTTTGGGGAAGAGGTAGAGGGAGGGGACAAGGGTTATAAGGATTGAGATAGCATTGTGTTTATTTGGATGTGAATTGTGTTTCAGCTATACAGGCTACTGATTTATTTTTAATATCCAAATGCAAATAAATGATACAACTAATCCTGAGGAAAAAAAAGATCTGATTATTGCTTATCTAATTTACAAAGTGAGCAGTAAAGAAAGGATAGAAAAGCTTTTTTTTTTTAATCCTTATTTAGAAAGTCTATATCAAGAATGAAATTGCGATCAGTTTTTGTGTTTTGACCACCAGGGATAATGTTGCAGTGAATTTTCCACAGGATGATTTTTTTTTTTTAATTATTTCTAAATTCTTGGAGGATTCAGCTCTAGTTTATCTTTGCCCCCTTATAGAGAGTGTTGCAAATGCTGAACACTTCTAAATATTGCCTCAGGGTTTTTTTTGCTAGTTTGGTGTGGTTTTCATATGCATGTTGTTATTTGGAGATCTGGAATATCAGACTGCAAATAATGCTTGCCACTGCTCTGTTTGACTTTTAAATGGATGAGATATTTTAGAAGGTTTTTATTTCTTTCCCTTTATGTAATAGTTTGTAATCAGAGCCTCTGTGAACCCCTAATACCCAAGTGTAATGGCTTGGAAAAGCTGGTCACTTACTACAATGAAGAATCCTGTTGTCCTCACTATGTTTGCGGTAGGTTTCTTTAGAAGAGGTAAAAAAGTTCACCCTGTAAAAGACATTCAGTAAATGAAATGCATCAACTTATAAGCAAAAATGCAGTCAGTGTACACATAATTGTTAGTATGGCCATTTGCAAAGTTCTTTTTCATCTAAAAGCTCTGGGTTAGTCTGTGCCTCAGTTTGAGCAGATAAAATGATGGAGTTTTGTTTTAATGATCAGGTGAGAATGTGTCTTTGCTCTCTAGAAAAACTTGTACTTTGTATTGCAAAAGTATCTTGTAGTATTTCTCTGCACTGCAACTTCTTAGAGATACAGTGTAACAAAGGAGGAACACTAAAAGTCAATAGAGAAATAAATCTGTTGTACTATTTTCAGAATGTGATCCAGCAAAATGTGAACCAATGGAGCAAATGCCAAGTTGTCGAGATGATCAAACACTAATTGCTGCTCGGGTGGAGAGTACCTGCTGTATTTCCTATATATGTGGTACAGTATCCTGGCAGGTTGAGATAATCTTTGCATATGCAATGATGTCTACTGTCTTGCCAGTTAAGTCCCCTTGTATTACATTTAACTCTCTCAACATAGTAAGTCTAGAAAGTGGTTTAAGAAATGGGCATTAAGTTTACAAAACATAAGAAATGGCAACTATCACCACGTCACAAAACAGCTTTGTGCAACTTAGTACCATTCTTGGGTCATGTGGAAGAGTGGTGGTGGAGTCCGTGACTGAGGGAATTGAGGGCCTCTCTGTACAGTGTGTGGACTGGCTGCCAGGATATGTTATCTGAAAGAAGATAGAAGCTGTATGTGCTCTTGCTTTCAAATCCTATTGTATCAGCTCTGGCCCATCTTATTTGATGGTAAATATCCCATATGAGAGTATTTGTTCTGTTTGGGGTTTGGCCTTTAATGACTTAATACAATAATGAAGTTGCGCTTTTCAATCAGTATAGAAGTTTTTATGTTACCATACAGTTGTTTTCTGTATGATAATAATGTGATGGTGAAGCTCTATTGATTTTACTATATTTTTGCACATAGATGCCTGTGAATCAAAGGCCAAGTTGTCTTGATCAGCTCTTCATGTGCAAAAATCTGAGCATTAACAGAAAAATTGAATTGCACTTCAGTTATTTACTGTAACCAGAACTGTAACCAGTTCACTTTGATCATGTGATGGCAATGTGCTTGCTGTGTTTAGCTCTTCTAGCTGTCCACACAGCATCCTGGTGTCTGTTTGTCCTGTAATTATTGGAAAGTACCTATTGTGATTTTTCATATGTGTTCATGTGGGAAGATAACACCGGGATTACAGAAGATGCCCCTTATTACGGATCAAAGATCTTATCATTCAGGTAGAGGAACATTCCTGAGAAGAACAGGGTGACTTGGTAGGAAAATCTAGCAAAATTGTTCATAACAGAAAGGAAGAGAAAATCCTGATTTTTGTGATCTGACTCACAAACAATGTGGGCCTATAAGGAATGAACGCAGAGTATCTTTGTTCCCTTTCATATGTGTCTGTGACAGACTTAGGGGCATGTTTCCTGGGCAGTAGTAAATGGTTTAGATTCAAATAATTTATTTTTCTGCAGCATGTGGGGCTTGCTCTGATCAAATACCCAAATGTCAAGAAGGAGAAGTTCTTATTGTGGATGGCAACACTACAGAGAGGTGTTGCCCTACATACCAGTGTAGTAAGTTTGAAATGATTTTGATATTTAAGGTAATAGAAAACGTCAAATTTTATAGTGTGGATGCTCAGTGCCAGAAATGGCATACTAGAGATACAGCTCTTCTTGTGCAAGCTATCATCTGTAGTCGTGAATAGATAACCTTTGTTTCTAAAACTTCATGTGCCTAAAGCATTATCTGAAGATCTGTATCATAGAGACAAGTGAGTAATTTTAGACCCCAAATTCTGGAGATGTAAAACTGTTTTAAATATTTGCCTAGAGTAGTTGTACTCCACACTACTATTACCTGATGGCTAACACTTAAGTTTCTATTATTAATCTTTTAAGTAAGATGTTTTCTGAAGGTGCTTATTATTAATAAGTAACTTACTATCTCTTGATTCATATTTCTGTTAATCAAATATGACAATCTTGTGTTTATTGGACTTTCTTTCCTTGAATTTTAGCTTGTGAAATACATCGTTGTCCCGAGTTCAGATGCATGCTGGGCATGTCTTTGGTGGAGGTGTGGAGCCCAGAGAAGTGCTGCCCCTTTCGGACTTGTGGTAAAAAGGCTGATTTTCATTTTAGTTGCCTTAGACAATAAAATACTGACAAGAGCTTTGGCTTTAACTCTAGTTTCAGCCAGTTATACTATTTTGATCTGCTCACGAACAAATAGTATAGAAAAGTCATCTCATGGTACAGAACTTCTAAATCTGCCTGGTTTAGGGTTTTTTTTTTCCTTCATAAGGGTAATCTTAAACATTTTTTAATAGTTTGTAAATTGGTTATGGCTAAAAAGAGAGGTTAAGTTCACAGGCAGGAATTGGCCAGTTTATGAAGAGGATGGTATATCATATATCTCTGATGCCTTAAACACAATTCTCCATTGCTTTATATTGATTGTAATGATTGTCATTATTGCAAGGAAGCTAGAGGACAGGATGGTCACCTTTTTTTAAACATGTTCTGCAGTTGATACAATGCTGTAAATTGTGGTAATAAGGAAAGGTGGTTATAGAAGCTGATACTAGTTTTCAGGATGGAATAAAAATCAAACACAATTCTGGACTCCCTAGATGGGTGTATTTCAAAAACTAGCAGAATTCTTCACTGATGACTTGTACATCTGGAATTTCTGTTTTGTTTTAAGGAAATTATAATACAACTTTCTAAACTATTATTTCTGTTATTGTATTTTGTTTTAGAATGTGCATGTGGAACAATCCCCAAACCTCAGTGTGACCTGGTATGATATTCATCTTCATCAGTATTCTTCTATTAATTTCTTAATAAATCTGTAATCGGTATCTTACTAATAGTTTTATCAGTGAAATATGAAATGCCATGTCATTCTCTTTTATATTTTTAATTGCTTTGCAAGAAGATTTTAATAGTTTTTAACAGTTTTTAATAAGCCAGTTAAGTTTAAATATCTAGCAGAGTAAAATGGCTGTATAGCATTGCTATTTCTGGAGGTTTTGGCCATATTCTGCCCTGAAGTACTTGTAGAGTGTAACTACTCTCATGCAGCCAAGGGTAAACTTTAAATTGTCAAAACTAAAGACTTTAAAGGATCAGTGTTTTGTTAATATTCTTGTAATAGTGAATATTTTAACATATATCATGGACTGAGACCACTGACTAAGCAGAACTGTATTTCATTGTGACTTTTTCTGCATTACAAGGTGGTTATTAGCATTGCAAGGTTAGGTTTTCAGTCAGTACTTGATATGCTTTGATTTTGCTTTCATTATTTTATCCAGAAAATATTACTGCAATGGGAATAATTTATAAAAATTATAATTTGGAGTCCAAGGAAGGAATTGGAAATAGTGCTCATTTTTTTAACAGAGACTTCAAAGTACATTGTGAGGTGGTTGTTAGTGCTTTCATTTTATAGATGAAGCAAATTTGGCATAAGGAATCAGGACTTGCAGAAGAGTAGGAGAAAAAAATCTTAATATATGTATCTGTAAACAATAACAGGCAAAAATTAAAAAGTACATCTGTGCTATTGAAATACTGTTTATACCCATTAGGTATTCCATGTAAGAAAACACTTCACACTGCCAGGAGATATCTGTACAAAGGCAAACCATTGCAGTTCATTGTTGGTCTGCCTTAGTCTTTTCTGTTCTAAATAGTTGAAGAACCAACAACCGTTCCTATTTTTGAGGTGTAAAAAAGAATCATGTTTGGTTATCATTACTAAGTTTAATGCCTCTGTGTGTGTTGAAAGTGGTTAAATATATTTCTAGGGGCAAGAGATACTGCTACTCAAATCCTGAAGGAAAGGATCATACAAGTAAAAAAATACTGTAAATTCATTCCTTTTTTTCCTGCTTTTATATGCTTAGGGGCAGAAACTTCAGCTAGATGAACAGTTCCAGAACAGTACAGAAAATATCTGTAACTGTGTTAAGTACAAATGTGGTAAGTCAGAAAATAATTTAATTTAACATTGACTTTGAACATGGAACTGAGGAGGAAAGAACTAATGTAATTCACAAATAGTGTAAGGCAAGAAAATAGGACTCCTCACTAAAAAATTAATTGATAATGGCCTGTCCTTGTGTTCTATCAGTTCCTGCAGCAGGAGGTCTGTGCTGGGAAATAGCAAACAGAATTTTGGGAAAGCTGGGTAGTGTTGACTAAGCAGCCTGCATATTGTTAAGCTGGAGTAAGGACTCCAGCAAGAAACTCAAACACGCACTAAGTGTCCACATAGAGAAAAGTCCTGCTAACCCATTGTGGGAGTACTCAGGAGCTGATAGACTTACTCATGTGTTTTACAGGATCAAGGATAGCATTCACCATCATGCAGATTAATCTTAGAGCATGCCCAATAGCATCTGAGAAACTCAGGAAAAAATAATTCCTGTGGGGCACCAGTTGGCCAGTAGAGTTGGGATTATGCTTGCCTAGATTTCTACAAGAATATGTGTTCTTCTCAGCTAATTATCCTATGTGCCATCACTAATCAGTGGGGAGAAATATATATTTCTCAGGTACTTTTCTTATCCCGAAGTAGACTTATAAAGCAAATCAGTTGAAGAAGCCTGCACTGTCCTTTTGGTGGTGCAGCTAACCGAATATTAAATATTTATTTAGATTTCACGCAGGGTTGTATTTGAAATTATTTGATGATTGTGGGGAAGCATTAGACTAATAATTAACATCTGACCCATAATTCTTTAAGAGGTAGAGTAGTTTTTTCCATTCCTGTTTCACTGTTTGAAACATTTTTTAACAGAGTTTTCATATTAAGCTGATTATCCTCACTCAGCATGCTGTTTATTTTTGTGCTTCCTTATAGTGAGAGACAAAGTTTGCCTGAGTAATGAGAGAGGTGTGCTGCTTCCTGGACAGACAATTGTGGAACACAGTACAGATGGCACTTGCCATATTTCTCACTGTACAGATGTGATTGACCCCTCCACTAAATACTACCAAATAAATACATCTTCAATAGACTGTGCTGTCAAGTGCAAAGCTGTAAGAAGTTCAGAATTTGAGACATCGTATTGTGATTGCTGGTCTTAATGGCATTTTGATGTTTTTTGTTGAGTAGATTACAGAGGAACAAGATGGAAGGAGTAACTCTGAGTTCTCCCTCTTAATTATGTGTTCCTGCACTTCTGATAGAAGTTTATAGAAGTGTCACTCTTTCATGTTTTCTTCCCCATGTGAATCTTATACAAACTAATGTATATAGCGTGTTGCCACCTTGCATCCTTGTATAAATTTAGCTGCAATATGAACAAACTGGTAAAAATTACATGCAGATGGTAGCTCAGAAAGACTTAATTATAAATACAAGAGTAACTTTAAATATGGCAAAAAACAGCTGTATAAAATAAGCAAATGATGCCTTCTACTTTCACGAAGTATACATTGCTATGGGAATATTATATAGATTATTTTTTCGAATTATATTCTTACGTGAAATCTGTTGTGTAAAAAGTCAAAATTTCAGTGGTTCTTGAAGTAAGCCATCAGACATGCATCTGAAATGGTAGAAAGACCAGTTTATTCTCTCAGAGTTGGAACTTTTCTCCATTTACTTCAATTAATATCAAAGGTATTTTATAAAAGCTTCATGAATGTTCAGTGTGTACAAAAGTAAGATGTGCAGTTCTGAAAGTTATTTAAAAACCATCCCTCTAATAAGCTGCCTGAAAAAAATCTGCAAGATGTTGTTATGCTAGGAATAATATGTTTGATTTTGGCAGAACCAGGTCTATCAGCCTCCAAAAGATTTAACAACTTGCTGTGGTAGCTGTAAGAACACGTCTTGTCTCCACACTTTCAGCAATGGCACAGTTTCCAATTTTAAGGTAAGTTTATAAGTGTCTTATTCCCTTGAAATATTCACAAGTAAACAATAAAATTATGAGATACTCTATACATCTTGCCATAAGAAATATGGAAAGAAGAGCTTTATTTGGCCAAATACTAGGAATAGTTTTGCATATATGCAACATTACTGTATTCAAGAGTCAGCCATAGAGCTGTGTACAAAGATTATGGGATTTTGATATATCAGAGAATTATCATCAACTTGACTGTTTTAGAACCTGTTCAGCATTATATATTTAGCAGGCTTGGAAGTTCTGTACTTAAACACAACTTTAAAATGCATCTAAATTATATTTCTCTGTATAAGTATTATTTTTTATTTAGACAAGATCACTTTATTATGTAATCAAATTACATAATAAACACTTAAAATGCTGGGTTTGATTAGTCATTGAGTAAAGATTCTGGTTTACAATTTTTAACAGCCTGGTACTGTTTGGATTTCCAACTGCATCAGATACGAATGCACTAATACAGCAGTAGGACCAGTCCTGGTTTCCTCTTCGGTTGGCTGCCCACCCTTTAATGAAACTGAGTGTGTGAAGGTCAGTGTTCAAAACATTGTTTGCATTCCAGCTATGATTTATTTGTTTTTCAAAGAGTGTCTCAGATACATTGCTGGTGAAAGGTTTTTTGCTGTTCTAAGCAAACTTAAAAAGCTAAGGCAGAGACATAGATCATCGTGGCTTGAAATGCTGAGGTGGACATCAAAAATTGAACTCTTCTCCTTTTAAAAAGCTGCAGCTATTCTTCACACTCTGGGGAGGTCTTCATGCTACAACAGTGAAGGCAGCCATGAGTCTCTACTCTGGGGCATGGGTGGCTCCTCATTTAGATGGGATCTCTTCATGCTTTGTATTTTAATCAAGTGTTTTTTGGTAGTCAGTATGGCCCCTACAAGAAGTCAGGAGTTTCATCTAAGTAGCACAAGATGGTGTCAGACCTAACACCATCATTCCCTCCCTAAATGGGGCATTTTGATAGCTGCTGTTGTCTAGGGGCATTCAGCTAAACCTTCAAACATTCAGCAGAGTGCTGCATTTGCATGAATAATGTTGCAGGGCTTTCTCCAGAAGATATTTTTGATAATGCAGATATATGGGAATTAATTAATGAAAAAATCCCAAGTTTTTTCCTTTTTATTTCTCTCTTGGTCAGGTTGGAGGCTATGTTGTTCCATTCTTAGAAGGATGCTGCAAAACATGTAAGTGATTAATGACAATTCCTGCCTCACAAATCTGTCTGATTTGTTGTTACCTTAGAAATTAGATTGATTCTTTCCTTCATGGAAGCCTGATTCAATGATCTCAAAGGTTGTGCTTTTCCCAGTGTTAGACCTGTGAATACCAGTGAAACTAGAGGAGTTAAATCAGAAGAAAGCAGTTTAACATTGAAGGGTTTACTCCACTGATAGTGGTTGTGTCTGGCCAGCTCACTAAAATTGCTACCTCAAGTAGTAGTTTTTATGTGAAACTCCTCAAAATATTAGTTAGTGCAGTTATTATAATAAAAGGTTCTGTGTTTTGGAAGGCACCTTAAAACATGCTTAATTTACATTAATATCTTCATATTTTATAAAAATTAAGGATAATCTATGCAATTTGTAAGCTGATGATGTAAAAATTAAGGATAATCTGTGCAATTTGTAAGCTGATGCTGTAAATAATGATCTGATTGTAATATAATCCTAGGTTCCATTAACAGACATAGTTTAGAAGCTTTCAGGCAGTATCTTTTAAAATAACTTTCAGGTAAAAAATCCTCTCTTACTTGATTGCCAAGATGTGTTTTGATATCTATGAGCACTACTACAAGTTACCTGGAAAAATAAAATGCTTCTCTGCAGAATATCTTCTTATTAATATTATATTAATATCTTAATATAAATCAAGAACTAAGTACATTTTTTATTAACACACTGATACATAGCTGAGATGTTTTGGCTGATACAATGAAAAACTTAGACTGGGACAGACCCCTAAGCTGAATAATTTAAGCTCAAATACTTGGAAGTTGGCAATTATACAAGCAACTGAAAAGGAGTTTTTATATCGAGCAGTATCATATTATCTTTTAAAAAGTGCAAATATCTCACTTAATTTGGCTAAGTGTCTGGAATAGTGACCTAAAAGCTAAAAATAGTAAGAAATAAAATGTGGGAGAGAGCTGGATACAAGTGCAGGTATTTCCTGCTGGGTGGGATGGGACTTGGAACAATCATGACTACCAGATTGGGTACCTCATGCACAGTCGCTGCAGTGGGATATATGTTGCCAACTGGGAAAAACCCTTTGGTGTTACTCATTATGTATTACATTTTGTACTACAAAGATTTTTGAAACTGTGGAAGGTTTATCTGCTTTTTTTTCTGCTCCTGGTCACTGTAAGGGAATAGTAATATCTCTTCATGCTTTTTAACTTAGGTGGACCTGTCTTTGAAGCACTTGTCCTAGTTCTGTAGCCAGTTCTCCTTAGGCTCTTTGAGATTTTGTTTCTGATTATCTGGTTTTGATTAGCAGCTATATAAACCAGCTTCTGAACAGTTTATTAAAACCATTAAAAATATATTCAGCTACTTTTCTGCAAGGCAGATCTTGCTACTGTACTTAGAGAAAGCTCATAACATTCTTCAATAATTAAGACAAAAGTAAATTATTAATCTGGGGTGTGTATTGCAAACTATAATCAAATGTTTGAAAAATCCGGTGACTTCTGAGATACTTTTAGAAGTGAATCCATAGTTTTGATTTCACACCTGTCTATATGCAACATGATACCTCTATAAGTAGTTCAGACAAATCTGACATAAGAGCTCTTAGTCAATTCTATTTGTGTGAGATGTTTTGTGAGAAGGGTTATCAGGTTTTTATTTTCTTTTGAAGTTCTTTACCATTAGAAACCATTGAGATTTTTGCTTTCAGTTTTAAGTGCTATTTGAAAATTAAGTGCCTGGAGTTCCATCTAAATGTGGAGAGTTGTTATAAACATTGCTCAGAGGAAATTACACAATTTCTTTATTGTAGCACCAAAGGACAACATTAATTTAGGGTACCAGATTGTCTTAGTTGTAACAACATAGATCACATTCTTCCTACTTTTGACCTTAGCAATGCAAGTAATATGTGGACATGGTCCTGAGCTGCCTGAGCATGGAGGTAGGACCAGATGGCCTCCAGAGGTCCCTTCCAGGCTCAGCCATTCTGTGATCCTGTAATAACCAGCTGTTTGAAGGTTGAATTCTTTTCTCAAATACACCAAAATCTAATAACTCCAAAATGTTTTATACTGATAGGGAATCCTCTGTAACATGTACTCTTTTTCAATATGTAATATTCTTACCAGGTTCTTCAGTGTCAATGCTCCTCCCATTCCCTGTTAGCCCAGTCACTCCTACAGCCTATGCTAGCTGTAACACAGGTACATTTTCCTGGAAATAAGTAGGACCAACCCAAACAGCATCATTGTTGATTTCCAACAATGTACTCCCTGATAGGAGCATCAGGCCTCATGCTACCCAATTATGCCAAAAGCTGCAGTGTAGTGTAACTGCTTATGGTTCAGAGTGGCTCACATTTTGGTTTGGTTTTGATTTTCATTTTGCACTGTGTGGGCGGTGCATTGTTGTTAGCCAACAATGTACGTTGGTAGTAAGCACTTGCATAGTCTTTAGCTTGCTGCATGTGTAAAATTGCTGTGTTAAAAAATGTAAGCTAATTCCATTAAGTTTTCAGTGCTGTAGAACATAGAGAGTAATGGCTTTGCTTGTTAAAGCTTATTATATTAAAAGCATTTTTGCAGATGATGCCTCATATAGTTTTGCTTCCAGTGGCATAGACAGTATGCTGAAAATAGCGAGTCTCTGTTTATCCAGGAAAATTTGAGATTATCTCTTTTCTTTTTAACAGAGCGTGTTAATTATTTTAATTGTAACATGGTATGAATGCAGTTGTCTTGGCATTTATTTTGTGGAAGCAACTCTATATTTCTGTAAGAGAAATGATGTTGACTGTAATGCTGTACATCACCGAGTGATACATCCATCATTCAATTACACTCGTGACTCTAGGAGTATTATGCTGAAATCTGTATTACTCTTTCCTATTGACATAACTTTAAATGACAGAGGTGTTATGAGTCCACACAAAAACCAAGCAAGAGTTTTTGATCATACAGACTGTGAAAAAGAATCTCATTATAACATGACACGTATATGATGCTCACGTGTTCTGTAAGGTTGTTAATGGAAAAGTATATTATGTTGTAAAGCTCATTAAAAGCCACTGAACATTAAAGTACATGCATGAAAACACATTATATATTTATTTCTTTGAGATATGATGTACTTTTACTATAGCCTGGATGAAGTCATAGCCACAGCTGCACTGAATTCTCCATCCTACACACCATCTATAATGTAAAAGAAGAGAGGACATGAATAGGATTATGAGAAACATATAATAATGGTGAGTTTTTTATTTTCAAAGACAATTTTTTTCTTAATTTCTCAATTTACTTTTTCCCTAAGCAAATGTAAAAAGAAAGTTATTGTGAGTGGTCTACATGGATTCACAAAGGGGAAATCATGCTTAAGCAATCTGATAGCCTTCCATGTTGTTACAGCATAAATGAGGGGAGGGCAATGGATGTTATCTACCTTGACTTCAGCAAGGCTTTTGACACTGTCTCCCATAACATCCTCTTTAGGAAACTTAGGAAGTGTGGGTTAGGTGAGTGGACAGTGAGGTGGATAGATAGATGGTTGAGTGACAGAGATCATAGGGTCATGACCAATGGAGCAGGGGTGAGTTGCTGGCCTGTGGCCAGCAGTGTCTCCCAGGGGTCAGTGCTGGGTCCAGTCTTGTTCAGCCTGGACAAGGGGACAGAGTGCATCCTTTGCAAGTTCTCTTATGGTACAGAACTGGGAGGAGTGGCTGACACTCCAGAGGGCTGTGCTGCCATCCAGCCTGACCTGTATAGGCTGGAGAGTTGGACAGAGAGTAACATAATGAGGTTCAACAAGGGCAAATATAAGGTCTTGCACCTGTGGAGGAGCAATTCCATGCATCAGTATATGTTAGGGGTTGACCTGCTGGAAAGCAACCCTGAGGAGAAGGATCTTGGAGTCCTGGTAGACAATAACTTAACCATGAGCCAGCAATGTGCCGTTGTGGCTGAGAAGGCCAGTGGTATCCTGGGATGCATTAGGAAGAGTGTGGCCAGTAGGTCGAGGAAGGTCACCCTCCTCCTCTGTTCTGCCCTGGTGAGGCCACATCTGGAATACTGTGTCCAGTTCTGGGATCCCCAGTTCCAGAGAGACAGGGAACTACTGGAGAGAGTCCAGTGGAGGGAGAGCAACAAAGGTGACTGGGGGATTGGAGTATCTCTCATATGAAGAAAGCCTGAGAGAGCTGGGACTCTTTAGCCTGGCAAGAGGAAGACTGGGAGGAGACCTTTTCAATGTTTATAAATATCCAAAGGGTGGATGTAAGTAGGATGGAAATAGACTCTTCAGTAGTGTTTGGTGACAGGAAAAGGGGCAATAGGCACAAGCTGGAACACAGGAAGTACCATCTGAACATAAGGAAAAACTTCTTTGCTGTGAGGGTGACAAAGGACTGGAACAGGCTGCCCATGGAGGTTGTGGAGTCCCCATCTCTGAAGATATTCAAGACCCCCCCTGGATGCAGCCCTGAGTAATGTGCTCTAGGTCCTGCTTTGGCAGGTTAGTTGGACTTGATCATCTCTAGAGGTCCCTTCCAACTCTGGCAATTCTGTGATTCAATGATAGTTGAGTAGTAGATTAGGTATTTGTGATTGTAGATTTTTATTTGCTTCCAAGAAGATTGATTTTTGTCCTTCCCTATTCTGGAAACCTCTGCTTATATAATAAAGAAAAAAGCAACAAAACCACAACCAAAAAACCCACAAAAAACCCACCACCACAATAACAAATAAAACACCACAAAAATGTTTCTCTTTAAGAAGCTGATTTGACAGTGATTAGAGCAGAGAACTGGGCATTACACATCAAGTAAACTACTTCCTCACAGTTCAGTCTTGGGTATTGGTCAAACTGAGTCTTTCATTGCCTTTGCTTTTCTGGACCTAACAATTTTCATCTTTTGTCAACATCTTTGGATTTCTTGGTTGAAAGAAAATGCAGCTCCCTAAGTGAAGAGTCATGTGGGACTGCATCATGGTGTGTAAAATTGGTTGTGAAACTGTGGAAGCTGTTTAATGCAATGGACTGTTCATTTGTCTTACAGATCTGCAATGTGATGTGGTTTCTTCAGCGTAGAGAGGATCACTATAAGAAGATACTGTGCTTTCTGATCTCCTAACAACTGGACTTTATACTGAACTGCTTTCCTTTTCTTCAGATGTTCAGGATTCCCTTCTTAAATTTAACTCTAATTTATTGATTTATGTTTTTTTTTTCATCCATATACTTTGTACATACTCCTTTGACAAAAGTTGTGGAAATAATGCTTATGGAAATTTAAATAAAAAAATTAATTTGTTTACTGGTGTTCTTTTCTTATTTAATAAAAACAAAGAAATGTAAAGCCCCCCTGAACCCTTATTCTTCATCAAATTCTGTTGTTAAGTGTTAATTTTAAACTTCATTTTTACTACTGGAATTCAATTGCTGCTATTAAAGTTTGTTACAGTTATTTCCTAGAAAATGCATTTTACACATTATTAAAAAGCCTTCTCTTAGGAGGTGTTGATAAATTTTACCAAGTTTTTTGAGAGACAGTGGACTTACTCTTAAAAGGCTTCTGAGTTGAAGAATGAAACTTTAATAATTTCTTTTGAGATGGAAGGAAACAGATATTTTAATGCATGAAACAGAATGATTTTTGAAGTGATACAATGTATATGTAATGTCACTTTGCCAGTGTTTTGTATGTGTGGTGACTATTATTTTCCTCTTTTGTGTCTTAATTCCATAAAACATCCATGAATGCTTTTTTTCTCTGAAATATTTAGAACCTTGAACTAATATTTTTAAATCCATGCCCATTTTGCAGGTAAGGAAGATGGAAAATTCTGCAAAAAGGTGACTGTTAGGATGACTATCCGCAAGAATGACTGCAGGAGTAACACACCAGTAAGTAAATAACTATGACAGTTTCTTTTATTAGAAGGAGAAAAAATACAAAAAATGAAAGAAGGAAGAAAGGGAACACAAATTCTGTAAGGCTGTTGTCTGCATCTCTTTCACAGAGAGAGGTTTCTGCATTTCACTTGTTTTGATGTTTCCCTAAATTCTTTGTGATTGTCTTCTTATAAGAAAAAGGTGGGTGCCACTTTTAGGTACATGTTGATTTAGTGCAAATCTGAGGTCTCAGTTGACTCAGTTATGCAGTTCTTATATGCAGATATACTCTAGTACAACCAAATCTTCCCAGTGATATACTACAGTTAAAATGGCTGCAGATGTGTTTAATTTTCCATCTGTCAAGGGTAAATATTTAAATAACAACTTCATGAAGAAAGGTCCTGAAGGTTTTTTGGTGCTGTGTTCACCCCAAGGTTGTTATGAATACTTAAAAATTCAAAACTTAAATGGTTTCCTTGTGTCTGTTAAGAGACAAAATCTGCTGTTACTGAAGTTGACAGGAAAGTCATCATTAATCTCAGTAAGATAAAACTGTGGGCAGTGTACTTCGGAGTTTATCACTCAGACATGGTGGGATTTCATAAGGGGGTAGAGGAAATAGCTCCAGATTTTTAATTGCATTATCATTGGGTTTGAGTACCTAATGTCTTTGAACTTTCTTGAGAACTCCTACCTCTATTTTCTATCTGCTTCAATTTGCTGATTATTCCTCATGTTTGTTACCAGGTGAACATTGTTTCATGTGATGGAAAGTGCCCATCTGCAAGCATTTACAACTACAACATCAACACATATGCAAGGTTCTGCAAGTGCTGCAGGGAGCTCGGACTACAGAGACGAACTGTGCAATTGTTTTGCACTAGTAATTCAACCTGGGTCAGCTACTCAATCCAAGAACCTACAGATTGTTCTTGCCAATGGTCTTAAAAACGAGCAAACATGAAAGAAAACTGCAAGCCCAGCTGTTCCCAATGTATGATAATTTAAGTAGTTTATCTATTAAAAATGCAATACCCAATCCATTTAATTTTACCAATTTAATGCTAAAATACAAAAGAACTAAAATTTTTTTTGTGTCTTCAAAATTTCTTAAGAATGGCTTTACATAATTTGTATTGTGATTTATTTTCATGTTCATTTCACAGGGATTGTTTGAAGAGTTGATATGTGCCAATTTAAAAAATTAAGTGATTTGTGAGACACCTGAAAGAAAGAACACCTATTTTGTTCAGGAAGGCTGGCCCACTCTTTGTCAGGCACCCATTCCTATTTTAAATCATTGGCTGATGCACCTGGCAAAAGTTCACTATTTTCAATGCATTGCAATTGTGCATGTGGTGCACAATTCAGGGTTTGGAGAATATGAGAAGAATTTTCAGTTTAATTCATATTCCTATTACGAAATAGAGCATGTAGGAGAAATTCAATTAAAAGATTTCTAAGATTCCTCTTTCTTTTTATTTTTTTTTTTCCCAGGGTAACATTGTCAATACTAATAGCTCTGTGTAACATTCCTTGGTAATAATTTCAGTTTTTCTAGTGTATTTTGTATTGTAGTGAAAAGTATTATGGCAAACATGTAATGTATGGAACCCATAGTCTGTTCTCAGGCTATCTAGGTGAGTCAGTAGTAGTTGCTTTATCTTTCTGCTAAACAATATGACATAAACTGAAAATACACAGATTTAACAAATGAAAACAATTTTATCCTTTATATAGGTATATCTTAAATGAAAACTTTCAGCTTATGAATTGCACCATATTTAACTTGTTTCTTTAGGAGAATGAACTTTGTTTAACACTGAATTTAAAAATGTGAAAATTCATTAGGAAAAAGAAAGCCAGGATTATGTGTCTATATAAAAGAAAAAGTTTAAAATCTTTGTCACCAGTGTAGTAGAATGGAACTTCTTATGGCAAGTGTTTGATATTAAAAATGTACAATTGTAAGGTTTGAAATTTCAAAAGCAATTTTGCTTATGAACTTGAACAATTAACATTGTATTGTAATGAACTAATATTTTTCTTCTCTAAGTTAATCTTGCTGTTCTATTCTTTTCCAACAAATGCCACCAAGATTCAACAAAACTTCAGTAGCTTTAATTTTGTAGATTAAAATGGTAGATAGCATGTAGTGATACATTTGAGATCCTAGAATAGAAATAGGTATCAGTGTAACTTCTTAAAAAGCTGCTTGTCTGCAGTTAATCCAAAGAAAAACATGTTGTTAAAATCAGTCTTGTGAACATTTTTAATATTAATTTTGTATACTGTACATTTCATTCTTACAACATGTAATAAACAACAGGAAGTATTCTTTTGTTACAATTAATTTTGCTATCATTGTTAAAGCAGCTTACTCTTGTGATTCAACACACAGTTTACTGTTTTCTTTTTCAGCAGTGCAGATTGTTAATTTTTGGGTTTGCTGCTGTCATTAGTACTAATGATCTAATACTACATCAAGGAAGACATGCATATGAATTGTTGAAAATATACACCTTTTTCTGATGCCATTACTGTTTGCTTTCATCTTCAGAAATGCAAAATTCAGTTATTTTATTAAAAACAAAACTTGGAAAACCTTTGCTCATCAAAGTATAACAACACAATTCTTACCTAAGTGATAGGCTCCTTGTTCTGGAAAAATGGGAGGGGGGAGGGCGCAGTGTCTAAGGGTAAATTATTGCACATTTCTTTCCACAGCTTTTTCCTAACCTGTCCCTCAGAATTGACTGCAATGACTAGACTGTGCTTTGAGGAAGTGTAGGCATTTTATTATAATACAGGTGTGTAGTGATGATTACCCTTCAGTACTTAGTGCCAGATAAGTTGTTAGGATCTAATTGTAATATGTGCAATCCCTACCTGTTTATTAAGATACATTCCTTGTTTGAAGACATTTTCTAAATAGTGAGAAAAGACACAGTTTGGGAAGAGTACATCCGTTGGAAAACCATGAACTGAGAAGCTGGAAAGAAAAAAAAAAGTGGCCTAAAATTAAAGCTTTAGCACTTGCAAAGGTGAAGTTCAGCCTCCCTTAGC
Organism: Apus apus; assembly: GCF_020740795.1. Taxonomy (NCBI): domain Eukaryota; kingdom Metazoa; phylum Chordata; class Aves; order Apodiformes; family Apodidae; genus Apus; species Apus apus. The sequence continues at coordinate 14,350,751 of NC_067286.1, forward strand.
ACCAGCTGGGAGATGCCATCCTAGGGGAGGAATTAATAAAAAGACCTGTTCCTTTTGCTCTCAAGCATGGTGGTATTTGCTGTGAAGTCCCAGCCACCAACATGAGGAACAGAATTTGAGCAGGAATTAGGCCCCCACCGTGCTTCCCTGGGCTGCAGTCTGCTCCCTCCTCTTGCTGCTTGAGCTAATGGCAAAGCTCTCATTGCTTCCAGCAGCACGAGGTGGCCACTCCAAAAACTTTCGGCTGTTGGTTGAAGAGTAAGTTCATGCTGGCAGTAAGACTACAAGGCAGACTGTAGTGTATCTAGTAACCGTAATCAAAGACTACTAAAGGAGTAAAATAATGGCTGTTAAGTCCCCAGTTCTGATTTTGTAGACATTAGTCTTATGCTGAGATACACAAGTGGAAAGATTCAAACTGCCTGTGGCTTGACAGGGTAAGATACTTTTTATGAAGGCTTCCATGTTAAATTCGGATGCTTAGCATGTCTGTCTGGTTACTTTGAAGTAGCCTGGGCCCTTACCATGTATTTACCTTACACTGTGTTTGCACAAAGCAGGAAAAAGATTTTGGAAAAAGATTTTGCCTTATTTGTACTTCCACGTTTTTAGAAACCAAAGGGACCTCAACAAGCAATGGATTGCATGGGACCCTCCCATGCAGTAGGCACTTGGACTGTAACAGTATCTGGATCTTAAAACAACTTTATTAAGAAGTTGTCTTTTGCTTGTCTTAGGTGTAATACGAAGGCTTCACAGCGGTGAAGCTATGCTCTTTAAAATACATGTGTTTTACTGACACAATTTTATTTGTCTTTTTTACCCTTAAAGGCGTATGTGCATTTGGGGCTCATGAAATACTGGCACCTTCATTTATGTAAGTTCTCACAGCAGCAATAGTTAAATCTTGCATTCAGCACATAAAACAGGTTGCTGAAGGGAAACTCAGTTTCTAAAAGCAGCGATGCCACAACATGCTGGGATGTTACGGTTGTTCCTGTTGCAGGGCCACACTGTGTGTGGTTCATAGACAAAGCTGTGACGATCTTTCACGGAGTTCAACCAAGATTTCCTGTGATATTTTGTAGACCAACAGTGTTTCCTAGGGATCTAAAAGGAAAAAGTAAAACTGAAAGAAAACCTGCTTTAGAAGCCTAAGGGACCCCAAGATAAACAAGCTGTATATCCAGCAGATATTGGGTAGTCTATTGCAGACTCTCCCTCAGCTGGGTGACTGCTGGGGTAGCAATGGGCATGAAGGCTGGAGCAGAGAGACTGCTCCCTCACAAATGTGGGGATAGGGCAGGATAAAACACCTGTGCTGCTGCTGTGTGCCTGCTGCCTCTCAGAGAGGAAGCCTGCAGGGTTTTGCTAGAGGCCTCCCCCCTTCATCCAAAAAGCCAATTTTTGACAGCTGAAGCCTGTTTCTGTGGGCAAGTAAAGGTGGAGATGGTGTGGGTGCTGGGCTGGGTGTCTGGGAGATAAAAGCAGCGTGGAGTGGGCAGTGTGTATAGTGAGTGCTGTTTTCCTGAACTAGCCCCCAGTTTTAGGAGAGAGGAATGGCCTGTTGATATGGGGTGTGAGGGACAGGAGGTGTCTGGTCTTTGAGGCTGTGGCATTGGTCTTTGGTCTTTCCCTCGTGTCTACCTCAGTGTGGCTGTGAGAATGATTAAAAAAGGTAATATTTTATTCTGTAAAGGCTTCCAGGTGGTGAGAACAGTGGAAAAAAAAAATAATAAAAATGCTGGCACTGTTGGAAATCTTTGTGCTTATGCAGCCATACTGAGCTGTCTCTTAAGGCTCCCCCGAGAGAGGTCTCTTGGCAGGAGAGCAGACCTGCCTCACCTCTGTAAATCTCAAACTGTGGTGATTGCTAAGGGAAAACACAGCTACAAATCTCCTCTAGTTTTCTTGCCTTATGCTGGCTTCAAGGCTATCTGCAGAAATTGACTCTGAGAGGCTGATTAGTTTAGATTGAACTCAACAAGTATGCTCAGGTGCTCACTCCAAACAAACAAATGCTGTTGGCGCTCCCCTGGCAGACATCTTGTGACTGGTGCTCTGCAGGGCTGTGTGTGTTCTAAAGAGATTTATGCTGAATAACAGAACCCAAATCTAAGTTTTGAAAAATTCTCTTCAGAAATCAGGTGAGATACTGAGTAGTTGAAGGGAGAGCAGAGGGGTGAGGGGGGGAGGGTGCACAGAATAGTTCTATGATAAAAGTGGGCAGGGATAGTATTCTCTGCTTCTGGATCTCTAACTTCATAGTAAATACCTTTCTTATTGTTTAACATGGATGAAAATGCTGTGGGAGTGAAACTCTGACCTTCTTGAAATGGAGGCCTGTTGCATTTCTTCATAAGTTTTAAAACTTTACCCCTGAGAGCCATTGTCATGGGCTGGTATCAGGGCTAATGACTGCAGGTGCTTCTGTGACTTCCCACCCAGTGTGGAGAGGTTTGGGAATGAGACCGAGGGTCACAAGTGGCCTCACAGAGGAACGGCCACTGCGGGACCTTATCTGAGAGGGTAGATCGGAATACCCCCTCACCACGCTCACTAATTGTGACTGAGACCAATGTTTACGAATCAATCGGTTTATTAAGGGTAAACACAAACTGAGGGGCCAAGGTTCAGGAGAGGTCGTCTGGGTATATCAGAAGGGTAATTCAAAGGTACTACGGTCTTATTAAATGCACACTCCGAGGGAGAGGTGTAGAATCAATGGAGTGAAAAGGTAGGAGTTGAGCCCTGCAGGAAAGTTTCTGTGTGTGTGTGGTTCCCGGGATGTGGCTGGCAGGCTTGGCAGGAGATCCGTGTGGGGGGCGGCTTCCCGGGAACTGGGGCGACCCCTCCCAGCAGCAGCAGGTGCGGCAAGCACGGCTTTAGTCCTGAGGCAGGGTGGCAAGCGCAGGCTGGGCAAGCTCCTGCTCCGGTCCGGTTGGCTTAAGCTCAGGCAGGCCTCGTCGAGCGGGCTTGAACCCCAGGGAGCAGGCAGGGTCTCCGCGGAGCGGGCACAGGTGCCCCCCTCTGGGGCAGCGGCTGCCGGGCAGTGGCCTTGGCGTTGCAGGCGGTTTCGGATACTGCAGCAAGGGTCTGGCAGACGAAGAGCCCCCCAGCCCTGCAAAGCTTGCTTTCTTTTATAGATAGGAATCACTGTTCGAGAAAGCACCACTGTTCAAATTAGCCAGTTAGCACTGGCCAGGTACATACTTTGTCAGAGGCTTTAACCTGTTGTCCATTTTTCTACCAGTTATCATAACCCCGGTGCTCGCTTCTTGTTACAGACGCATCTGGTAGGGCAAGGGGCCTGTTCCAGTCTGTCCTTGGCTAAATCAGCAAAAAGATGCCACTCTTGCTTTGCTGGCTTGAAAGGCATTTTGTTTAGTCTGATGTGGGGGGAGAGAAGATGGACCCTTCCCCACAGCCATGTTCTCCTCAAGTGTGCGTATGTGGCGTTTCTCCACAAAAGTGATTCCTAATGTAGGTACAGAAACATCATAGGCTTTTATCTGGTTAAAAGTAGGATTTAAATTACTGCCAGTGCTGAGTTGTTTTTCATCTTTGAATACAAAATTTAGTGATTTGATGATGGAAATATTGCTTGTTATGATGCTGATTGCTTATTGTCACCTCCTTTAAAAAGCACTTTACTTGCACTACCTTGAGCAGGCTTATCCAGTCATGGTTCATGGAAATATATAAATGATTTGGCAGCTGGAGCCTTAAGTATGATGGATATTGGTCATTAAGAAAGGCCTTTAAAAAGAAATATAATTATATCAATTATGATGTCTAAACTCTCACTGTCTAGGTTATTAGTACATGATCTGGTCTCAGGATAACAGGCTCTTGAGTAATGCTTCCTCTAATTAGTGTAGTGCTTTGTGGTGGTTTGGTAAATTAATCTGAAATATTGGCATTTGTTGGTCTGCAGTTTAATGTGATTTATTACTCACAAGCTAAATAGCTTGCATCTCCTCAGACAGCCTCTCGAGTCTGCAGTCCATGAAGTCAGACCAAAGTAATTCCAAAAATTTCATCCTCACTCTTATCTCTGCCCACACCATCATGTTTCTCCTCAGTGCAAGTGGCTAACCATGAATAATTAAAAAATGAGGTAACAGCTGCTATGCAGATGGTGATTTTTTTGAAAAATCCCCTCTCAGTGTGATGAAGACATCTAACCTCTTTAGAAATTGTACCTGACAGACTGCCATCCCCTCAGGTCTGCTTTCTGTGCGGACCTTAGAGCAAGGCTTTGATCCTGTCAGCTTACTTTAGCTGTTTAAAACACAGATATCAGAATCAACCTGGGTGTTGAGGCTCCATCTATCACCAAAGAACAAGAGGTGCATCCAGAGGGCGACATCCCATCCTAAAATAAGCATCTAAGATTCATGGGATGCCATCTTTCCTTTTCACTGTAGAGAGAACCTGGATGGCAAGACGTGGCTTAGGTGCCTAATTTTTAGGCTATTAAAATTAGTTGGAATGACATTGATCCTTAAGGGCTAAAGATACTTGACAGACACAAAATCCAACTACTCTGATAGTGTATATGGCATATCTTATCTGTTCTGCTCAAATGAAGTGATTAATAGTAATGTTTGATTTGCATGAAGCTGAATGTAATGTAATTTTTCTTGTAGTTTTTCCTGTATGCCTTGAAGTACACTCCTTTCATGCAACAGCTATACCTAAACTACCCCTGTGTCCCCAGGGCTGAAGGAAGATGTCATTAGCCAGATCTTCAAGATGGAAAAAAGCAGCTGAATTTGGGAAGATGCGATTTATTTATTGCTATGACAAAGTGTTAATTCAGCTGGAAAAGATCTATAAGGTGAATGAATTTTGCAATACTTCTGTTTTATAGACCTTTTATTGTCTAGGGGTTGGCTTGAGTCTTGCGAGTGGATTGGTTATCTTGCTTTCTAAGCTTTTAGCATCCAAGATCTTTAAGGTAATACAATTCTTCAGAAAGTTATGAAACCCACCTATGAAATATGTTTGTGCTTTAGATGTTTAGAGTGTCTGGAGCTGAGTTTAAGGCAGCAGAGAGGTTTTTCAGTACACAGGCCTTTCCTGACTGATTTTTTATACAATTGCCCAGGAACAGCTTCTGACCTTGGTTAGTGTACTTGAAAGGAACATTAGATTGGTGTTTGTTTTTTTCTCAAGACTAATGTTATTTCATGTACTTAATTTGTGAGATTTATCCAGTATTTTCCTTGTTTAGTAGAAGATTGGAAAGAAAAAAATATATATAGCACAGTACTTGAATATATTTTTTATTATTACTAATGGTGCAGAAGTCTGGTCTTAAACATGACACAACAAAGACAGAATAGCTGGAGTAATGCCTAATGTTGAGAGTATGCCTGTTCTTGATCTCTGTTCTTAATCCCCCAACTGTCTTTTCTGGATCAAATTCCCTTTTGAGCTCCATGTTGATGTTTTATTTTACTAAATAAGGTGAAAAGCAGAGAAGAATTCTGTGATGAGGGCATCAAGGTGGCTGATCCCTTAGCTGGCTGTATGCAGAGTGGTGTCCTTTGATTGTAAACCAGGAGTGTCACTAATTATAGGCTTTTCCATTTCCTATCAGGAGAAGCAAACCACTCTATTTCCTTTTTTCTTTTCTTTAAAGAACCCCACTCTGCCCAACCAAAGCTATTTTGGCAAGTGGCAAAAGTTAGCTGCATGATGATTAATCACTAAAGGAAAGCATTAATGTTAAATATTGCAGAGTGATCGAAGGTTACCAGATAACCCAGTCAGTAGCATATGAAGTTCATAATTTTGTATTGGATTGGTAGCCTGTATAGCCCAGCATTCTCTTTCCAACCTCTTACTCCTAAGTTTTAGCTTAGTGGTTTTGGAATAAAAAAGGTGATTTAGAGATTTGCATGCAAAACTTGCATTTTTAGGAAATATATCCCAATGGGCTATCCAATGCTGTCATAGTAAAGTCTCCCATTTCTTATGAATAATCAAAACTTTTCAATGATATTTGCTTGCCGTTAATGTCACAGTCCAACTGGATGCTGTGAGGAAACACGTGGCTTCACAGCTGGGTGGTTTTAAGTTCACAAGAGAGGAACAGGCCCTGGCTATTGGTACTGTGTATTGTTATGCCCAGGTTCACCACAACCTTCTCTAAGGCCACATTGTGTGGCAGCTACAGCCTGCTGGAGGCAGGTTTTGCTGATGCAGTGTTTATCCTGTTTTCCTGTGGGATTTGTGATGAAGGATTCTGGTCCTGCAAATTATTTTCAGATCTGGATGTGTCCGTGCTTCCTCAGGGCTATGGTTTGGGACTTGTCTCTGGGCAGTATCGGAGTTGTAGTGGCTGTATTATAGCTTGGCTGTGAAGTTTTGGGCTGCCCACCAAAACAAAGACTTGTCCATCACAGTTAATGCAAGGATTCTGTGATGTTCTTTACAGTATCAGGAACTGGTGCTTCATTACCAGGTCTCCTGTATTTTTTAAATAAGAAGAAATATTTGGCAAGCCTGTATTTAATGAAAAGTTTTGCAAGTATTGTTCTTTCAAAACACAGTTTTATAATTTTACCATATTTTTTAGTAGTAGTTGCTTCTCTATCTTATCCATGTATTTGGGGCTAAAGAAGGAGTATGGGGCCTTCAGGTAGCTCCAGGTAATGGGATTCTTGTAATTACCTACAATATACATGCAATGAAAGCAAATAGAACCTAGTGCCCTATAAATACTGTACTTAAGCTGATCTCTGGAATGACATTTACAGCACTATTGCACATTTGTTTCTCGGCTCTGTGGCTGGAGGAGAAGGGGGAGAAGGAACTGGGGGGAAGGGAAGGTAGCATTTTTAGGCTTTAGATTTGGCCATATTGTAGCACTTCTAAATCTTCTGTCAACGCTGGCGTGACGTTGCATTAATGAAAAATGCCCAACCTTTTTAAACATCCATCTGTTATATAAATAAAAATAATGCAGCCCTATATTTTTATGGTATGCTAATCCTGCGTGGCCACAGTCTAATTATCAAATGATTTCATGCTACCCTGGTGGCAGGCAAAGTCCAGACCACTGAACACTTGCTATGGATCTCTTATTAAATCCCTCTTGCACAGTTTCATTCATAAATTTACCATGGCTTTTAAAACAAAATAGTTTGATGCTTATACAGCAATATCAAATCAGAGCAGTATGTTTCCAGAATGCAGCAAGATTTTCAGATGCTCCACTTCACACGTGACTGAATAATTGGTGGCAAACTCCATTGTTGCCTTCTTTTACCTTGAGTGGAAGCCATACCACTGATAGGTAGTGCATGCTAGTTGTGCTCAAAGACTAGATGTCTTGTGTATAACCTTTCCATACCTTTGTGGAGCTTGAATAGTCTACTCTCTACACCAAACTTCATTTTGAAAATGGGGTCCTAAGCTGGGTATCAACACTCCTGATACACACCCATTTCCCTGCTCTGTTCTGGCCGCATTGGGGCTAGCACAGAGGGGCTGGGGTGCTCTTGACTCTTGCCTCCTCTGATGTTCCTCCATCACTGCCCTGTTTCAGCCTCCAAGAGAGACATGGTGCCTTAGGGCTTTGGAATTGTGTTGTGTTACACTTGGAGAGCCAAAATCCAAAGAAAACTGTGGTTTTGTTGGTTATGTTGTTAATTTAACTTTGGAAAGACTTAGAAAGTTACTTGGTGGAACTGGCTAGTGGAAATGCTTGCTTATTTCTAGAAGGCAATTTTTTACCTTTGAATTCAGTGCAAAGGGTTTATTCCCAATTGACCATGCAATTAACTCCTTTAACAATGGAACTGTTAAAAACAGAATTAAAGTGTTTGTTGAGATTTACCAGAGTGAGAGTGCACTTTTTATGTTTGCCCAAAACTCCTTCAAATAAAAATGAGATAATACCACAGGACTGATTTGCGCCCATGTGTTACCAGCATCCCTGGCCTCCTTCTGAAGTTCAGTGGATTCATTTTCCTGTTCTCTTTCACAGCTAATTCTGATTTAAGTGTCTGTAGTAAGCTGGAAATTTAAATGAGTTGTGTGCTTACTCACTGAAGTATGTGACTTGTTCATTGCTTACCAAGTCTGGTTTTGTTACCAGGTCACTTAAAGTTCCAAGTATCTGAAGATGTTTGCAGCATACTCTTTAATATACAAGATACTGCTGTTTTCTATGTAAAAAAATCCTTATTCAGCGCATTTGAATAAATGTTTGTTGGATGTGGAATTTGGGCAAAATTTATTTTAAAAAAATTGAATGAGAGTTGCCTGGGGACTGCCAGGGTGCCAGCCTGTGTCAGCATTCAAGTCACTTGCCCGTTGTCTTACAAGCAGTGGGTCTACTTAAACCATATGTCATGTCCCTGATAATCAGAGCAGCCTGCCTTGTCACTGCCAGATTTCTCTGCTTCTGCCTGTCCCAAACCAGCTTCTTTCCCTCTTCTTCCTCTCAGGTTTGTTTTCTTCATCTTCCAGGCAGCAGATATGAGGTACAGAATGGTGGAGTGTAGCTGAGCTGGGATTGCCTGAACTGGTGTGTGAGGAAACAACTATATCTAAGCAAACTAGGTGAATTTTTGTAGGCTGAAGGGACCATCTTTGTGTTCAGTCTGATCTTGCCATTTGTCTGTTCCAAAGCCTGTAATTACTAGAAACTCCCAGCCAAATTACTCCATGGACATATATATGTTTTAATTAGAGGGAGAAGCAAATATCCATTTCAGCTGAGACCTTCAATAGCACACATAGCAAACAGAGAGGAATATGTCCATTACAGAAAACTTCTGTCCACATTATTTGCTTGTCAAAACTGTAGTCCTCCAAAATTAGGATTTTTACAAGGGAGAGTCCTGGGTAAATTATTGGGCAAATGCTGCCACTGGTTCTAACAAATAATAATAATGCATGGAGGGTTAATAGATGTGTAGCTAAAATATGTGACTTGCTCTCCAGCAGATAAAGTGGTGGTGGGCAGCAGGAGCAAGTGCCAGCACCTGTGGCAAAGTCAGCCTGGTACTGCCAATAAACAGTTCACTGAAAACAGTTCCACTTATTTGATGTTCTGGTTGTACTTGAAGTGTGTATATATATTGTGTATACTCTGTGGTAACGTGGTACGGGTGGCCAGCAAGCAGCATTCAGTAGTCACAGATGTTTTCTCTTTATACCTGTTGAATATCCATTAAAACACCTTTCATTTTATATATGTCTGTTTGTGCAAGTAGGTAAAATCAGATATTAGTGTGTAATGTGTGTAGCAATAGGGTTTTTTGTTCAAAGCACTCATTACTTACCAGATTTTCAGTTGACTGACCTTGTCACATCTCAGTTGAGTTTTGAGATGTTAAGAATATTTTCCAAATGGCCAAATCTCATATTTAAAATTCTAATGTATTTTACATAACATAAGAGGTTTTTAGTACCAGAAAAATTCCATTTTCCTCAGTCCAGTTTCAGGTTCCTAACCTGATTTTCTGGGCTTAATCCTCTTCCTGTTGAAATCAATAAGTACATTGTAATATAATGATTCACGTTCAAGGTTCAACCATAGAAAATTAAGGCTACATGCTGATTTTACTGCCATTGTTGAAAGAGGATATCTTAAAATGTGTAAAAGCACAATAAACTCTTTAACTCTTTCAGCCCAGTTCTTTTTTTCTCTTCAGAGAGTCTAAACACTTTACAATGGATCTTTGTTTTAGATCTAATGGTGGCAAGGAGATACAACCTGAGAGATACTATTTAGATAGGAATATCTTTTGTGATTTCAAATGCTTAGTAGTGGGTCAGTAACTGGATGATGTGGAGCTTAATACAACATGCCAGGAAAACCATAGTCTACACCTTTCCTGGTGCTTGATTGTGATTTTATATATACCACACAAAAAATAAGGATGCTTTAGAAAGCATTTGATGCTTTCTTTGATATCTGTAAGTGAAAAGACATCCCAGTTTGGATGGTTTTGTTCCTTGTTTGTGTGAAAACTGCAATGGGGAATATTTTATTGATTTAATATAAAACAATATTTTGAACACTGTGGAAGTGTGGGGTTTGATTTGAGAGCTGTGGAAAAGAAGCTCCAGTCAATCTTAAAGTGTACTGAATGTGCTGTGAAAGTTTGGGATGCCCCATTGTCATTGAACAGCCTGGCAGCATCTTTCATGCTCTACGCAGAAGTCCATAGTTAAGAGGGCCTCAAAATATGAATGTTTCAAAGTGGTCTTTTTAGGATATGCAACAGGCTCTTCTGGAAGTGACTTTGCTGCATCACGTGGATGCTATAAACTCAGGGAAATCAGAAGGGTGAACATTGCCCTTGGCTGCTCCAGCTGGAGTGTGAGGGACTCTGCAGAGGCTCTGCTCCCTGTGGGTGCACATGTGAAGAGCCTCTACCACTGCTTCCCACCAGAGCTGTCTGTGCAGGTCATAAACATCCTGGTACCTTGTGGTTCTTTCCTGGGAATAAAAGTCAATATGCAGCTTCTGCTTCCTAAATATGAAAATGCCTATTAATGAAATAAATGCATCTGAAGCTTTAACTTCAGGCTCTTTGGTGTCCCAGTTGAACAACTCTGTTTTCTTCTTACCTCCAAAGTCTCTAGGAAAGAAAAATAAATAAATCTCCTTCTCCTCCATCTTTGTCACCCACAAAACTTTCTGAGGAAGCCAAGCCCTTCCCATTAGATTTCCAGTTTAATTCAGGCATGGTGATTTCCCCACAGCCATTGAGCTGGTTCTCCCTTTCTGGCTTGGGTGGAGGCAATGCTGTATTCCCTGCTGAAATACAGAATATTCCCATCCTGTGGGAGCAGGAGACCATTCTGGCCCTCTCCATGCTTTTGGGACACTGTAAGGAAAAACAGATATCTGGAAAGGAAAGTCTGTGCCAGCTGTTTGGGGAACCCTTTCTTGTGCAGAAGGACAGGGAAAACTGAGTATGCCCACACGTGTTCCAGCTGACACAATTACATGCTCTTGTTTCCTGAGATGTGTGTTTTTTTAGCATGCAGGCTTGTGGAAAACTGTGGACTGATCAATGAATACTGATGGCAGTAGTAGAACCATGTCTTTATAGAAGAGTAGTATTCTGAAAACGTGTAGTGCAAAGTACACTTTGCTCACGTGTCCCTACTGATTCCAGCTCAGATGCATCTATTATAGTATAAGATATTATTTTTGTTTTTTCTGGTGATCTGACCCATCTGGAAAGGATTGCCAGGTTGCAAATACTCCTTCCCATCCCCTAGTGCTGATTTGCACCAAATTAGTAAGGATTAGACTTTTTTGGTGGACAAACAATTGCTGATCCCTGTTAGACCAATGAAAGTTCACTGAGGAGAAAAAGGCCTAAAAAGGTAAAAGCCAGAAGGGGATACAGCTTGGTGTCCTTGCAGATGTGTCCTTGCAGATGTGTCCTGCTCTGCTGGTGGAAGAAAGGAGTTGGCAATTTTGGCAAAGGTAGTGGGTGTTTGTGTGACAAGTCAGAAGGTTCTGGTGTTCCTTATTTTCCAGCAAATAGGAAACTCTTACAGAGAAATGCTAGCAGGGCTGGCAGCTCCCAGTGTCTTGGGCTTCTCTAAATGCTGTAGTGGAAAGCAGTGATGAGAAAAGCTGGAGATTTTTCTCTAGCTCATATGAATACGTGAAGAATACTAGTACAAATGTGTTAATTTCTTGGTCTCTTAAAAAAAAAAAAAAATCTGGTCTGTTTTCTCTTTGGTTGCCAGATTGGTTTTTGTGATCTCTTAAGACTGAGATTTATATGTAGCCTAGAGCCAGCCTCAGATGCTGAGAGGGAGGACTGTGTGATGAAATGAAAACAAGCTGAGAATCTAATTTCAGAGACACCACTGACATTTTATTTTCAAATTTGCCTTGACACTCAGAACTTGCTACTATAGCAAAAAGCAGTGGTTTGTGCTTCCTTCCAGGATTTCTTTCTTTGACAGATAGTGATTCTGCCTTGTTTGGTAACTGTGGAAGGAAGATTGTTTCAAGGAACTGGTGCTGGTACTTTGTTTTCTGGACCAGAGCAAATTGACTTATTTTTAGACTGGTCTCGATGTGGCTGTGGGCTGTCAGTACACTCCAGGAATTTGTGCTGCATAGTTCTTCCAGCAATATCTAACCCTTGACTCCTAAAAGTGTAATACAATACACATCCTAGATAAAAGCATCACAGTGATAATGCTACTTGGAATCAGAGCAAAAGTTTGAAACAAATGGCAACACTTCTTAGAAAGGTGCTACAGCTTGTACTTACAAAAGCTTTGATGAATTAATATGCAGTGATATATTTACTCTTATTAGATAAGGAGTTGAAATTATGAGATATATGTAAATAGATCAAAGTTCTTGGTCCCAAGTATTGTGAATGGAAAAGGGGCCTAAAAGTGAAATACAGTAATATTGGGATCTAGGAGGAGTTTGGCTCTAAACATAACAACCAATGTATGGCCACGTCACATTGTCATTGAACATGGAGGGACATGATACTTTTATCAAGGCAGCTTATGATTAAGAATGCTGAAAACAACTTTAGAGGGCTTTTTCCATTGGTAAGAACCTGAGTACCTCCTTTTTTTTTTTGTTAAAAAAAAAAAAAAGCTGCTATTAATTTTTGCCTAGACAGCTGGTATCTAATTTCTAGCTTTACTGAGAATATTACTGGTATTTTTTCTGCATGTAAAAAATTGCTTCGTAAATATATCCTATATTTTGTGCTCTCCTGGATCTACACAAGAGATCCTAGCTGTCTGTAAAAAATCTGAATTATTAATATGCACACAAATGTTGATACCTCAGTTAGGAACTTTCATTTTACAGCTTGAAGAAATGTTGAAAGAATTTTGGAGTAACTCAGGGGAAAATTCTAAAACAAATTTATGAGACTTGCCATCAAGGCAGCACTGCCACCTGGGGTCAGAGCCTCTGGGCTCAGCATGTCCTCTGCCATTTTGGCAGCTTCTGTGCCTGATGCAAATTGATTTCATACCTGGGAACCTGTTGTGGTTTGGACAGTTGTTCTATCACTCAACCCCACCCAGGAGGGAGAATTGGGAAAAGGAAAGGAGACCAGTGGGTTGAAGTGAAAGCAGGTTTAATAGAGTAATAGTAATGAACTAATACTAACCCCAATGCTAACATAAGGTACAACATTATACTCAGCTCCAGAGAGCAGTGGCAAGCTGTGTCCTAGCAGTGCAGGCTGAACGCCAGCACTGTGAGCACGGCAGCTCCAGCGGGAATGCCGTGGTCACAGCAAGCGGAGGAGCAGGCCTCAGGCATGGGACAACCTGTGAGACACCCTCTCTGAAGGCAGCCATGTTAGAGGAAAAAACATCCTTGCAACTTCCCAATATATAGTGATAGTAACATTTATGGTAGGGAATACTGTGGTTTGCCAGCTTGGGTCAGCTGCCCTGGGCTTCGCCCCTACCAACCCCTGCACGGTTCAAACTTCCCTCAACCTTGGTAACTACAGAAACTTGCACAGCAGAGCATCTTGTCTCTTTTGTTTTCACAGGGTTGGACTCTGCAGTCTCTCAAAACAACAGTTCCTCTAAACAGAAAAGATATCTTAGAATTCTGTCCCAGCAAAACCAGAACAGAACCAGAGTGAAAGGTGACCTGCACCTTAGCTAGCCTGAGGCAATGTGCTGAAGCCCCAGGGTAGCTGGTTAGCTGCTAGTGATGAGTGCACTGCCATCAGGCCTATGACACATGCTGAATGGCATGTCTACTGGAGCACCTTGGCAGCTGGAAAGCTGTGCTTAACAAAGCAGTAATGCCTAAAAATGATTTTGAGGAAACAGTTATTGGTCACAGTGTATTTTAGTATTTTTTTTATTTGCATGTTATCTTTTACAGTCCAGGTTTTTGATTGATGTGTTTTCAAACCTCTTAATTGGCATCCAGTTACAAATTAAGAGTTGGTGAATGCATTAAATTTCCACTTGAGTCCTGTTTGAAGTTAGACACATTTTTAGTTGCACAAATGTTTACATCATTGACATTATAACAGAAAACTCTCTACAAGGTGTCCCATTAAGCTCCCTTATTAATTTTTTTTTCATTCTTATTTTAGCTTCATTACTTGCAGACAGATGTTCCATAAAACAAGTGTGTTTGTGTGTTAAATATGTCAACCTTTTGTCTATTGTGACGCTTTAAATAGAGAGAAGAACTTTGAGGGGAGTGAGCCAAGATCTCTGCTGCTTGAAATGGATAGGGCTTCTCTGAGGCAATTTGCTGTAGTGTCAAAGTGCAGGTATTGGCTTCAGAGCCAGGAGTCAAGAGGTAGTACACCCATCTCAGCCAAAGGAAACAGAAACATTTTTATGTGAAGCACATTCAGAAAGCCTATTGAAAAAGTTTGCATGAATGGAAAATATAAAAGCAGAAAAATAGAAGACTAAAAGAAGGAATTTTAAATAGCTAGAATGCTGTTAAGTCTTGGAGGTCCATATAGTTATGTCTTTATTATTACATGGATTTGTGAAAAGTTGGTAATCTCATTGGACCTGTACCAACAACTTTGTCTTTGCCTGTCCCTTGACTGCCTCCTCACCTGAAGCTGAACAGCAGTCAGCTGATGACAGTGCCCACTGCCTGCATTTAGATTTATTTCTAGTTGTGTTGCTGAAGTGATACTTACAAATTCAGAGATGGAAATGTTTCTTGGTGTTGTCTTTGGCTTTAATGATGCTCATTCTGCTCTTGTAGTTCCTCTTGTAAATGCCAAGATTAAGTATGCTGAAAGCCAAGACTGATGCTTGGCATAATTACTATAGAGATAGCTCCATAAGGGTGGTGGAAGACCTTTCAGAGGTTACTGTCCAAAAAGGGGAATGTGGCAAAGAGGGGCTAAAGTCCCAAGTCTTCTGTACCCACAGCCCCAAAAGGTGTATGTTGTCCCCCGAGTAGCAGGTCTAATTAATGACAGAAAACTATTAACAAAAGTAGTCAAGGAAATCAGTCTGTGAGCATGGACTGATAAACCATCCCAAAATAATTACAAGAAAGAAGTAACTAGTGATATAAAAACTTTCCCCATTAGTGACTTTATAAGCACTTCTGGTAAATAAGAGGTTAATAACTCTGTGTATAGTAAGAAAAGACTCCTGCCCTAAGATACACACACTTCACTGTACCCAGATAATCCCTGGAGCAAGGAGGTTTAAGGTAATTTGTGGTGCAGCTGTCCTTTTCTGGAACATGAGCAAATTCTCCTGCACATGGTCAGCTGCAAGAACAAATGTCTAAAGCAAATGAAAAAACAAGATGTTCAACCGCAGCCTTCTGCACTGGCAAGAGGGGCACGTGAGCTGGGTTGTTCCTCCTGCCTGAATCAAACTCCACGGCACAAAAGGGTTTAGTGTGTGGCTTGTGGCCAAGTGGAAGCAACGTGTCAGTGGTGAGGGAGGAATGCTGGTGATGGAAAGCCAACTGATTGACATACGGTGGCTATAAAGTCATAGTAAATCTATTGTTTCGCCAGAAGGAAACAGGATTAGAAAATGTATAATCATTACAATCCCTGCACTGTACAGCATCAAGTGACTATTGCTCTCCCATTGCTGGTGTCGCTCACACTTGGCTTAATACCACCAAAGTCTGTACTTGGGTGAAACCCTCATATGCTCCATGTTCTTCAAGCCATAGTCATTGGGATGTTTTACCCAAGAAATACCTCTATGGTGCTGCAGAATTTAGCTCAGTAGTTTTAAGGAGATACTTTCTCTGTTGTGTTGCTGCAGAGGCCCATCACAATGCAAGTGACAAGTTTAAAAATCGCTGTCTGGAAAGTGATTCTCAATAAAGTTATTAACAAAAATCTAACTAATCAATAGAAGAAAAAATCCAGTTATCTGAGACAGATATATTTTATCCACAAAGAAATAAAATTAAAAGTAGAAAAGAATGTCAATAATAGCTAGATACTCACTTCTGGTCTAACTGAGCTGAAGGATGAAGCTGCATTTTTCAGAAGACTGAGTGGCCTGAAGAGGGTTGAGGGGGAAATGGTACATGCAACCACACCTTCAGTTCCTTACCGACTGATGAACCATTGGGTTATCCAAGTCTGCTGTGCTTTTTAAACACCCTAGAGTTTTAGATTTCTGCAGTTCCACTTGTCTTGCGGGACAGACTTGGAGTGTTTGTGCAGGATGCCCAGATGTCATACAGAGGTGTCTACATTAGCACAGTTCACATTTCTGCATCCCAAGCAGGCACAATGGAGATAAACCATTAAGGAATTTTCTGTTATAAGCAGGAGAAGCTGGTATCTCTAAAATAGGTTTTTCCATAAGATGAATGAGATGTTTGGTGGAATATTAGAATAGTTACATGATGGTTTGAATTGTAGTTGCTTTTCAGACTAGTGCATTCGCTCTGTGCTGTTCTGCATTTAACCTGCACAGGGTGATCCCACCATGACTTCTTGCTGCTGGATCTACTGAAGTTGTTTAGGTGATGGGTCTGTGTTGTAACACAGTGACTTTTGTAATTAAACTCTGGCCTGATTGCTTTCTGAATGCTGGATATATGAATAAGAGGATAGGATATGCCCCTGCATGCACTGTTGCTGAGACGGGAGACTGTACCTGTCTTACACATGCCAGAGAGCAGCAAATGGAAAGTCCATAGGGGTCAATGTCTGGGTTTTATGCTCAAGGACAGCAAATGCTCCTTGTTTATAGGGAGATCCACGCCATATGAGAGGATATGAAGGGGTTCATCTCTTAGTGTTTGTACTAACAGGGAAGGGAACTTTCTATTTCCTCTCTGTTTTAAAGTACATTCAGAGCTGAGATAACTGTGAAAATTGCATTGGCTGCCTAAGGGGTGCCCTTACACCAGTTGGCATGGGGTTGGGAAGGTGCCACTGGAGTACAGTTTGCAAGTGCTCAGGGATGACCTACCAGTGAGACAATGTGATTCAATCCCATTTGCTGAAAAGATGAAGAAGTTTGATGAGCCTCTTATATCTTCTTCCTCCCTTTTTTCTTCTTTTTTTTTTTTTGTTTGTTTTGTTTGTTGTTTTTTTTTAAACATACATATTTTAAAACAGACGATCAAACGCATAAGCCTCTGGCATGTGTTAATGGTTACCCCGAGTTGAACATAGGACAGGTTCCTGTTAAATGTGGCCAGTACTGCTCTTTTGCATGAGCAAGTTAGGGCTGTCACAGATCTTGTGAAGAATGAAAATACTGGGGTTTTGTATAGGATTGTAAGAGTTTTAAAAAATTACTCATTCAGTTTAGAGTGAAAAACCCCAAAATTTCTGTAAATTAAAACTTTGAGTAAGTTACTAAAACCATTTTCTTTTAGCAAAAAAAAAAAAACAACAACCAACCCAAAGTGTTTATATTTGAGTTCACTTTCATAATCTCTGGGTCAGTAACACTGGAAGTTCACAAATACTTTCAAAGTAAAATTAGATATTCCTCCTTCTTAGAAAGTTGAAAAAAAATTGCTGTGAATAGAGCTTTAGCACCTTGCTCCTATTCTGTGTTGAGTAAGATATTTTTTTCCCAAAAAACCTTGATTTTAAAATATCCATGAGTTCAAATGGGAGATACTCAAGATGAAGTTTTTTTAATAAATTTTAGCAATAGCTGTTTTTTTGCCTGGAGTGAGAAGCTGAAATCCTGAGCAGTGCATGATGAGTTCCTCAGGAAGTGGTGTATGTATTTTTTTATTGTGTGGGAATACATGACTAAGAAATAAAGCTGCAATTTCTCAATAACTTGATTTACTGTAGAACTTGCTTTTGTATTAGATGAATGTGCTTCATTTATCTTAGCTTTGTTTTGAAGTTTATTTTTCAGTGTTTGGTTGGTTTTGTGGGGGTTTTTTCAGTCTTGCGTTCATAGCTTGAGATAAGCATTTTCTGTTTATATTTACTTAGAGGGCTGAATTTAACTGAGATACAGAGCAACTCCTGTGTTTAAACCGGGTTATACTGGGTTTATACCAGCATAAATTTTGTCCTGAGCTTTTGGAGAAGTCCCTTAGCTCCTCTCCTCCTCTTTGACCCCACTTAAAAATGGAGTGAGAGATTCCTGCTCCATGGAGAAATTCAGGTTGTTGAGGTCCTTGGCTGGAAAGTGGAAAGAAAGAATCAGGCTTTAAATTCGTTGTCCTGATAAGCACGAAAGCCCTTAAATGAATTAAATGGCAAAAAAATTAAGCAGGGGGGGAACTGGAAATAACCGTCATTCATCCCTGGGATTTTATAAGCAGCTGAGCCCTGCTGAGGTGATGCCGGGAAGGGTTAACTCAGCAGCAGCTGGCCACCAGCGCTTGGTCCTTATCTCACCCTTATCCTCTGCTATTAACTGGCCACAATTACGGTCCGTATCGGTTACTGCCATCTGTTTTTTCACGAGGCGTTGGTCGGACCGCGGCCAGCAAAGGGGATTAGGGGGAGAAAGGCAGAAATGACAAAACCCCTCTGCGGCGCTGGGGCGCTGCCGTGGGGTCCCGCCCGCCGTGGGGTCCCGTCCGCCGTGGGGTCCCGCCCGCCGTGGGGTCCCGCCGCTGGCCCCGACAGCTGCGGGGAATTAAGCGTGAAGATAAACTGTGAAGGCTTGTTTCAAAGCTGCTGTAAAGGAAATGCATTTCTGCCTGCAGTTGCAGGGCAGGGAAAAAGAGAGTGCCAAGCGAAGGTGGTCAGCGGTGGGGTGTGTTCTGGGTGATCTTCAGCTGCCAGTGTGGGTTGGTGGTGGTGGGGTTGAGCTTCGTCAGCTACAAGCAAACAGCAACAAAAAGGTGGATATTGGGTATGTTGAATAGGAGGGAAAACAAGCCTGAAAGTGTTGGCTGAAATGCCCTTCCAGCGCCGATTTTTGCACTAGCAGTTGCCATCTGCGCTCTCGCTAGAAGCAGAGGCGTGCAAATCGGGGACGGCTTCAGTCGCTGGCGTGTGTGGCCAGGGAAGGAAGGCAGCGTGGTGCACTCCTGGTGATCGATACTTGAAAGAGCAATGAGGCTTTTGACAAATATTAATTGACTGCGATGTTATTTTTCTAAACTTCCCCAAATGTCAGACCATCTTCCAGTAATGTGAGAAAGGAAAAGTTTTCAGCGTGATACCAGGGATTCAAGAATCATTATGGCTCAACAGCTGTACTTTGAGTCCAAGTTTTACTAAGACCAGATTAATTAAATTATTCCAAAGAATGATATACTGCCAAAATAAGGTTCTCTGAATTTTATTATTTTTGGTAAATTAAATTAAGGATAATACAGGTTTTAATGTTTGAAAAGTAATACTTAACTAATATTTAATATCCTTTCTTCATTTTTAATGAATACATGACAGTCAATATTCTAGGGATTAGCATCAACAGAGGAATAAATCTGATTCTTTAAAACACAAGTTAAAGGAATAAGTAGAGGTGCACTGTACTTGGTAAAGTTACTCCTTTCCCTGGTAGGCAAGTAAGAAATAGAGAGGAAAAAATTATGTTTTAATGCCTTTTGGCTTTTTCATTATTTCAGGTCAGTTCCTGCTTTTTGGATCAGACAGTTCTGTACTGGTGCTCATGACTTGATCCGTGCTCTAGATGTGGGGTATGGAATGAAAGGGGTTTTGTTGTTTTCCTCTGTATATGCCTAGGTTTGCTTTTTATTTGGAAAAAGATGCACATGTATGAGAAGTAAAACTAAGCTGGTGTTGTCAGTTGTGTAACTGCCTTCTTACTTTGTATTTAAGTAAGGATAGATGATAATTGTGATACTGTGCATTAGCAAATATTGAGAATAGTAGGTTTTTTTCTTTGCTATTGAGTTATTAATCTATATTTTTTTTAGAAGTGTCAGAAATTGAAGAAGCTATGTGCTTACTAGCTTCTTGGAAATTGTTCTTGGTTCTATTCCTGGATGCTGCTTATGCTGTCATGTTTCGCTCTGCCTGGGTTTGGGTGTGAGCTCTACCTGGGTGTGAGCACAGAAGTTACGTGGCAGATCTTGGTGTCCTCATACCTTGAAATGGGGCAACATCTAGTAACACTTTATGCAAACACAATCACCACTGGCCCTTCTGGGTACTCCTAAACATTCTCACGTGTGTCATGGTACTTTCTCTGAGTGGTGGTGCTTAATCCTTCGCTAACAAGTCCTCTCTTACTCCAGCCACCAAAAGCAATCTCAGGAGCTCAAGTCCTCTTACATGCAGTGGTGTCTGCAGAGCCCTGATGCTTTCCTCCCCTACTGACACCAGTTTAACCTCTGTGGGAGATGATAATTGCCCAGGGTATATAGCTGCTGGAAGGGCTACTGGAGGAAGTCTATGGCCAGGACAACGTGAGCAGAGTCCTTGGCAGCCTTGCCAGGAGTTGGTGTGAGACCTTTTTGCTGTCCCTTACAATCCACAAAACAAGAGAAAATGGCCTCAAGTTGTGTCAGGGGACGTTCAGGTTGGATATTTGGAAAAATATTCTTCACTGAAAGGGTTGTCAAGCACTGGAACAAGCTGTCCAGGAAAGTGGTCCAATCACCATCCCTGGAGGTATTTAAAAGACATGTAGATGTGGTGCTTAGGGTCGTGGTTTAGTGATGGATTTTGCAGTGCTGTGTTAATAGTTGGACTTGCGGTGTGAAAGGTCTTTTCCAACCAAAATGATTCTATGATTCTATGATCTGTCAGGCAGTGATGAGCTGGCATTTGTGCTGGGCTTGCCTGCCTGCAGTATTTTTAAGTGAAGGATGTAATGCTCTCCTAGGCCTTCACATCAGCTGCTCTTCTTAATTCTATGCTCTTCAAGAGGTGTTTATTTTTATGTTGTAGAATTATGTTATTACTATTCCTGTGCCCAACTGGGGTGTAAAGTAACTCAACACTCATTTAGAAATATTCAAATAGTTGAGAGTAACCTTTTACATCTTCGAGTATCAGTGAAAGCCCATGTTGTTGAACTCTGTTCCCTTGAGACTCAATGTTAATCTCCTAACAGAAGATATAAACTAATGTTAACGTTTTCCACCTGTTAAAATCAGTGAATTTATTTTTTAAAATTGTACCTTCTTTCCTTGGCTGTTAATTGAGAACTAGTAGTGTACTCTTCACTTACCAAAAAGCACACAGAGACATATTGGCACCATATCACTTTAGCTGCTGGAATATACATGTCCCTGTCAGAATTTCTTCCAGTATGATTAAAAGATGTGAAAAGTTATGCACAGAAAGTTATATTATGTACACACATGCATGTTCCAGGCTGCTGTTGCATTCAAGACCAAAATTCAAACTCTTCAAATTCATGGAATTGTCAAGAGTTGGAAGGGACCTCTAGAGATCATCTAGTGCAACTGCCCCAGTAAAGCAGGATCACCTAGAGCACATTGCTCAGGACTGCAACCAGGTGGGTCTTGAATATCTCCAGAGAAGGAGACTCCACAAACTCCCTGGGCAGACCGTTCCAGTGCTCTGTCACCCTCGCCATAATGAACTTTTTCCTCATATTTAAATTGAACTTCCTGTGTTCCAGCTTGTGCCCATTGCCCTATGTCCTGTCACTGGGAACTACTGAAAAGAGTCTGGCTCCGTTCTTCTTGCGCCCACTCTTTAGATACTTACAGGCATTAATAATGTCTCCCTTCAGCCTTCTCAAGGCTGAAGAGTACCAGCTCTCTCAGCCTTTCCTCATAAGAGATACTCCAATCCCCCAATCATCTTTGTTGCCCTCTGCTGGACTCTCTCTAGTAGTTCCCTGTCTCTCTTGAACAGGGGAGCCCAGAACTGGATGCAGTATTCCAGCTCTGGCCTCACCAGGGCAGAGTAGAGGGGGAGAATGACCTCTCTCGACCTACTGGCCACACTCTTCCTTATGCACCCCAGGATTCCATTGGCCCTCTTGGCAGCAAGGGCACATTGCTAGGTCATGGATAATTTACTATCTATCAGGACTCCAAGATCCTTCTCAAGGTTGCTTTCCAGCAGGTCAACCCCTAACATACACTCATGTATGGGTTCTTCCTCCCCAGGTGCAGGCCCCTACACCTGCTCCCGTTTAACCTCATTAGGTTCTTCTTTGCCCAGGTCTCCAGCCTGTCCAGGTCACACTGGATGGCAGCACAGGCCTCCGGAGTGTCAGCCACCCCTCTCAGTTTGGTATCATCAGTGAACTAACTGATGTCCCCTCATCCAGATCATTGATGGATATGTTGAACAAGACTGACTGACTGTTGACCTCTGGGAGACACCACTGGTTACAGGCCAGTAAACATAGACATTTTTTATGTTCACCTGTTTGATCATTGCTTCCTTTATATGCCTCGAGCTATGTGGGAGCTGGCATTACAGATCTTTGCTGTACAGTGGAAATATCCAAACTCATGAATGCAGGAAAGAACTTGACTTTGTGATGGTTCATGGCTTGCTCAATGGGTATATAAAATAAAAGCTATCCACATCTTCAGTTATTTATTGGAACTTGCATTAGTAAACAGCAGAAATTTACAAAAATACTTTGTGGGAAGAGAGATTTTGCTTAACTGACTCAAGTATTAAAAGTAAAGTGGAAAAAAATATGCTAAGTAATTGTAAGTCCATTGATATTTTTGTCTGCATGTCTAGTTAAGTAACTTCTGCATACACTTGGATGGAAGGATTTGCTACGCTTGAAGCTAGCCTGTGGAGGTAACAGTTTTTTAGGTAGATGTCTTGGGTCTGAATTGGCTGCTCTTCCATTTGTCACCTAACACGTGGTCTCCAGGGCTGTGTCACAAAAACTTTGTGCCAAGTGAAAGTTTTCAGAAACTTAGGGATGAAAAAAAAGTCCATGAACTTTGCCTGAAGCCTGTAATTCTCTCTGTTCACTTTTTAAATGTTTGCTAAATGCCATGGATTTTGCTCCTGTTTAATTTACTGTTCCCGGTTTTACTTCTGTTTCATCTTCTACCTTGTGTGAAGAGCTTATATCCAAAACATTTACATACCCACATCAAGGCAAACTGGGATTTATATAGGTGTTTCCTGGCCTTCATTTTGCTGCAGTACAATTGACAACTCTGAGAGAAAAGAATCTGTTTCAGTTGCCTGGTTTTGGGAAGTTGTTGCCCTTTCCTCCTGTAGGGACTTGATTGCTTTTGTTGCACCTCCCCAGGGATGGAAGTGGCTGGAGCAGGAGGGGTGTTCTTCAGCAGATGGTGCCCCCATACATTTGCAGTTTACCTGGGGCCACCTGCGGAGCAGGACAGTGGAGGTCAGGTCATGGCAGAGGCATTTTGGCTGCGGGGGCAGCGAGTTGTGCCCTCCCTGCCATCCAGGGCAGACAGCGTGGCCTGGCGGACCCCCGATGCACAGGGAGCAAGGAGCAGGTGGTGGTCCCTGTGGCAGGAAGCTGTGCTGTGCTGTTGGTGCTGTCTGGGGATGGGGCAGAACTAATTAGTGCCTGCGCCGCTTCGTGGGTGGCAGCGTCTCACAGCCAGAGGCTCAGGGGCAGCGTGGCAGGGTGGAATGATTTGTGAGTGACTAGAGAGTTCACGGCTATCACCAGTCTCCCTAACGAGGTGTCCTGTACATTTGTGTTGTGTAAATGGAGCCGTGACTCTTCCAGCAGCTCTGCCCAAGGCAAGTGATGACAAAGTGTGGAGGAAATCGATAGTGGTGAATGTGTCCTATGGTCTTATTCATTTATCATTGATATTATTGATCTCTAGTGTTATATCTCCCTGGTCCTGTAGCAACAGAGAGGAGTAAATTTTCTTGCAATGAAATCAAACCATGGAAGTTGCTATAGTCTGTGCTGGCATAGCTCGTATGAGTGGTGGGGGGAGATATATCTGGGGGAAAAAGGGGAGTTGAAATAATGTTCTTTAATTGCTTTTCCTCAGAAGATGCATAGGGCAGCACTGGTCATGTGGAAGACCTTGTCCTTCCTATATCAGCATCAGCCTTCCAAGGGAGCTGCAGCCTTGGAGCAGACACAGGGCTGGGCGACTGCTGTGGGTCCACATGGGCCAGGGAGAAGACCTCTGTGTGTACTAATGCATTCAGTGTTAGCCAGCCTCCTTCAGCTGCAAGGAAGATCAGTAAGTTCACAAGTCATGGACCATGAAACATGATCTCTCCTTGCCCTAGCAAAGATATTAGGTTACTTTTCAAGAAGATGACATGGACTGTTGTTGCACTTCACTAGATTGATGCAGCTGAGCCTGACTTTTCTTTTATTCCCCCTTCACAAAAATGTTTAATGCCTCTTGACTGGGAGGAGTCATCCCTGAAATGCAGGACATGTATGGTTGTAGGCTGAAACCAATGGATTTATTTTCAATTTATCTTGCAGACATAGAGACACTTTCAGACTACTGTGTTTTCCAGTAGTGGGCAAAAGGAACCTCATTTATTTTCTAGTCCTATCTTTCAAAATTTTAAATGATCCATTACATGAATTAGTCCTTTAAGCAGATTTAAAAGCAAAGAGTTTATTATCTAGAATTAGCAATTCAAGGAACAGTTAACACAGAACATGGTGGAAATATATGTTTAGGTTCATGTGTTTTGTGTTGGTTGGTTTGTTGTTTTGTTTTGCTGTGCTTTGTCTTGGTTTTACTTTTGAAATTAGTAATTTTTGCAAGTACAAGTAGGGAAGATGAGCAGTGCTGGCTGGTGGTGAAAGCCCCCAGTGAAGGGTATATAACAACATTCAAACTATATCCCTCTGTTAGACTTGGATAATCATCCCTTTATGAACTGCATCTCTGTTATGAAATTCTGGTTATTGAATGCTGTGGGAAAATGGTAGAGTTACCTCCTCCCAGGGTAAGTGGGTACAAGTAGCAGACACCAGCCCTAACTAAAGTGGTGGGTCTGTGTAGCTTATCTCATACAGCTGCTTGGCATGAATGCAGGCAAAATAAAAT
This sequence comes from Apus apus, assembly GCF_020740795.1. Lineage (NCBI taxonomy): Eukaryota > Metazoa > Chordata > Aves > Apodiformes > Apodidae > Apus > Apus apus. The sequence goes on from NC_067286.1 coordinate 14,375,640, forward strand.
ACAGACTCAAAAAGCATCAAAGGTCCTGGTTTATGCAGCTTGTCCTAAATGCTTGTTTAGAAAAAAACACTTGCAGGACCAGAGAAGAAACTGCTAAATGCATGTCTGCAGGGTGCTCTTCTGGCTCATGACAATCCAGCTTCACCCCAGGGCTGCTGTGGTGTGCTATTAAGATGGACTGGATTCAGCTGTGTGTGCTATTAATGCTGGCAATGTGCTCTGCAGTTTCTAGATATCTTGTGTGCTTCAGGGCAGACAGTGATGCCCTGAGGGGCATAAAATGCCTCAGTGGACATATCTTCCCAGATAGAGAAGGATTATATTGTGGCTTTTGGCAAAAATTTTGTCAAGTTAACTTTGCAAATGAGTAAAATTATTAATATTAATTTGCATAATCTGAATGCCAAGTTGAATGCTACGCTATGCAGGACAGCTTTAAAACCTTTTTCTTCTTCCCTTTATTAGAGATCTGGCCAGAAATACAGTTTCTAAAGTGGGGTTTTCAACATTTCCTGGTTTTGTAGGACTTGACCTGGTTGTGCTTATAGTGACAAGTCACTAGAGCTCTTATTACAGAGCTGGCATAATAAAATATTTGTACCTATAATCCAGTTGCAAGCATGTTATGAAACTAAACACAAGTAGAAGGCTGGGGGTAGCCTTCAGAAGGAAAAGGAAATGGTTAAAAACCCCTGCCTGTTATGGGAGATTGTGTTTGCCCCTGCATTCTTGAAAAGCAGAAACTATTACCAAAAAAAACCCCAAAACCCAAACATAACCCAAAAATATGAGCATAAGATTTAGTGGCCAACAGTTGCTCCTTTAAAAGATGTGTGGGGTTGAAGCATTTACTTGCCCAGACAAGTAAAGTGCTGGGGATCTACTAGTATTTGGGCAGTTGACTCCCTGCCACTAATATAATTATTTATAGTGTACTACAGGCAAAGTGACTTACTCCAACAGACACCAAATAGGTGGGTAGTATTTTTACATCTGATGTTTCAGTGGAAAGTAACCAAAGAGGACTTGCATTAGTCATGGTGTAAGCAGTTAAAAAATAATCCTTCAACTCTTTTCTCTATTTCATCACTTACATAAGCAACACATTTCTGTGGATAGAGTTATAGTTTTTTCCTTCTAAAGATGTCAGATAACTTTCAAAGAGCCCAGTGTTCATCTTAACAGCTGCTCTTGCTTTATTTAAACAGGGCTTCTTCATTCATAAGAAATACAAGAAAAGTGTGTCTGTACAGTGTCTGGCAAAGTAGTCCCCTGATCCCTTACTGGATAGGTAGGTGCCACCAGTAATTTGGTACGCTTTGAAACTTGTGTTATGCTTTGAAGAAGGACTTTCTCCTTTTTTATCTTTAGAAGTACACTTATTTATTGTTTCTCCATTAAATGTGGAAGTTTCAAAGTCCCAAAATACCACACACAGCACGTGGACAGCAATATAACTGTTTATTATTGTGCTAAATATTTTCCTTTGGAGCTGTGCACTCAGCTTTGCTGCTGGCAGCATTTTTGCATTTACCTGAATGTGGCAGGGAGGGTAAATGCTGGGCATGAAAGGAACAAGCTGCTCACAGGTTCAAGCTTTGAGCACTTCTAAGAGAAATGGGAAGAAATGCCCAAAAAGGCAAAAAGTTTTTTAAAGCTCAGCATGGTGTGTCACTGCTTTAACTTGGCTTTATTTTGTGCCTCAGTTGTAGTCACCAGTAGTGTGATATGTTGCTATTTTAATAACTGGAATAGCAAAATTCCTTAACTCATGATAGGCATTTTTAGAATAATCTTCTCCCATTGGTTATTACTCATTTTTTTGCCTTTCTGTATTATCCCCAAGAGGAATACAAGTTTGAAACAAAGCTAATTCAGATTTGAGTAAGACAGGCAGTGTTACGTGTGTGTAACAACATTTTTCATATCTTTGTATTAGTAGATGAGTGTTTCAGCAACCTGGAGTTACAACAGTGCTTTTGTCCTCTGCCACTGCCTTTGTGAACAGGCCTCCTAGCTCCATTTGGAGTGGTGCCCATCGTGCAAGCTTTTTAAAAGAGGAGTAAGCATCCCAGGAAGTGACATTCCTCACTTCCAAAGTGGCTGTAGAATTTTTAGGTCTGTCTTCCTCTAATTGATGACTCAGGTTGCAGATGGGCATAAAAGTCTACTTGGTACTGATAGATGGGTCTAGCTTTCCCTCCTGTTCTGAATTACACTTTTAATATGTTTGCCAAGTATCTGCTGAGCCATGGCAATGTTGCTGCTTTTCCATGATGTGACAAAATTTGCCTGATCCATTTCTTTTTTTTTTTTTTGTATTATTATTTTTAAGGCTGAGAATGGTATCATGCAAAGACACAAATCAGTGAAATTATTTTTGCATCTTATGGCTGGGCTGTGTTTAAGGGCAAATGCTCAGTTGGTGTCTCGCTACAGCTCTGTGTTTTTCAGTGGATTTCTGTCAACTTACCCCAGCAAAGGGCTTGCCCTTTCCTCCAAAACTATTGAATTACATTGACCAAGCATTCTGCTTGCAATGGGAAAGTACAGCAAATTATGATTAGTAACATCAGCTGAATACCAGCTCTGAAAAAAGCTTCAGTTGTATTTTTACATGGCTTATTTACAGTGAGTGAGAAATGCATTTAATCAGATATTTTAGTATATCTGTTAAGGAAGTCAGTAGGCCAGGACAGAGCTTCTGGCTTTCTTGAGGAGGGGAAAAATATTGGTGGGAAACTTCTCAGATGTAAGTGTTAAGCATTTCTTGGTACAGATTTTATAAGTGCTTTTGTAGGGTGACAAAAAAATAGCGTCAAGAATAATTATGGATCTTGTTCTTTCTTTCTATATGGTTTTAGTTGGGTTCAATTTATCCAAATAGCATCCTCTATATTTTAGGATTTTACAAAAGCCAATTCAATGGGACTCGTTGGTCCTAATATTTGTATTAGAAAGTGAGGGGCTGTATAGTTACAGGTATTTATTGTTACAGCACCTTTTCTCCTGTGACTTCTGCTGCCTTGCAGGAATCAGCCAGCAGTACTGCCACTTCCATGTTGTTATGTGGGCTGTTTTTTTATACAGAATAACAGGTCTTAGAACGGAAGCAAGAGAATTCATCACTGCAACTTGATCCTTAAGCAACAGATAAAATTTTGCATGACTGTTGCTGTGGATAAATGTATTTTAGTTTTATTTTAATAGCATAAGACACAGAAATTAACTTTTACTGGCTTACAACTGGAGAGCAATTTCTGGAGTTCAGTTTATAAGCCTCTGGGAGAGTTTTTGCAATACCTTTTTTTTAGGAGGGGGTTAGGTATTTCAGCTATGACAGGACTGAATTTCATGCTCCTCTAGTATCTGACACTATTACTTAAAATAGTTCCACCCTGCTGTGGGCTAAGATGGTTCCCCTTACATTGCAGCAGACAGCATCTCTGGGAGAAGGGCAGTGCAGGGGCACGTCTGAGCTGCTCAGGAAAAATCCACTCAAAACAGCCATCTGCAGATGAAAGTTAGGGATTACTCATCGGAATGACCAGCTTTTAAACCTTTAATAGTACCTTTGGTAGGGTCTTTCTCAGAGGCAGCCCTGTGCCTTCTGCTAAACTCTTCCTGACTAGGTATTTCTAGCCTGAGCAGTCACTGATAAGAATTTGAGTTTTTCCTTTTTACCTTTTTCCTTGAATAGTCTGCAGTGCTTCCAACGTATGTGCTGATGTAACTTGGTACAGGCAGGATGTCTTCTGGAGCAGGTTGTCAGGGGAGGGAATTGTCACCAGTTCATGCCCCTCAGCAGAGCTTGTGTAATTTCTGGTGTCAGAGGCTCTGTGTTCATGTTGCTGGGTGTTGCTTTAGGAGGGTGTGCTGTGTGCGGTATCTGCTGAGCTTGGGTGGCTGTGCCTGCTGATCTTGCAAGCAAGAGCCTTTCCTTTCCCCTAGAAAGGTTGTCCTCTAACAAGTATAGATCTTTTGGGACACTGGGTGTGAAATGACTGCAGTGAAAGGAGTGAGCTAGAGATACTTGACATCACTTTCCATGTGTAGGAGTGGAAATACAGCATCCTCCAGCTTGTGATAACCTGTCTGGAAGGACTGAGTTAGAAATGAGGCGTGAATGTGGCTGTGGCACAGCCTGTTAATTTTGCCAATTGTATGCTAGTCACGAGAAATAGTTACTTTGGAGACAAGAATCTTGCATGTTCAGAGCATAGTGCTCTGGTTTTCAGTGGGTCTTAAAATTGTACGGATTTTTTTTTCCTACCAAAATATTCTGAGTTATTGTCAGATAGATGTGATAAAGCAGGAGGCAGACTATGGGGAAGCAAAAGGTGTGAAGTAGAAAAGAGAAGATGAAAGAGAATGTAGAGACATTCAGAGCTAGGCAGTACTCAAAATACTGCATTTATGTCCTGTGCATGTAACTGAGGAGGAAAAACATGGTGGTTTTATCCAACTTAACGGAGACTAAAATATCTAAATATTTATTTTGCAGATTAAAAAAAAAATTAAAAAAAATTGCTGAGACTGTGGAACTGCCACACAATTAACTGCTTCAAACCCACTGGTTTGAAGTTTAATGGTGAAGTATTACCATTATGTAAATGACTGCCTACACACTATAAAGAGGTTAGCAACAGACCTTTTAACATGTTTTTAATGAGTTTTATATGTAAAGAAGCAGTTACCATATTCTGTGTTTCTTAGACGAGTTGATTTGAGCCTAAATATATGCATGAAGTTGCAGTGATGATAAAGACAGCTTGTAAAAGTGCCAGGGAGCTATAAAAGACCAGCAACTTGTTTTATACGTAGGATCGTGGCATTGGCAGTATTCAGAATTTAGTCACTTTAATTATCAGAAGGATTTTTGTGATCTAGAGAGTAGGCTTGAGGAGAAAGTTGTAATAACCTGCAGCCACTTTTAGGAAGGAACAAGCAGTAGCTTGGTTGAGCTAGAGTCCAGAAGGTGATAGCTTATTTGTGTGGGTCACTGTGGTGCTTACCGAACAGAAACTGTTGAAAGTCAATAGCTTTTTCCTTACTAGAATTATTTTTAAATGGCAGACCTAAGGCTTTACAGGTAGATTCAAAACCTGCTTTTTCTCTATCTCTAGAATCATCAGGGAAGGCTTAAGGAGCGTGTCCATATTTATAAATTTATAAACTGAGGAAAACTCCACCTCTCTGCATTTTGTGATAAGCAGTGTTCATGCATTATGGGATCAACCTGCCTCTACTGGTTTCAGAACAATGACTAGCCCGGTGTTGCACATGAAGAACCGTCCCGCTCTTAGTGGATACATCCTCCTCTTCAGTGGGTATCAAACTTTTTTCCCCTCACACAGCCCCATCCTATTGTCAAATAAGGACTGGAAAGGATAATAGGCATTGACCCAAAATTAGCATTCAAGGCTTATTTCAGGAAAACGGGGCTGGGGCTGGAAAGCACCTGGGCTTTTGGTTGAGTATGGCTGGTGTTCTGTGTGGAGCTCCTGACTCTTGCCCCTGGCAGTGACAAGGAGCACCTTGTGATGTCAACATTTGCCAAAGCAGTGCACACAGAGAGACAGGACCATTAAGAGAAAAAGGAATTTAGCTATAAACCTCCAGTGTGAAGAAATCATTGTAGAAAGACTGTACCTGATTTAATTACGTATTCTGTCTTCCTTGGATGAAAATTTATTTTTAAAAAATGTAAATATTGATACAATTAAGAGTCAAGCTGCAAACATGAATGGCCATTGCTGTAGACAGATACATTTAATATTTTTGCATTTTAATGACTCAACTAAAGCTCCAGGTCTGAATATAACACAAATTTAGCTGCAGAAATGCATTTAAAAGGTTAATTTGTTCTCAAATAGACCTTACCTAATGTTCAATCTAATGTAGATTACTTTTTGCAACTGTAGTCTCTACCAAAGTTCAGGGCATGATTCCTGTAGGTGCTAAAGAGGCTGCTAAGGAGAATATTATTGCAGAGACCTTACAGTGTTGAAGTAGCAGTTGCAAATTAAAGACAACCCACCCTTCCATCTTCCTCACCAAAACCCCAGCCAAGACAACTTTCTGTGGGTGAAGTAGGGAGGAGTAAATGAATTGTTTGCTTAATCAGTGCCAGTACTGATGCTTTAATTCCTGTGAAATGGAGGGGAAGAGTAATTTAATTTATTTTAAATATGCCTTCAGAGTTGGCTTCAAGTCCCTGCTCTGTGGTGGATTTGCTGTGTCATATCAGACATATCACATAGGCTTTCCAGATCACACTTTCTGTGTTGTGCTTTCCTGTTTTTGTTAAATGAAGCTGCCTCTTCACTTTGAGAGTCTTGCATGAGTTTTTTAGTTTGGTACAAAGGCTGTGAGCTCTGTGGTAATGGGTGTTAAAGGAATTGGTTTTGGAGTATTTAGTCAAACTCAAGTGAGAGACTTGGTCCCTTGAGTGCAGTGTGCCTGGTGCTGAGAAGACCTGCTCTGGGACTGCTTGTAATTCTTCACACAGCCTTTTTTATGTATAGCTTTTTCTGGTTTGATCTTTGTCTGAGTATGGAAAAGCAAAGCTTTGTCATGAAGATGACTGCACAGCCACATAGAATAGTGGTTTCAGCATGCTGCTGGCTGGCTTAATGAAGAGGGGAAATCTTCGTGTAATGTTTGCTGCTCTGGTTGGTGACATTATCATATTTCCTGGTGCAAATACCTTTGAGAGGAGCAAGCCTTCAGTTTTTCTTCTTAGGATCATTTAATGAGTCATTATTTACTTTTGTCACATAGCAATGTGGGTCTTGATTTCTGGGAAAAAATATATTAACTCTGCCAAGGTTGTTGCTGAACAGAAGCAGCATATTTCCCATAACAAAGTTTCTGCTCATCACATGCTTCTCGATATAACTTTAATTGTGATTTCATATTTTCCACTATGTTCCTGAGGGACTGCAGCTCCTTTCAGATAAGGTCTGCTCAGTAATGAGCTCCAAAGCTGTTTCTGCTTGGAAAATGGATATTCATTAGCAACACAGGAGAAGTACCGTAAAAAGTTAGGATGTAAAGCTGAGAACAATTGTTTGGGTTATGACAGGAGAAATTTTAGAATGGTTGGATATACACCTGTGAGTTCTGTTTTGGGTGGTCTTGGGATTTTGGTTTTCTTTAAGCTGAAGAACAAGGCATATAAACTAAGCAAGTTTATGAGGGTGCTCTCCAACTTAATAAAAGTGGAGTAGACTATATGGTGCCCAGCCAAGACCTGGAGTGATGAGGGACAAATACTCATGTTGTCTTAGTTATACCATGTGTCAGATGAAGAGGAAACCCATCTGTCTCCCTGGACAAGAGTAGTTTCTAACCTTCATTCAGTAGAGATATTGTTTAGAAAGTGTCCTTGCAAGGCTGCAGTGCCAAGGCTGTAAGAGAAGGAGGCAAAGAAAGAAATTATATGCTTTATCCAGAGCAGCCTGGACAGTTTACTACAGTGATAAAGGAAGCAGGGACTGATTTTTAACACCATGATAGTATATGAGGTTTGCCTCCAGTACAGTGCTCAGCTGTGAACTTGGTAAGAACTTCACATGAACAAACCAGCCCTTCTAACTTCTGCATGACTGCAGTGCCAGGTCCCCATCTGTTATCAATAGAGGCAATTTCAGCAAAGCTGCTGTGATTTATGCTAGTTGGAGTCTTGGCCCAAGATGTCGGGCTGAAACATTGATAAGAGGAAGAGTCTCTGACTTTTCTTTTCACAGACTCAGGTCGAGCATCCTGCACCCATGTTAGGGCTGCCTCTTTTTCCCCCTCGCCATCCTCCAGCTGCCCTTATACATTTTGTTAGTCAACTTCAGAAGTGCATAAAATTTAATCAAAGCAGAAGTGATGTTTCTTTGGGATTGGTTGTTTATTTGTTTTGGTTTTTTTTGGTCCCTGACTTTGTTTTCCTCTTGAATGTCAACATGTCAACTCCAGTGGAAATATAAGAAGTTTTGGCTCAACTCCTGAGGTGTGAACTGCCAATAGCTTGTTCCTAGGATGTCTTTCTCTTAACCAAAATATGTAATAGATACCTTGCAACACAAGGATACAAGAAACTTATGGCAGCTTTCTTGAAAATAGATCTAGGTAAACAGTCAGCAATCTTGTACTTTGGTCTCTTCAGTTCTTGAACTGTTGGCTTCAAGCTGTGGGTCACCCACAGCATCAGCAATATTAGAGGTTACTACTGGGGCCGTAACAAGCCTTACATTAAAAATAAGGCAGAAGAATCTCTTTTCACAAAGTGAGACTGCTAAAACTTGCAAACAGAAAAAGAAAGAAGGCACTTTGATTCTTGATATGCTTAAAGGGATGCTTGCCTGCCAAAGACGTGACTACTGTTCACAAGTGTCACCATGAAATCTTGACTGTTTGCCCAAATCCCATTATCATTCAGGAAGTTCGTGATGAGTAGATTTAAGCTCTAATCATGCAAAGCATAGGAAAGTATGTGAGAATACCCACCTTTTATGGCATGGCATTTGTTGGCAGTATCAGCTTGGTTGTCGCAGACAAGATTAAAGGATTAGATGTAAGCCAGATGCCAAAATGCTGCTGCTGCTAAAGTTGTAATTTGCCAGTATATTGATTACAGAGGATTTTTTTTTAAGCCTTCAGAACAGCATCCTGTATTCTTATTTCTATATTAGCGTGTAACTATATATCTTTAATAGAATGGAGTCCTTATTTCATAAGAAATGAGGGGTATCCTATTGCTGAGATGTAATCAGTAAGTTTGGTCCATTTCTGTAGCTATGTGGATTTGGTTCTTTTTCTTTTTTCCTATAAATTTTGCTATGAGAGAGAACCAGATTTTTTACAGTGCTAATTCAACTAGGGAAACCCAGGCTGAAAAATGTTCTTATACTGGGGCGAGAGCAAAGTGTCCTTCAAAGGAATCTGCCCATACCTGACACTGCCTGCCTGCCATCCAATTTCTTTTCTGAAAGGCCTTCCAGAACAGAGCCCTAAGGCTTGTTCTCTAAATTGCTCCTTCATTTCTCTCTCCTCCCTTCCCCCTGCCCCAGTCCAAGTCAGAATATATTGTAATGCCTCTGCTTAAGCAACAGAGGAATTCAGCATTTTTTAAAAATAGCAATATGAATGCAAGGAGTTGAATATTAAGCTCCTGACTTTTTTTGTGCAAGGTTGTACTCGGAAGGGTGCTATTCCATAAGGCTCTCACTCTGGGCTCATTTTGTTAGTAGCACCAGGGGAGAAAGCTGGCAGGAAACGCTCCTGGTGAACTGAGGCAGGATGAAGGCAGGCAGGAGTAGGATCCAGGCGAAGCTGAAATCCAGAGAAACTGCTCCATCAAGTGTTGAAAGGTAAAACTGGCACTGTGGTACACTAAAACTACAGGTCGTCCTTGTGCCAGAAGCAAGACACTCTACAGGTGTCTCATACAGGTCAAACATGCAAACTCCCCATTAATCAAGTGTAACACTTTAAGGGATGACCTTCATTTTAATTTGATCTTTATTTCTTTAAAAATCTCGTGCAGTGGCTGGTTTAACACTTATCTTTTTTCCTCTGAACAGTTCTAATAAAAGCAAATGGTTTGCACGTATGCAAACTGCATTCAACCTCATACTTCCAAAATAAGTTTTTACTTGCTTTCCTTTGAAATTGCACTGTAAGATTTAATAGATTTCTAGGGAGAGAAAACTAAGTACAATTTCATCTTGAATTTTAGGAGTGTATTTAATTATTCTTAAATATTGACAGATATAAAGGCTGGTCCGTGTGTACAAATGTCACTGAAATAATTTGTAGGCTTAGATATGTCAGGCTGACTTGCTTCCTTCTCCCATGGAAATCAGAACCCTCCTGACCTGAACCTATATTTTACTTATTCACTTATTCATTTAGGATATCTGTGTTGCTCACTGCTTTAGAAAAAGTGTAGCATCTACATATACAGGTTGATTTGACTTTTTTTTTTTTTTTTTTCCAAACGGAGTCCAGTCTCACATAGCTACTTGAATCAACTGATTTTTCCTGAAGTTCCTGGCTTCTAGGGCTTCCTATTGAGAAGCTAAACAAAAAAGTTCCTGACAGCTCTTAAAAGAGAATGAAAAAAATATTAATATCTTGGTTGGAAAAGCCACTTAGGAAATGCACAGGAATAATTTCATATGACCTGATTTTCATGAAAATGCAGTGCCATAAATAATTGCATTTTTGCAAATGGAGATAAGAGCTCTTAAATGTCTGGTTGTCAAAATCTCACACTGTTTAGATTTAAAAGCCATTGCTGACAGGGATTTTTAGCTGGGTGGCAGATAATATATAAATGGTTTCTTCTAGTACTTTTGTTTAAACCCAGTGAGCTTCTTTTGCTTCTGCCTGCATCCCAGGGGCTGCCCCAGGACTTCTTTTGTCACCTCCTGACTGGTATCTTCAGGGACCCCAAAACTTTGTTCTGCTGTATGGGCTCTGGCCCCAAATGCTGTAAGGGATGGGGGCAGTGTACAAAAGCTAAACATTTTCTTGTAAGTCTCAAAAACAGGTGCCTAAGGTTCCTGTTGCTGATCTGCCAGGCAGAGGCTGGAGCTGAGCAGCCCTCTGGCCATATCCAGTAGCTGCTCCTCATTATTGCCTTGTCTCCTGGTGAAACAACAGAGCTTGGGGAAATGTGCTACCAGGGAAAAAATGGTCTTTAGTTCTGAACTCACTTTGGATTCCTTAATTTAAAAATTGTGAATTCCTAAGTTTTTTTAATTGACTTTAGAGGATGTAGTGTGGCATTCATCTTGCCTAACAAAGGATACCTACAAGCTGTATGTAAGTTAGCTTGTAGTCAGTGGAGAGAAAAAGGATGCTTTTTGGGTGCAATTCAGACGGCATGTGTTACCTGCCTGCCTTAGATGTTGCTGGGGGGCCTGATCTGACCTGAATAAAAAGTGGGCACAGATGCCCCTGGCTTCCCCATGCAAGTCCATAAGGGGAGCAGGAACAGCTTAGGTTGTGCTCCCCTCCTCACTCCTACACCAAGAATAGAATTTTCATTAAAATATTTTAAAATCACTCATTTTTCATAAATGTGAGTAAAAAACACCTATCTGAGAGCAGCCCAACCTGAGCATCACTGTGCGTTTCTGTCCATTTTACCAGAACATAAAGTCTTCCCTGAATTTTGAGTTGGTGAGAAAATAATTAGTATGTAAACAAACAAATAACAACCAACCTTACCTGGAGTCAGCCAAAAGCTTGGAGGGTGAGTTGCCAGTTCAGGACCTAGTGCCTTCAGTGGGATGCAAGAAATGTTCATTAGGATGTCTTCAGGTGCCTCCCTGAATTGTGGGGAAAGCATGTTTTTTTTTTGTTTGATTTTGTGTTGGGTTTTTTCAGTGAATTTGCCAACATGTCTGAAAACTGGCCGGAAAGAGAGAGAGGTAATGGCTGAGGGACCTGTCAGCAGAGAGTAAAGAAAAGGAGCATGAGTCAGTGCAGAGTGATGCTGTGTTTGGTCTAAAATCCTGAAAACCCCTTCCACTACTGTGTGGAGTAACAGGTGTAGCCACAAGCTTCCACTGCTCCCTCACCCAGGCCAAGCTAGTTAAGGTTTCTAAGCCTATGGAATGAGAACAACATGATGGAGCCAAAATTTATGAAAAAATATCCATGTTAATATAGGCTGTAAAGTAAATGCAAATGAAAGCTAAAGTAAAACAGCTTTTATTCACATGAAAAAATAAACTTTTTAGCTCTGATAATCAATTAAAATATTAGAGAATCAAGCAATCGCAGATGTAGGAGCTTATCCTCCTTAAAGTCATTATAAATCACATCCTTTCCTAAATCTCTCTATTCCCTCTTATTGCTTACATTATAATCCCTGCTCGGGTATCATTTTCATTGCTAAACATACTGTTTGCCAGTCAGTTTATTAAGGTTTGTCTTGACAGTGCCAAAAAAAATGCTCTTTTTCAAAGATAAAAGGAAGGCTAATATTAAAATAATAATTTTGCTTCTCTGCTAGCTGAACCTAATTATTGAAGAAACTGGCACATGAAATCTCTGAGGTGACAGGGAATTAGTATGTCAATAGGAGCCTGCTTTGAAGTTGACCCACACTGTTCTTGGTGGTGTTGGGCATACCCAGTGTCTTTGGGTCTAGGTACTTTTTTCTTTTGAGGGGGAAACAACCTACAGTAAAATTGTTCTTTATTGTTTTTAATTGATTACGAGGTTTTGTAAAAATAGATGGGACATGTAGGACACACAAAAAGTAAAAGCAGATGGAAGAATTACAGACTTGAGACTGGTAAGAATAGCAAAGCAGCTTTGAGGCACCTGGGACAACTAAAGATGTGAAACCCTTGGTTTTGTGTGGGAGTGGTTGTTTGGTGGCATCAGGCTCACAGCAAAGGTGTCAGTAAAGTGCTCCCAATTACTGCAAGTGCAGTGGAGTTGAGGAGCATTATTGGATAAATTGAAGAGCGCTGTAAGTTACTGATACAAAAGCAAATGCTTTGTATTCCTCCTGAAACTGTTACTGGTGGACTTTAAGCCTGGAGGAAGCCTGAGCCTAACAGCTTAAAAACCTTTCTGATTCGTCCTGTAATGGTAAAGGTGATCTCAGTGGTGTATGTCAAGTTACACCAGTTGGTAGCCTAAATGTGGAGAAATGGGTCTCCATGTCTCAATAAAGTTTTATAGTAGCTCATAGAAATGCAAATGTTGAGAGTAGAGTGAACAGTTAATTATGATTGAGCTTAGTATTTGCACTAACATAATTGTGCTGGTTTTGGCGCATTCTTTCAAATTTGTCTCTTAAAAATAGTCTGTTGGGGTTTATCTCTCTGTGTCTGTATATATGTATGTTAAACTTTCTGCTTTTAAATTCATCACTTCGCTGTAGAGGTAAGGAGGAAGGATTTTGACTACTCAGTTTGAGATGCTGATGGCAGGGTGAGGCTGGCCAGGTGATGAGTGCCATGTGCTCAACGTTGAAAATGCCACTCTGACCCTTTCCTGGGATGCATGCTCTGGACAGCAAGATATTTTGACATTTTTAATGTGATATGAAAGCATATGGATATCCTCTTCTAAAATACAACCAACTTAGATGTTTTATGTCACTCTGCTTTGAGACAGCTGGAGCTGAAGACAGGCTGGAACTGTAAACACCATTAGTCCTTTTTCCCCATCTGTGTGGAGCTCAGCCATCCCTCCTCCTGTGCTTGGAGACCCAGAAGGGCAGCAGTGTACCTGCCCACCTGCACACCCCACAGGGGTGCTGAAAGGTGCCAGGTAAACTGAGACCATGGCAGCTGGAGTTCTGTGTGCTTAAGGTTGTGTTGATGCTTCTTGGCTGTGCAAATATTACCCAAAAGAATTAATTACTGCTTATGCTGTAAGATTTTTTTTAATGAAAAGGTCATAAGAGACCCTTCAGGTTATTATTTTTTTAAAAGGCAAGAAAAAAGGAAGACCTAGTTGCTGTCCATAAAAAGATGTGTGGCTATAACAAGAATACTAGGCAGGTGGTTGGGTAGGTGCTGTCTGCTCCTAACAGGAGTTTAAGCTCTAGTAATTGATCTCTGTTTACCAAAGATTAATTTCAGTGTCTCATAAAGTGGTGAAGTGGAGGTCTTTTGCCTTTTAAAATGTGGTGTAACATGAGCTAACATGTAATGGTAACAGGAGCATCTCCAGGACAGTGAGGAGGAGATGTACCCTTGGAAGCCTGTTTGCAGAGACTGGGATGTCCTTGAGCACCAGGGCACAGCCAGGGGGATGCAAACCATATTGTGGGCAGGGCCATGGGAATGAGGATAATCAGTAGGGTGTATGTGGGGGGGTCCAAGGTGGATACATGCAGTGTGATGGAGCAGTTTTCTGGGCTTTCATCACATGACCTCCATGTGAAAGCCTGTTGCCTCACTTTGGGTACCATCCCAATGCCAGCATTGGAGAACGTCTACACCGACATCACTGGTGACCAGGGGAGAGTGCTGCAGCTTTCCCTGCTGGTTTTTGGGAGCTGCCAGGAAAACTGATGGCTGGAGGAGGGTGTTCAACATGAGTGCACTGTATCTAGATGAATGCCCCCAACCCAACAGCTCCTTGAAGCACTCCCCAAACTCCCTCAGAGGAAGGGGAGGGCTTGCCCCAGGGCAGCACCGAGAAGCCTTTTGCAGTTATTAGTGCTGCCCCTCGTGCTGCAAACTGCCTGCAACAAGCATGTCCACATCTATGCCATGTGCTCAGATTTCAAAGTCAGTCCTCCCAACCAGCTGCATCTGAAAAAATCAAGCCTTTTTTAATATTTTTTTTTTTTTTTTAGGTTTCATGCCAAGCCTTTTGAAATGAAAGCTGGGGCAGGCCTAGTGGAGATTAATGTTGGAAAAATGCTGCTGGCTTGATAAGCCACAGATGTCTGTGAGATTTGCTGAGGCTGTTGACAGCTTGTGATGGCTTGCAGCTTGAGAGGTCCCCCTGCCCCAGGACTAATGCCCGGATACAGGGCTGGTGGCATGGGGCAGGCTTTGGACCAGCTTTGTTGTTGGGTGAAGCATTTGAGGAGCCATGGAAATAAAACTGATGAGATCTTTAGATCTGGTCTGGATCCAGACTTTCATTGCAGGGTTTTCTTATGTGCTGCACCTATTTATGCAAAAGGACTGACATTTTTTATTATTTTTTTTAAATAATGTCACTACTAGCAACTGTTTTTGTAACACTCTAATGGGAAGACATGTAAGCTGGTGAAATTCTGTGAAAGCATAAGATGGTGGTGGAAACTCAGCTTATTGTACTGATCTTGAGGGTTTAAAAAGGTGATACGTGTTGGTGGAATAATTCCCAGTGGGTAAAGAGGAGCGGCCTTTCTGTTAAGTCTACATAAATAATTATGCAAATTCTTTTAAAGAAGACCTTCACTAAGGCCCCTTAGGTAGCACCAGTAACCTAACAAAGTGACAGCAACTTTTTTTTTCAGAGCATCCTTCCATCAAATACTGCAACAGGAGCTGTGCAGTGTATGACAGGAGGTCTCCCTGCAGCCTGTTGTCTGGATGTGATGACAGTTTTGTTCAAAGTCAGAATGATGGGCTGGGTCGATGGGCTGAGGCAGCTCTACGGACTGGGGGAAGAGTGGCTGGAGAGCAGCCCAGCAGAGAGGGACCTGGGAGTACTGGTTGACAACTGATTGAACATGAGCCAGCAGTGTGCCCAGGTGGCCCAGAAGACCAGTGGCATCCTGCCTTGTATCAGGAATAGTGTGGCCAGCAGTAGGGAGGTGATCCTGCCCCTCTACTCGGCACTGGTGAGGCCTCACCTTGAGTGCTGTGTGCAGTTCTGGGCCCCTCAGTTTAAGAAGGATATTGAGGTGCTGGAGCAGGTCCAGAGGAGAGCAACAGGGCTGGTGAAAGGACTAGAGGGAAAGTCTTACTGGAATAGGCTGAGAGAGCTGGGGTTGTTTAGCCTTGGAGAAGAGGAGACTCAGGAGGGACCTTATCACTCTCTTCAACTACCTGAAGGGAGGCTGTAGTCAGGTGGGGGCTGGGCTCTTTTTCCAGACAACTAGCAACAGGACAAGAGGGCATGGCCTGAAGTACTTCCTCCTGGAGAGAGGGATTAGACATTGGAATGGACTTCCCAGGGAAGTGGTGGAGGCACCATCCCTGACTGTGATCAAGGAAAGGCTGGATGTGGCACTTAGTGCCATGGTCCAGCTGATGTGATGGTGTTAGGTCATAGACTGGACTTGATGATCTTAAACGTCTTTTCCAGCCTTGGTGATTCTGTGTGATTTCTTCTCATGTGTCCTCACTTCCTTTTACTACCACTCAGATCACTTCTTAAATTTTGGTAGACTGACAGAAGGGATATTAAAATTCTAAAATCTCAGTCCTGGAAAATAAAAGTCACTCTGAGCCTGTTATGCATTAAGTTAGGACTTATAATCTGTTTAACTTATATGTATGTCTATATAAAAAATTATAAATATACATTATATATATATAATTTAATTATTATTTCATCTGCCTCTTTATCACCTTGTTATTTAGGATTTCAGGTATTGGGAAGAAAATATGTTTACAGTTTCTTCTGTAGGGTCATGTTTGTGTTGCTTTGATTTTAGAAAGTTACAGATGACTGCTTATGCAGAAATATGACAAAATTAATAATTTCTTGACATTTTACAATCATATAGACTACATTCTTTGTGAGATGCTACCAGTTAGACTATTTTGGAATCAAGTTCTGTTGCCTTCATCATATCAAGGCCAAGTATTTCACTGACTTGTGGAGATAATGAACACATGAAGTAATCCTTGCACACTGTAACTGACCTTTCACTCAAAAATACCCCTGCGAGTCTCATCCTCTGAAGCTACACTCTTGCATGCCCTGTTATTGTATATTGAGATTTATTTTAGACAGAAAATTAAATTAACTTTGCTTTTAGTTTTAATTTTGAAATTATGCTTTTTTTCATCACTTTAAAATACCTTTGCACATACTGGTGTTTAGATGCACACTCTTGGTAGCAATGGGTAGCACATCTGAGTAAAAGATTGGAATTGCTTCAACCCCAGTATCCAACAAGTCTCAGGCAAATGCAGAAAACATCATTGCCAAATTATTTTTTAAAAATGTGAACCAAAATAGTAAGGGTTTTTGTTGGTGATGGTTTGTTGTTGGTTTGTTTTGTTGTGTTTTTTTTTTTTTTCACAAGAGCAGCAAAGGTTTTTCTAAAATTGTGATAACACTGGGTAAGAAAGTATATTCACATTATCTTGAAATGGATGTAGTGATTTAAATGCAAATTTATCTATAATATGATTCTGTGCATGTGCTTGTAAATGAATTAGGCCTTTCCTGACACCTTTGCAATGCCACCATTTTTCCTTAGTGGCAACCTCTGCTGCATGCCCAGTCTGGCATAGTTTGCCTTGTGTCTAACTGACATCTCCTGGTACACTTCTGAGGCAGCTGGTATTTAGCATATACATTTAGCCTATATATTTTTATTGGGAAAACTGCACATTGGTAACACACACAGGTTTGATAGAGGTAGTGGGGAAATAATTTCCATAATTGATATGAAAATTTTTATTCCCCCTACCCTCAAAAGTAGCAATAGTTTTAGGGGAATTCTGAAGGAAGATTTAAGGAAAAGTTACTCAAAATGTTTGGATGTTTGAGGAAGAAAACTGAAAATTGTTTCATTTCTATTCTATAAAATAAAGAGGTTCCAACATTTTTTGGAGTAGGTGAGAAGGATGGAGACTGGCTATGTTGATATATCACATTATATATTTATAGATCTTTCCAATATCCTGTGTTCACAATTTGGGTGGGGGGAATAAGAAGTATTATGGATCATGCTCATCTGATTCTTCTTTACAGTCATTAGCAGCCAAGAGCCAAGTACATATCTGATGCCATCTGGTACCATCATGGTAGTAGCAAAGGAAACACTGTTACCTTCATTTGCAGATGGCACTACTCAAATGAGCCCCAGAGAGGACTTTTTTTGTCACCTCTCCTCTTTGTGGCTTGTCAGTGCAAAGAAATCTTCTGTTCTTGTTGGGTTTGCTGCTCCTGCACAACTCTCAGTAAACCTCCCACATGTTGCTGTCTAAAATCCTGTATCCTTGGGAGGCCTTTAGATCGTCAGTATTTAGGACACTGTTTTTCCTTACCTGAAAGGTATAAGTGTTTAATTCATCACCTGTAGATTGGTGTGCACTGCTGCTGGACAATCCAACACTGGGATGTACAGTCAACTCTAGGAGGTTTGTGATGGGCAGTAGTGTAAACGTGTCCCCCCATTCAGGATGGGAATGTGTCTCCCTGTCTCCAGACAAGGTTTCTTTCAGGTAGCTCCTCTGTTGTGCCAAGCCAACCTGCAATGGGGATTTCAGCATTGTTTATGCCTTTATTATTTGAGTCTGTAGGGTAAGATATAAACGCAGTTTAATGAGGCTGTAATAAAAAGAGTTTTGAGTAATTTAGGCAATCACTGACTTTTCAACAATCCTCTGTGCTTTAGCTAACTATGACTGACTTAGTAGTTCTTATTTAGTTCTTAGTGCCCTGATTCTTATTTTCATGCTCTTAATGGTTATATTATTTAAATCCATTATTTGCTGGGTGGAATGGGTCTACAATCTTAAAATGTCTTAAAGAAGTGAGTATCTGAATAAAATTGCTTGTGAAGCTTTCTCGGTGGAAATAAAAATAACAAACTTGCCGTGTAAACTGCCAGATGAGGCAGTGTTACAGAAAACCCCTGCAGGGCTGGTTTGTTTGCTTGTTTGTTTGGTTTGGTTTGGTTTGTTTTTAAAGAATAAGAGAAAAATGTAATTTATGCCCAGATAATCGTTGTGTTTTTACCACTGAAATATACACCACATAGAGGAATAGCCTCTGGAGCCTTTCACACCTGCACGGGGTATGAAATTCCAAAGAAGTAAAACAATGAATATTTTCTCCTGAAAAGAAGTCTGTTGTGCTTTAGCAAAATGCATATTGCAGGAGTGAAAACAAATGTGGTAAAACAGGACATGTAATACATGGAAAATGTACTGTCAAAGACTTTGACACATCGTTTCATTCCCAAAATTAATTATGGAATAAATTTGTGAGCAGGTGTCACTTGCAAGGCTCAATTTATTGTAGTATTCCTTGTGAAAGGCTTTTGCTTTTCAAGAATGGTAACAGGCAGATGTGTGATTTTGCAAAAACAGGAAAAAAAAGGTACCGTGTCAGTTGGTCTTCTGGTTGAGAACCCAAAACAAGTTATTTGGGGTTAAAAGTCATGTTGAAAATCAACAACTTTTCTGTATTCTCACCTTCTAGCTGAAAGGAACTGTAGAAGAAGGGACTCAACACATTTTTATAGTAAATATTAGTTCACTTTGTCCTGTCCTTGGTGTGGAGGTGTTCCCTCTCTATTTCTTCAAAGGAGAGTAAAAAAAGACCACTGTCACTTCATTTTTACACTTGCATGTTCCATGGATGTCCTTAGATTTTAGTTGCTCCATTTAAAAAAATATTGTATGCACCTTTAAAATGAAAATAGGATTGTTTACCTGACAGCTCCAAATGTAATTTCTGAGTGTTTGTGGAAGTATGTTCAAATTATTTCTTTAGCAGAGCAAAAGAGATGAGCTGTTTGACAGAAATGAGGTGTGGGTGTGCACTCAGCTTCCAGTAGTTTGTTTTCATGGTTATCTGTGTAGAAAAAGAGTGAAAATGCATTGATGAAGCAAAAGCTGAAATCTTTCTTTGCATCCCTGGTACAAAGCAGGAAGAGCTGTCTGTGCTCTGCAGGCTCTCTAAGCCATCCCTCTCTCAGGTCCCTATTTTTGGAAGCTCTGTAGAAGGTCAGTGGGAAACATAACCCCAGCTCCCAAGGCAAAAGCAGCCTGGATTATCATTCACGAGAAACTAAAGACGGATTGCTAGTAGAGAGCAAATAGTAACTCCTGTTAGCATTTCCTAGATGAACACAAGCAGCTTAAATTTCAGTTGTTCAAAATTAGTTGCTGAATTAAGATAAAATGTGAAGCTCTACTCACCCCCCCCATTGCCAGTCATTCATTGTTTGTATCTAAAGTTTGAAATCTCATCACTGTTTCTGAGAAAATACTCCAAGAAGCTATCTAGACAAAGACTTTAATATAAACTTCAAGAGAACAGGTATTTGTTGATTATAAAAGAATAATATTCATAATTGATTACTTTCTGTTTTAAAGTGCTGCACTTACATTAGGAAGGAATACATACATATATTGATACTTTATGTGTTTTATTAGAAATAGCCATTAAAATAAAAACATACAGCAGATCACAAAAGAGTTGTTTGGAAATTCCTCATTTTCCTTACGGTTGTCTTGTACTGGGGCTTCTTGGCTCTGGTCTCTCTGGACAGCCTGAGATGCACTGGACAGGAGGTTGCTTCCTGTATCTGTGAACTATGCTGTTTTTTTTACTCTAACAAAAATCAAAACAAAAACGAATTTAAAAAAACAATAAAATTTGGAGTATCAAGGTGAGATATATGGAGAAGGTGACTCTGTAGCTACTCTATAGCTGCAGCTCCTAAACAAGTGAGTCTTCACAAATGCAACAGGACTGGGTTTTGCCCATTGTATCTGGGATCTGAGCCTCTGTGCGTGCCTGGTCAGGAGCTGGATTTGTGCTGTATTTTAAAACTATTTTTAATATTAAGTAATTAATCAAATCTTGAAGTATATTTAGAAATTGCATTTTAAAGTTCTAGACCTTGAGAAGAAAGCACCACTTTAATAGTCTGATGAATGCCAAAAGCTGATTTATGGCTTCTTTTGACCCTCAGTCATGCAGCAGAAGCAAAGAAGCAGCTGGTAATGCAACCAGTAAAAGTTAAAATAAAGAGGAGGAAATGCTATATAACAGAAGCAGAGGGATATTATTAGCCCCTGCACTCTGCCAGAGAAGACCCAGGGAACGAGAGAAGCTCTTTAGGAGGGCAGGGAAATTTCCCTCACTCTCGTACCCATCTCCCTCCCACACACCAGCTTTCAGGACTGGTGTTTCCCAGTGGGAGCCAGTCTGGACCAGGCTGTGTCATGACAGAGGTGAAGGGCGATAGATGCAGAGAGGTGCTGGGTGATCCCACAGCTGAGTCCAACACTTGCAATGTGGCTTTGCTAAAAGGGATTTCTTCAGTGTAATTAAGTGTGCTGGACAGGAGATAAAAATGTCACGAGTTGAGGCAGACGGGGAATTAAACCTGAGCTTTTCCTGTGTTTTGCATTGTCAAACTGGGCAGGACCAGGGTGACAGTTCATCTGAAGGCAGATGGCAAAATACAGACCTGCTGGACAGACATTGATGATTGCACCTGGATCACAATGCTTAGAGGATGTTGTGTTGGTAGCACATGGGGAACCCTTGCTGTTCCTGCCCTGTGCAGCCCTCTGTCATGGGAAACACAGGGCAGTGCCTCTGCTAACCTTGCTGAGCGTGCTCTTAGAACACTGAGTCTTGATCATATGTCTCTCAGTGAGAAACTGCTCCAGGCATTGATTGCTCTGACAATGCAACCTCCTCTTCCTTCTCCAATTTGACCACTTGCTTTCTAAGATGAGCCCTCAACACCCTGAGCTCAGTAGGATGGCAAAGAGGGTGAGGTGCTGTAATGGGTACAGATTCAAAGTTTTGCAAGGAGTGAAAAGACAAGAAAAATTAACATTAGTAATATTTAACTTAAAAAAACCCCAAACCAACAAAAATCCCCAAAAAACAGGCCAAAAAACCCCACAAAACCTATTCCAACTTTCTTAAAACAGAAAAAAGCTCTTCACATAGAAAACCACAAGAGCATTTAGAGGGGCAAAGAAAGAAGAATTTAAACCTTGGGCAAAGTGTGTTTGATACCAAATGAGGCCAGGTCTGTCTCATTAAGATTTTTGTGATCCTTCTGCATGTGAAATCCCTCTTTCTTAAATGCTGAGAGAGATGAACCAACACCCAATGCACTGAAGGAGATACAGTTGACACTTGCATAGTGGCATGGATACTTCCCAGCGTCTGCCCAGGCCTCCTCTGGAGGATCAGCATCAGCCAGTGTTCACTGTTTTCACAAGTACATCACCTTGATGCTGTTATTGCAGAAACAGCTCAGGCACTCAACTGCTGCTCAGTCATTTGCAGCTTTTCATGAAGTATCAAATTATAAATGTAAACCCCAGCAATTAGTCTGGTGTATTTAACATTGTGTTTTAACCTATGGAAAAGTCACCTTTGCTTGCATTTTTTGCTAAGTTCAGCCAGTTCCTTGTATACAGCAGCCCCCAAATTCCCTTCTGCTTGAAAGATTTTGTATTTTGTCTCAAGATACTGAATCAAAATGCTCTAAAGATGTCTCATAGCTATTCTTGAAAATTTCTGCCAGCAATTTTTTATCCAACCTGATAATTCTTAAAAAATCCTCCTTTCCATTTTTTTCTTTATTCAGCTTCTCATACAATTTACAGTTTCCCTGCTAATCTTTAATCTTCTTTTGAATAACTTTTCTACTTTGCCATCCTGTCAAATGGTTTATTATTGTCCAAACGTGAGAGATCTCTTATTTTGATAAAAGTTTTCAGGAAGAATAAAGTAATTTAACTTGGTACACACAATATTTTCTAAGTTGGTCTTTCCCCTTTGTCTTGCCAAGCTTGTTTCCTTTCCTTGAAGATTTCTTAAAAACCATTAAATACTTCAATCTAATTCTTTGGAGTAATTGCTCTGAGCTTTGTTTTTAAACATCAGCACAAAATTCTTATACTAAATTATATTTTTATCAGCTGGAAGTATCTTTGACCTGGAAAACTTATGAACTTATCATAAACACTTAATGTAGCTTCTTCTGCCTTTCTTTGACTTGGATATATCAAATTTCTTGAATGTCCTGGTTTGAGCCAGGATAGAAACAACTGAGTTTTGCTTCCATCTTAGTTGAGATAGTCTCATTATTTATACTTCCCAGTTCCATCTTGAAAACTGAGGTCAAGTTCTCATTTAACTAGAGCATCCTCGATCTGTAACCTATCTGTACCATATAACACCTTTATTTTTTCTCCCTTGCTGTTCTCTTATTTGTTCACAACAATCTGTTGCTGCTTGTTCTGAGATAAAACTCTTCAAATTCACAAAACAACATTTGTTCAAGTTATAACAAAAAAATAGAATAATCTTTCTTACAGAGTTTCTTCTAGTGTGACATTTTTCACATATTTTAAACTTTTTTTCTAAACCTGTTTTGCACTTTTTGAAATCAAGCGTGTGTTTTGTGTCATCTTAGAGAGTGAGGCATGGTCTATTTATTAAAAACAAAATAAAAGGGCTAAAATGGAAAAGCAACAGCTCTCAAAATGGAGACTGAAAATTAGTTTGCCCTTACCAAGTGAGATGGTTTTGGCAGCAATCACACTAAACAGGGATTTTCCAATCTTGGCTGCTAACATGAGATTCCTTGTTCAGGATCACATTGCTTGTAGATTACAGAATTGGCCACAGAATAGACACACTGCTCAAATGACAGATTTGTCCAACCTGTGCCGTGTTACAGGAAACAGGGCCATGTTTTGTAAACCAGAGCTAATATTTTCCATCCGTAACCAAGTACAAGACTGATGAAGGACATAAAGAATATTCTGCAATGGAGAAGGACTGAAAGAAGAAAACCTTAGTCTTAAACAAAAATGAAATATGATTTTTTTACATCTCATTATAATTTGTAGTGTTCTCAAAACTAAGATTATTTTTTCTAGAAAAATGTAACATAAGCAGTCCAAAGCAGCTATGAGCAGACAGATCTTCCTGAGAGAGAATGTTGTAGCTTTTCTGTGCTTAAGACAAAACATTTTTGTTTAGCAGTTGACTTTGTAACATTCCCATGAAAACGCATTGCGTATGTTATCAGGCAAAATGTCAAAGATGGGTCAGTTATGATGTGCATCATGTCCCCCTCCTTCCTACAAGACTGAACAAGCTCTGCCAAACTTGATTTCTTTTCTAGGATACCCAAACTTATATATGTTATGAGAAAACTAAGACTCCTACTTCTGCTTTACCCTAGCAATTCCCACTGAATGTGACAAACCTAAAATTAAATGGTAGATATTGGCCACAAAGAGCTTCCTCAGACTCACATGAAGAATAAGCAATGGTAAATATGTCATGGGTGTCCACTTCCACAAATACATTAGTACTTGGGGATAGTCAGCTCTTGGTAATTGTTAGTAGATGTTTAGCTTATGGTAGCACTAAAATGTCCCACTGAAGTATCACTTCCCATTTGGGGATGGAGGAGGATGGACTATCCCAAACCACTGAAGAGAGCAGCACATTGAAGCTGCTCCTCTTTGATAGTCAGTGGACAGAAATAACAATGCATCTCTTTCTGAAATAGTTCTCTCTGGTAGGCTAGGTGAGTCCTATCCTCAGCTGACCACTTCTTTTCCCTGAGTGGACAGGGAGAGCTGCAGATGTTTATATTGTACATCCCTGATCCTCAATGTTGCTGAGCATCTTGCAGCCTGTAAGCATAACACATGACTATCCATCCAAGGGAGACCCACATTATGGATCAGGAGCTGAGCTGTGGGGAGGTAGATGGACCCGCTTCTCAGTGCTCCCAGCATTTACCTCCTGGTACGCTAATGCTCTGAGTCCCTCCCTGCATGATGTGTTACAGAGCCCATAAAAGGATCAGTGGCAGATAGGCTTGTGTCTTTGGATAGCTGTTGGGTTGTGGGCCACCAAGTGTTTCTTGCTCCTTTTGAAGAAAAAGGTAATGGTGCCAGTCTGAGACATTTTTCTGATTTGTCCTTGCTAGAGAAGAGCTTGCCTGGGAGATGCTGTTGTGCTTCCAATATTGGTTTAGAGAGAAGAGGAGGCTCTGGCTGAGGTGCCAGCAGGGTCATCCTCTGTCAAGAGCTCTTGCTGAGCTCATCACATGTGGACCAAGGGTGTGTAGACAGGAGTTCACATTTGCTAGCCTGAAATAGTGGTTTAGAAGATAAGGCCAGAAGTGCAAGTGTGAAACTGAGAGCTGTGTAAGTTTAAAAAGAACAATATCATAATGGCCCTGAATGGATGGTAGCAGGGTGCAAGAGGGGAGAAGCTTGGCAGCCTGGGGCTTCCAGTGATTGAGACAGCACACCACAGCAAATGGCACTGGTTTTATGCAGAGCAGATGATCGTAGTCTTCACATTTGAGGAAGGGGATTTCTAAAGGGGCATAATTTGACTCCAAGTATTTCCCTGAGGTTGTTGCTCCTACAGCAGTCATGGGGCTGTGTTTAACCACAGTGTGAAAAATACTCTGTGCATGAAGTGAGTAGTCCTCTGCCCACTTGTATTTGATATCAATGACAGCACAAAGCCCACGAGTGGCTAAGTTTATTTTCATAGAGATTGTCACTCCTGTAAACTATTGCATACATTTTCACCCTGATTTCTATCTGCACAGAATAGCACCTGGCTAATCTAGGACTGTGATGGACCTGTAAAAATATTGTAATGTGCTCCTAGAAGTACATTTTATGTATAAAGATTAGCAAATCACTGGTTGGAAACATGACTCAGCTCTGTGACTAGTTAAAAGAAAGCTTGCTGAGGAAAAAAAAAAATCAGTAAAAGGAAAGTTGGCTTCATCCTGGCTCAAACCAGGGCAGTGTGTCAAGAGAAATGAAGCAGCAGAGGTGACTCTCTTTTACCAGACAATGGACGTGGCTGCAAAATTCCAGTTAATAATCATGTATTTCTGATGCCTAGAGAGACAACTTATTTAACTTTTCAGTGCTTGTAAAACAGAAAGAAAATTTCAAGTAAAGTTTAGTATCAAATTAAATGGTTTTCTCATACTGAGTAACAAACTTTTCCAGGAGGAAACAGCTTGTAGTGATGCTATAGCCTTCAGAAGGCTATATAAGAGAAATATGGATATCCTCTCAAATTATAACAGCATTAGGGACTGTTACTCCAAAGAAGCTGTCATCCTACTTTAGGTAGTCAGTGTCTACTAAAATAGTGACAGAAAAAGGTAGAAACTGTGGTGAGGAGGTGGTTCATCTGGGGGAATGGCTGCCTACTCTTAAAACAACTGCTGCTACAAACTGGGAGCCTGTGCTATTCTTCTTGTAAAGACTAGCAATGGTCTGGGACATATTGTAGTATCTGTAACTGCAAGTTGAGTGAATGAGTACTAACAGTTCAAATTAGCCTTAAAGAGAGGGTTTGAGGTGTCTAGCTATAAAGGGAGTTTAGCCTTTTTTTACATTTTCATCTGGTAAGTGTCCAAGGTAAGTCTTGAATTTGCTTTAGATGGAGGTTTACGATAAGAACTCTCTTTGGCCCAAAAAGAGTAGGTGTACTTGTATATTTGGTAATATAAAGTCTTTTAGAATGAGTACTGGTATTGTCTTAATGCAATACCTTCTTCACCTTGTAAAGCAACACTCATTGATGCTTGCTATTGCTTTTGCTAAGGTTAAGTCTAGAGTTCAAGCTTTGCTTAGGTCTGATTTGAGAAACAGAGAAGCCTCGTTATTTACAGTTAATGATAATCACAGGGAGATGGGACAGCAGAGCCAAGTACCTTTTCCCACAGCTTCATTGAGGAGAAACTGAACGAGCAGCACTTCCACGGTTGCCGTGTGGGGCTGAAATTATGTGGAAGTGGAGAGCCTGTTTGACCTAGATAGGAGACATGCAATAAAGCTAATCATCCTCAAAGGAGAGCTAGTGTTGCCATTGCTAAATGCAACCTTCCCATTTCAAAGCAGGTCATAGCCAATTGGCTGTCTCTGTTCACTGGGTCAGGGCTTAGGGCAGTGTTTTTTTTCTGGCTGATTCAGATGAAAGTTGGTCGTAAGTCCACTGCCTTACGCCAGTTTTGGCCAGGCAATTTAAGGGCAGACAATAGCTGTCCCATTCACAGGCTGCTCTGCTTGTCTAGTAGGCTGCTGCTGATTTTTAAGATTAGTACTGAAGCTGGGAAATAGGATGTTTCAGAAAAACAGAGGTAGCTGAGCCTACATAACTAATGGATTTCTTAATGGCTGCAGGGACAAGACAAAGGCCAGCTTTAGCAGACATTTCTGTTCAGCATTTACTAGAAATATCCATGATCACTGTGACTCAGTCTGCTGATTGTGGCTTTGTTAACAAGATCTGGGTAACAAGTTAACTTGTTAACAAGTAGAACTGGATCTGGGTTTATGGCTGTCAACACAGGGGCTTCAGACACACATTTATTGTGGGCACATAGTCCTGCAGAGGTAGGATGAGCTGACATGCTCTTTGGAGAAGGGTTAAGCTTTAGTTTTTCTAAACTGAACTTAAACACTTCTGTAGTATTTAGGCAGTGGTTAGGGCTGAGCTGGAGACTCCAGCTCTGGAAAGCTGATGCTATTGGTTCAGTTCTTGGATCCTTGTGCTTTAGCCAAAGTTGGATGAGCAAAAGGAGAATGCTTATCATGGCCTGGGTTGGTCAGGGATATACCATCTTGCTAAACAGCCAGCCTTGCAAGCTCCCAGTACTGGGCCCCATAACTGGTTTGCTAGTTTTAATTAAAGAATGAGTTACCAAAACCTAGATATAGTTACAGCTAAGGGTGGTGGTTAATGGTGGGACTGCAGACTTGCTTCTGCTCTGCGCTCTGCCTTTTAGGTTTAGGCTGGAAGCTGGGACTGGCTGTGTAGTTATCTAGTGACTCATCCTGGGGCAGTGCCTGCAGGTGGGATTAACACCGGATTAAGTAAAGACATGGGACCAGAAATAAGCACCTTATTTACTCAGTTCTTTCCATTGTTTCCTATTTTGGGAAATTCACTTTTCAGCCTGTGATCAACATGCTCAGAAGTTCCTTTTGTGGGTGATATGTGAACCTCCGAGCTTATCCTGACCCTTTACATTTATTTTCATTGGTAAATTGTTATTTATAGCAAGGAGTTTGACAGAGCCTGAGGAATTATTGGCTGTATGTTTTATAAAGCAAGCCAAATGAGGAACAAAAATAATTTGGATTCAAATTCCTCTAAGCCCAAGCTTTGCATTAGCATTGCTGGTGTTCATGGGCTCCATAAAAATCTGCATTAAAGCCTTTCGGGTTTGTTCAGTCGTTCTATTATCTTGCAGAATTGGGACCTCTAGCCTAATTCAACCCTGGAAAAATAAGAATTTGGCGTAGCTTGAAATTTGATAGTAGACATGGAGGAAGATGGTGCATAAACTGTTAAACTGCTGTCACATGAGGCCACGGACAAGAGAAATATATGGAGCAAAGGGGACTGTGGAGCTACCATTTGGGCAAAACTGTTGTGTTTTTGCAAAGCATTTCTCTGGGATAGGGAGTGACCTGGGATGCCCTGGCAACATACCTGGGCATCAAGTCAGAGTCATGCACCATGTGACAAGGGGCTATCTTGTACTTGGCTCTGACTGATCACTTTTCCATTTGCACAGCAAGTAGGTCAGTCACCACGCAGGCAAATTGAGAGGCTGCCATCTTCCTGTGGCACAAGAACAAGCTCCTGGGGATTGGGAAGTCATTGAGAAGGCAGTAAGAAAAGCCAGAGCCTGATGCTGCTGGTAAAACACTAGGGAAGAATGGGGAAATATTACATTAACAAATATTACAGTTGTAATGTTTGTAGATATTATCTGCATCAAACTGTAAGTATCATGGTGTTGTGAAAAGCTTTGGCAGTGCTTTGCAAAGAATTAGGGTCTGCAGTGAAATGAGAGCAGACGAAAAAGGGAAGCAATTATGCAAAACACTCATGAGGTTTTACCCTTCCAAATGTTTATGTGGGCCAGCTTGTGTTGTCCCTGTTTTGACCACCTGCTTGCTGCTGACTATTATTTTCCCTTTCTTCCTTGGACTTTATTGGAGCAGCAAGCAAATATATAAAGGACTGGATTTATTTTCTTTTTCTGTTCTGCTAATACTCAGTTAGAAAGAGGAGCTAAATGTCCAGGCAAGCAGATCTGAATCATGTCCCCAAGTTCTCAGGCAACCTAGTGAGGGTTCCTGTGTTATGTGCCTGGAACTCCCAGTGGTCATACCAGACTAGAATGGGTGTTTAGATGTTGCTAAAAGGTAAGAAAGATCAACATTTAGGTTTTTTTCCTCGTAAACACAAAATGTGCTCAGCCCTGTAGGTTATGGCAGACTATGCCCAGGTTCTTAGTGAGCCTGGGCTTTCCCAGTCCATCCCCTGTCCTCCAACATATTTGCTGTGCAGTTAACCCAGGGCTGGATGTTTTGAACCAGAAGGTCCCAGGGGCTGTTTTCCCTGCAAAACGTGTCATCCACACTTTCCTCACCATGGGGGACACTCCCAGAGGCTGATATTTCATATCGCCACGTTGCTACAGCCCTCCATGACAAGGAGAAAATTTCAGCCGCTCGCCTCTTTGGGTTGCAGACCTTTATGAATACCGCAACTAATAGCCCGGGTAAGTGGAAGATTAATTTCTATACCACCTGGCAGCAAGCTGTGGATTAGGCTGCTGTCCCTCGTGTGGGTTTAGTGTTGGAGGAACAGGGCACTTGAGTACCCAGACAATCAGCCTCTTGTTTAAACAATGAGTTTCTCAGTCTTGTTAGCCAGCAGTCTTAAATTTTCATTTCATTCTGGTATGCAGGCTTGTGTGATGTGGAGAATTGCTTCAGTGCAGAAAGACTGTAAACCTGTTCAATTAAAGGAAATGCTCAGATCCAGCTGTTAGCATCCCATGAATGCCAGTGCTCCTTGTGGAGTAAATAAGACCGACACACTCTGCCCTTGGAAAAGATGCAATGATTTGCGCCTTAATTCCCTTGAAAAAAGAGCCTTTGTTGGAGAAGGATGGTTGGGGAAAAAGGGAGGAATGCAAAGCTTGGTGCAGAAAAGGCCCAGCAAGACAAAGTCTTCTGCAGATAACAGTGAGGTCTCTATAGCATAAGCCTAGTAACAAGGCAACATAAGAAGCACGTACAGTACAAGCTCCTGTTACAGCTATAGAATTGTCTTGTAAATTTGGATTACTTTCATGAAGAAGCATATGTTGCAGAGTAACCTACCCCATGCTTTCACTTCCAAGAAACAGGCTAACAAGCATGGCTGTGGTGTGCACAAGCGTGCTTGCACCGTTTGCATCTGGCTGTTCAGCTGCCTTGGTTTTGGTGACACTTTGCTGCACTCATTTGTGGGTGACAGGATTGTTTGGATACTATTAGGGGGGTCACTTGGTCATGCCAGATGCCTTTGTGCAGGTCTGGAAAATATATGTATGTGTGTGTATAAAAGACATCTTGTGTATTTTTATTATTATGTATTTATTTCTTTGCCTCTGTCTTTACTGCTTCAGAGTCTCCCCAGGAGCCCCAGAAGAAGTCAGGAGTTTGCTTTGGTAGATGAGGATTGGGTTAGGGATCAGTTAAGCAATCTGGACATCCATAAATCGATGGGTCCAGATGGAATATACCCATGGTTGCTGAGGGAGCTGGCGGAGGTCATTGCTAGGCCACTCTCCATCATCTTTGGTAAGTCTTGGGCAACAGGAGAGGTGCCCGAGGACTGGAGAACAGCAAATGTCACTCCAGTCTACAAGAAGGGCAAGAAGGAGGACCCGGGTAACTATAGACTGGTCAGCCTCACCTCCATCCCTGGAAAGGTGATGGAACAACTTGTTCTTGGCACTATCTCTAGACATATCAAGGATGAGGGGGTCATTAAGAGCAGTCAACATGGTTTTACCAAGGGGAAGTCATGTTTGACCAACCTTATAGCCTTCTATGAAGAAGTAACTAGGTGGATAGATAATGATAGGGCAGTAGATGTGGTTTATCTTGATTTCAGTAAAGCATTTGACACTGTCTCCCACAGCATCCTTGTAGGTAAACTGAGAAAGTGTGGTCTTGATGATCAGGTAGTGAGATGGATTGTGAACTGGTTGAAAGGAAGAAGTCAGAGAGTTGTGGTCACTGGGACAAAATCTAGTTGGAGGTCTGTGACTAGTGGAGTCCTTCAGGGGTCAGTACTGGGACCAGTGCTGTTCAATATTTTCATCAATGACCTGGATGAGGGAACAGAGTGGGAGGAGTGGCTGACACACCAGAAGGCTGTGCTGCCATTCAGAGAGGCCTAGACAGGCTGGAGAGTTGGGCAGGGAGAAACTTGATGAAATACAACACGGGCAAGTGTAGAGTCTTGCATCTGGGGAAGAACAACCCCATGTACCAGTACAGGTTGGGAGATGACCTGCTGGAGAGTAGTGTAGGAGAAAGGGACCTGGGGGTCCTGGTGGACAGGAGGATGACTATAAACCAGCACTGTGCCCTTGTGGCCAAGAAGGCCAATGGCATCCTGAGGTGTCTTAGAAAGGGTGTGGTTAGTAGGTCAAGGGAGATTCTCCTCCCCCTCTATTCTGCCTTGGTGAGGCCGCATCTGGAATATTGTGTCCAGTTCTGGGCTTCTCAGTTCAGGAAGGACAGGGAACTGCTTGAAAGAGTCCAATGCAGAGCCACAAAGATGATGAAGGGAGTGGAACATCTCCCTTACGAGGAAAGGCTGAGGGAG
Organism: Apus apus; assembly: GCF_020740795.1. Classification (NCBI taxonomy): domain Eukaryota; kingdom Metazoa; phylum Chordata; class Aves; order Apodiformes; family Apodidae; genus Apus; species Apus apus. The sequence goes on from NC_067286.1 coordinate 14,406,741, forward strand.
CTGGGTCTCTTTAGCTTGGAGAAGAGGAGACTGAGGGGTGACCTCATCAGTGTTTACAAATACATTAAGGGCGAGTGTCAGGAGGACAGAGCCAGGCTTTTTTCAGTGATGTCTAGTGATAGGACAAGGGGCAGTGGGTGCAAACTGGAACATAAGAGGTTCCATGTAAATATCAGAAAAAACTTCTTTGCTGTGAGAGTGACAGAGCCCTGGGACAGGCTGCCCAGAGAGGCTGTGGAGTCTCCTTTGCTGGAGACATTCAAAACCCACCTGGACATGTTCTTGTGTGATGTGCTCTAGGTGACCCTGCTCTGGCAGGGGGGTTGCACTAGATGATCTTTCAAGGTCCCTTCCAACCCCTGAGATTCTGTGATTCTGTTCTTTTTTTGTTGTGTTTTTTTTTTTTTTTTTGTATATCTATACATATGAATGTGTTATATTTTATCCATAAAATACTATATATAAACATAATGTGATTTTTATATAAATACATATAAAAGAACTGTATCAGGTTTGGTAGGTGCAGAATACACTTCATCTACAAATGCACAGCAGCTGACCTAATCCTTGTGTCTCAACCAGGAGCTGAGTACCTGGGACTGAGTTAGGGGGGAAGGAAGAGTATGGGATGGGACAAATCACAGCAAAAAATGATGGGCCATTGAGCCAGGCTAATCTGAGTGGCATGAGCCACCTCTTGTGCCCCTGGAGGTGCTGGAGTGTGGCACCCCAAATTCTTGATCCAGAGCAGAAGCCGGAAACCTCTTGTCTGCCACTGGGAACCATCGTGTCTCTGGAAGTACAGCTTTCTCTACTCCTGTTTTCTCTTCCCCCTCAGCATCATTTTGTTCCCTGTTTCAAAATTGTGACATGGGCTCTGAAATGTCTACTGACTCCTGTTTCAGCTGCTGAGGTGGAAAGGGTTCTCCAAGTAGCCCATAGTGCTACCCTTGCTGCTGGCCCTTAGCTTAAGCACTCATGCAAATTGTTATGCAGGTTAAAACAGAAGTTAAATTCTAACTAGCTGTGACGGAGACACACATTGCAGACTATTGCTGAACTGGCCAGTGAAGTGATTGATGGATAACTGGCCCCTCCAAGTGCCTTTTCTCAGTCAAGTATATGCCTATCTTCATTTGTCTACATGTAGACATACATGTATATACAAGTAAATAAGTATACATGTAGCTGTGTGGCCCAATGTGTGTGTGTGTGTATATATATATATATATATATATAATTTATGTACATGCACATATATGAAAAAAGAAGTCTTTCCTGTCAGGTTGAGAAAGGGACACATTGCTTTAAATATGTGCCGAGAGTGCACTGGCTGTTGGGTCAAAGCTTTGAATCATAGAATCATAGAATCATAGGGGTTGGAAGGGACCTCGAAAGATCATCTAGTCCAACCCGCCCTGCCAGAGCAGGGTCACCTAGAGTACATCACATAGGAACGCATCCAGGTGGGACGCAGCTTTTAAAATGTGTTATTCTCTTCAGGCAGCAGCTGAGCCCATAGTCTCTGTGCAAGGCATTTTGCTGAAGAAATTCCCTCTGCCTGTGCCCAGCAGTCCAAATTGGCCTCTTCTGGGGGACAGGGAAACTCTGGAAGACCTTTAAGGGACCCCAAAGGAGTTAAGAAAATTGTACCATGTAGTTTGTCTTGCTGTTCCTCTGTGTTTGCGTTGACTATTATCATATAAGAACACAGAGTAAATGGTCAAAAGTGTACAAGCAGCTCCAGAGGCACAGCCCCAGTGAGGTTTTGATTTCTGACCAGTGTAGATGCTTTAAAGACTTTTGCTGCCAGGGGTGGCTAACAGTGACAGCACCCTTAGACAAATGGTTACAAAGCAGTGAGAAATATCTCTAACCGTTAACCTTGCTTTGGGTTTAGGTTGTTGCAGAAGTGCTGCCATGAGGACAGAAAGCAGGCAGCTTGGCTCTGGGAGCTGCAGTTCTGTCCCACCACACTCAGGCAGGTTCTGCATGGGGGAGCAGTGTCAGCCTGGCCTGCACCTTCACCTTTGGGACTGGGGGTGACACGGTAGGTCTTGTTGTAGCAGAAGCCCACTGCTGTGCACGGAGGGAGCGTTACCCCCCCCCACCACCCCTGAAAGGGCTGTGCGGAGAGGGAGAGTGGGACACACAAAATCACTCCAGCCCTGGAACACCCGCGGCTCTGAGGGCAGGCTCCAGTTGCACAGCAGCCCGCCTGGCCGGCAGGGCACAGCCTGCCGGGCACCGGGAGCGGGTGTGGGATCTCCCAGAGCAGGCTGGAGGGCAGCTGTGGGTGGGGGAGCACTTCGGTGGCACCCAGGGGACTTCATGTGCTGCAGCTGTGAGACACCAACTGCTTGTGTGCACCCCACGTGCACACCACACTTGAGATACAAGACACCTCCCCCCCCAAAACCAGACAACACCCACTGGGGACAAAACCTTCTCATGCACAGCACACATGAAAAACAGAATAGGTGCATGTTGCACACTTGGGATACAAACCTTACCGGTGACACATGGTGGAGACAGGACCTGTGTGCTACTTGTGCAATGCACAGGTGAGTCACTAGGCAGTGGGGTAGTGTTCTGTGCTCTGTGTGCCACCCACCCCACCTGTGCTCACTGCACGACACCCACAGCTGTGCACACTTGCACCACAACACACTTGTGAGTACATGTGATGCAGCACACGTGGGACACTGCATGTGCTGCACATCCAGGACATGCCATGCCCATGAATCACCATACTTATGAAGCCACACGTGTGATACACAACACAGCACACATGCTACATGTGACACCACATGTGATGCTGCATACTCAAAATATCCCACACTTCTGATGCCACATGACACCACAAATACAAGCTGCATTCCACACGGCACAGCACACGCATAATGCTCCACAAGCTTGTGCCAACATAGACACACTACTCATGACACAAACCACCCCACATGATAGCAGTCCCCTGAACATGTGGCCACGTGTAACACAACGTGCCCATTGCACACTCACCCAGCACACAGGCCCCCCCACCCATAACACACATCTTCTGCCACAAGCCCCTGCGCTGCTGTCATGTCCCCTTTGACTTACTGTGGAAGTACTTACTACACCTTAACACAGTAGGGCTTTTAAAAATAAGTTTACTTTACTCTTACACTATTGGACTCACATCAGATACTTCACTTCAACATCATAGAATCACAGAGTGGTTAAGACTGAAAAGGACCTTAAAGATCTTCATGTTCCAACCTCCCTGCTATGAGCAGGGACATCTCACACTAGACCAGGCTGCACAAAGCCTCATCCTAGACAGGCACTCTCAGTCTGTCCCTGGAGAGCAGCCCACCCCATCAAACCCCACTGTACATTCAGGGATGCTTTTACAGCTCAGATTTCTCAGCTACTTGCTTTTCTTGCACTGGTGGGATTGACAAAAAGCAAAAGCAAAGCACACCACCCCTAGGTAGTAGTGCTCAGGAGAAGGTAGCATCCACCCAGCTCCACTCAGATGTAGTCCTTTCTTCTACCCCTCACCTTTAACTACACAATCAAATAATAACCATAACACCAAGATGGTGGAAGACCAGTATTTTACCTTTCCCAAACCATTTATCCCTGTGACCCTCAGCAATGCCAGCTTGCTTCCAGGCACAGTTTGGGGCAATGTTGTAGCTCACATACCAGTACATAAGCCACACACAGTGTGACAAACACAGTAGGATACCACAGCACTAGAAGGCTGCAGAAATTGGAGACTGACATTTCCCCCCACCTATTTAATAACAGTGGTTAATTTCAATGGCCCCAAAGTATTTGCTTTGCTTGGAAAAAAATAACCAAAACCAACAAAAAACATAAGCTTTTCTACCTTAGCAAACATCCCTCTGCAGTTTGTACTTCAGTTTGGCTGACTTCAGTCACAACTCTCTGGTCAAAGCTTAATTTTATTTGCCAGGTATGCATATTCTTTCCCTGTAAAGCATTTCATCTAAGCAAGCTGGTCATCAACACACACTCCCTCCCCTTTCAGGAGAGCCAGATACATGCTCCACCACCCTTAGCTAACATTACCCCCACAGAAGCAAGTCAGAGGTAGCCCCCAAGCAACTTGGTTTGTGCTTTGTGGCACAGCAAATGCTCAGACATGAGAGAGTCAGCTCCCTTCTCAGTGTAACCCAACTCCCAGTGCCACAGCCTGAGTGCTTCAGCTGTGAGTGTGCCTTAGCAGGAATGCTGCAGGACATGGCTTCTGGCTGCTAAGCATACCTTGGATTCAGAATCTGGTCACACAACGTCTTCCTGCTCCCTGTGGGTATGTATGTGCATGGCAGGCAGATGCTCTGTACATCCAGCTTTCTCACTTTTTAACCTCTCCAAGTGGTGTTAACAAACCAAACCTAGAGTGAAAGCTGTATTTTTATTGAGCCTAGATAGAGTAAAGCACTAAGACTGCTGTGCTGGAAGCCTGCACCTTAAAACAAAGCCATTAAGCACTACATGCTGCTGCCTGAGACCAGGACCCACTCTGTCTTTGCAATAAACCACTGCAGATAGCCAGACACCCCATGAGCTGCCTCCCAGACAGGGCTGCAGGACTCCATCCCTGAAAACTTCTGAGTTTAAGAGCAGTAGGTCTGGATGTTTCCCTCCCTTTGTGCTCAGCCAGTTTCTGCCTCCAGCATCCCTGTTGGAGACCCACATTATCAAATAATCACAAAACCATTACATTTTGCTTATCTAGAAGGAATTTCAGTTGCAATACTACTCAAAGTTTGAAGAGATGTTACCCATGTGCCAGCCATAGCACCTGACAGTTGATGCTTACACAACGTAAGGGAGCACTGCCATAACATACCAGTCTAGTCCATCACACCCATGCTGGTCCATAGGGCTTACGTTAAGACGAATAGATACATAAGAGTCATGTTATTAGGATCATTCATCAGGTTACTCACTCATTGTCCTATATTGGTGAATGACCCCTTGGTTTGGAATTTTAAGAACTATTCCTGTACAACTGAGTCAGAGACAAGTGAGTGCACCTTCTCCTGTCTGGAATCCTACAGCATCTGAGAGCCACTCTCATCTCCAACAGCCATCCATCCACCAGACATTACTCACTCACAGCTTGAGGCCACCAGCAGTACATGTCCATGAGAGCTCAGTGCAGAGGAAGGACTTCACTCACAGAGTTTAGGAAACCTGGACACATTGAGCAACTCAGAACTGCCACATAAGGAGTACATATCTTCAGTGCATGAGATGACCTCCAGCTATACCTCTCTGAGGCACCATTACCAAAATAATGAGTATTAGCAGTAAAGGTACAGAGTAGTTTCTCCTAGGCCATATTAAAGGGAAAAGACATATTGGATTATTTGTTATATATGAAAAATGGTTTTTAATTACACATCCAACTCCTGTTTTAGAATGACTTTTGATACCACTGAAAAAGGATATTGTGGTAAGGGAACCTGCACATCTTGCTGGTGAAGCATCACAAAAAAACAGCTTACACAAGCACTGGTGAGTTTTCCCATCCTAAGGCTCAGGCAAACCTGCTGCAAGCTTCCAGCCACGCCAGGAAGCCTCACAAGTATGGAGGGGCACACTCCACAAGCAGACAAAGGAACCTAAACCTGCTATAATCACATCAAACAGTAACTTCTGCCTTATATAAAGATATACAGGCAACACATTAGTATAACTGTTGCATCTGTCAAAGCCATGACCTCTCAGCACCTTGGTTCAACATGTCTTCTTCCAAGGCAGAAGGGTAGAGAGATTATATCATAGGCACTGAGACCAAGTTTTTTTCTTTCAAGCTCATTATATTCCTCTGTTGCATGGTGCTCATGCAAATAGCACTCTTTTCCAAACATTTACAGTGATAAAAATAGAATGGATTCAATCCAAAAGAGTTTGCAAACCCAGTGGTTTTCTGAAGTTCTCACCAAAAACAACTTGAAATTTTATTCAGACTTTGCATGCTAGTGCAGATTAGGCACCGATACAGTTACAATCTAAAACAGCATAACACCATGTCATGATGCAAAGAAGTCAAAACATCTGCTGAGCTACCACCACCATAACTTAAGTTTCCATGAAGTAAAATTGGGCTTTATTTCCCCTAACCTTGAATTTAGTGCATCTTAAAAGCAAGTTTCCATGTTATGCTAATATATTCTGACAAGTATAAACTGCACAAAACTTCATATTTAAACACTTATGCACAAGACCAGATTCACAGAAACTGAACAAAAGGATCTTCAGAGGTCAGCTGGTTCTTCCCTCCATTACTCTGAAGTGCAGCAACATCGACATCAGGCCCCACAGATTTATGTGCCTCTATACCTAAGCCCTGCTCGCCAGCTATGGGATGCACTCTGTAAAGCCCCTTGTGAAGACTGTAGATAAAGTAATGCTGGGAAATCTTGATTCTAGAGAGATCTGTTGTGTTGTCTAAACTTACTTCTTTTGTTTGGCAGTAGTATTTAATCTTTCCTTCTCCTCTGATTGAGTCTAAACAGGTAATTTCCTCTATTGCCCACCTTGGGCATCATGCATTCCAGACCCAGTTGTGGATTTAACTCCAGTAATCCAGAGAAAGCAGCAGCCTCCTCCAGCTTGGTCTAATGGCCAGAATCAAGCAACAAATCCCCCTGGAGTCAGTAATTTTTATCCTGTGACCCAGGAAACATTATTCATGTTGTAACTTGGATGATATTTCTGGAACAAGACATAAAATATTAATTACTGGAGGACAGGCATGTGGAAAGCATTCCAGTTCATCATCTGCTCCCACCAAGGGCAACAGGGGCTTTAGGCAAGTTTCCTGGACGCAGCAACATTAGATTGATCAAGTCCAAACTGACAATTGTCTAGAACACTAGACTTACCTGTGAGCATCCTCCAGAAGGATGGGGGCCGTTATACAATAAAGCCTTAGACACATGCAGTAGACAAACTTACTTAGGGGTACTGAGTAGGTTAATGTCATGCTTTTTGTAGAAAGTAGGAGGTTTTCCTGCTGCTTAGCATGCTTTCGTGCTATTTTAATCAGTTGCTTATCTGCTACAATACAATCTGGCTGTAGTGCTCTAATCTAGATCAGATCAAGTTTATCCTCATTTTTAGTGGCACACAGTCATTGTCCCCAAAGGAAAAAATGGAAAGCAAAAAGAAAATGACCCATTGGTCCCATTACCATGTAAGTCATCCTCAAACGATGAGGCTTGTACCCCAGTCACACACCACACACACAGCCTGCTGTTGGAGTTTAACATGCACCTTCATTTTCCAGAGTTTTACAGAAGTTCTATCAGTCACTTTACAGAAGTAGAATTTACTTGGCCTCAACTGTTTGAGACCACTTTTAGTCCAGCATTCTGCACAGGATGGTTACAGCTAATAAAGGTAATCTTTCTAACCTAGGAATACCTTTGGACCAGCTGCCTCCACTAAAAGAAAGGCCAGAAGACTTATTTTCCTCCCCAGCATGTAGATACACTATCTTCTGGAGACTCTGAATATTTGAAACAAGAGACAGTAATTTGTCTTTACGGGCTGCATCAAATGGTGGATTTAAAACAGTTGGAAGTATACAGAGCAAGGGTAGGAATGAGGAAACTTGGTTTGCTTCCTTGGTAACAAAAGCTACAGCACAGCAGGAGAACAGAGCATGATAATTAGGGAATTACAGCTGTTAGTCACAGAAAATATGCTGCAGTTGCAGGTCAGGGACCTGAGGTTGTGGCACAGGAAGGAAAACTGTAATTTAGAGTCTGCAAGGAACTCGCTGCATGCATTAGACTTTTTGCTACTTATAGCATCTCTACACCTGTTTTCCAGGGCGGAAATCAAACCAACAAGAACAGAGATCAGCAACAAGCATCACTAAAATAGAGTTTCTCTGCAAGAGTTAGAACAAAAACAACTTTGATAAGAACCATTTTTAATAAGAAGAAATATGTATTTCATGAATTCCTGTTCATTACCCCTCCTTCTATTTCTGAGCAGGACAAGCAGAAACATGAACTTCAAGATGAGGGAGAGGAGAAAACTTGATTCAGAGTTATTCTGAGAGAAAGCAGCTCACTTAAGAAACACTAGTTGTTAGAAGGGATGTATAATACAAGACCCACTGAAATAGGACTAGTCTTGGAGACCTCTTTGTGCTAAGTCCAAGTCTTGCACTAGTTTCCTGCAAGATGCAGCTGTTTCTGAAGGGAACTGAAGGATACCCAGGGAAATACAAGCCTCAGAAGAAAATGCCTCTTTCTTTTCCTAGCCTTCGACTTACAACAAAAACAAACAAACAAGAAGTGGCCAACTCCAACCAAAGACACAAGAACAAACCCAACAGATACCTCCAATGTTTGCCAAAAAGCCATTTAAAGGAGAGAACCATTGGTCTAGTTACAACCAAGACACTCAGTAAGCACCTTCTGTGAAATGCTAGGGCACCTCCTCTCCTTCCAAAGGAAGCTGATCCCATCCGAGAAGAGCAGGGTGTGCTACAGCTACTGCACACCAGAAACCTTCACCTGACTTCAGCTGTCTCCAAAGCTGGGCAAGGGCTGTCATGACTGCACACTTTCAAAGGTTGATTCTTGTCTGGACAGAGACTTAATGGCATTTTCCTCACCAAACTCCAAGTGAAGTTGTACACAAACCAGGTCTAAAGCAACTAGAAAACTGGACTGCCATTTCAGCTGAGACAGAGTGGCTTTTCCAGACCTTGAAGGATGAAAAGTTTTAGTGAGTTAAGGAAATTCATGGAAGATAAAGATGTTCATACTGCACTGATGTGTATGACTCTTGGAAAAGTTAATCTATTAAACCTGTGTGCTTTACTATAACCTTTGATCCAGCTAAATCTTTCATAAGGAGTTCCTCATTGCCATTCCACTCAAGAGGGGAACTTTTCTTTTTTTACTTCTCCAAATAGTTTCATTTTTTAGGTAGTTGTTCTTTACTGAAATTAGTGTGTGGAAAAGCACCTTACTTACTTCTCTGTCCATAAATCAAGCTGCTTCAGAGACAGAGAGCTGACTCTTACAGGTGAGAACTGGAGCATAAGGGAACTTGAGGGAACCTAAATTTATCAAGGAACATCAGAAAGACCCACCACACCACGAGGCTGACCAAGAGCTGGCAGCCTCTTTTCCTCAGACCTCCACCTGTACAGCCTGACCACACAGCTTGGATTCAAAAGCCAGTATCAAGAGACCCCAGGCCACGAGGCTTGAAGCTCTCCAAAGGGCATAACTTGCTCATTCAAATGTTAATAGGCAAGATGTCCAGCATTTGCCTGCTGTGTCAGCTAGAAGCTTTGCAGCACATCAAAGCCAAACTCATTCTTTCCATGGAAGAACAGCAACTTCCTATCACCCAGCCCAGCCTGCCAACCAGTAGCCAGGCCTCTCCAGTTCTCCTTGAAGGCTGGAAGCATGCTATTCAAATCAACTAATTCAAACTATTTGGGGCAGGAAGGTATTTCAGTGCTCTAGACCCTCAGACTGCCTTAAGCCAGCCTCTGTTTCAAAGTGACGTTAACACAAAATCACTCACTGCTCACAGTTGTGCAAGGTGTCACAGCAAGAGCTCAGAGGTGAGGAAACTCCCTGCGCTCTGGAGCAAAACCCATCCTTCAGTATTCTGCCTGGATGTCATGTTTTTATGACCTTGTGAGAGCTTACCCTCAACCAAAGGGGTAAAACAACTTCTGTTCTCCTTGGTGAGTTGGCCAACCTAGGCCCTGCACCTCACCCAGAGTTAGCTGTCAGCCAGGTGGTTTACTCACTCAGGGGCTGGGGAAGTCATGCCAAATTCTTGATGGAGACCTCCTTCCTGCCCAGTTTCTGGTTATTAGCAGACTGGCAAAGACAAGTTGGTTCAGCCTCTACTCAGAAGACAACCTGTATTCTCCACCTTATTGAGATACAGTACCTTAAATAGGCATTGCTGCCATTTGGGATGGAATTTCTTTATATTAAAAACAAATAGTAGCTGGGATGCACCTCAGTCTTGTAGCCACTTGACCACAATAACGTGATACTTGGTTTTAAAACCTTCCAGAGGAAAACTGTAATTTGTATTTTAGAGTCCCATGCAGTGACTTGTCTAAGATGTACCTACACCCCCTATTCTTCTTGCTGGTGCTTGTGCAGAAATTTCTCTGGGGGAGACAAGGATTCACCAGGTCTTGGTGTAATGCAGCCAGTACATCTCAGCAAAGTTTCAAGTCTGTCCTGATAGTGCCAAGTGCTTGATGCCATTTTTAGCAAGCAGAATAACTAAATATTTAAGGACAGATCCTTCCACAAATAGACAAGAAGAGCCAATCAGCAGCTGCTTCTCTTGGAAGATTTTGCCAGCACAACAAATACTCCATATGGAAGCAGAAAGATGCTAGTTTGAGCAATAAAGGCATGTCAGATGACACTGCCACTAAATATACCTGGTGACTGTTAGCACAATTGTTTTGCTTCCAGTCTGGTTCCCCCCTTTGGTGTGGGCAGCAAGGGCATCTTGAATGAAATAGCCCCAAGGTGAATCTACTTTAATTATGGGATTGGGGGTGGCGGCAAAGAGGGGAGCACAGGGAGAGAACAGGGAAGAAGGAAGGAGAACCAATATTAAGTGTGAAAACTAATACAAAAAGCTGCTGGGATATTAATAGTGTGCTGAACTAATAAGATGCAGTCAAAGCGATGAAGTTTCTGTAACACTGCAGCAGCTGCTACCGTGATGTAAGAGACTAGAGTGGATCTGTGTATTTACAGCAGTTATTTGAAAGCCTGGGCATGTAATTCTACTCAGAATCCCCACCAACACAAACACATTAAAAGCAGACTCAGAAAGCTCCTTTAAACCCACTAAGCACAATAGCTAGAGTTTCCACAAGAAATAATTCATAGCATTACAGCTATTCTCATATAGATGGGCTAAGAGTCTTGCTGGACTCAACATGGAGCAGAAGTTCTTCCAGAGAGGAGACTATACTGTAGCAGCCCGAATGCCCTCCAGGCTTTCTGATGGCTTAAAAAACCCTCTGGGACAGGAACCTTTACATGAAGAAACCTGCCCTGCAGAAGTTCTGTTATACAGTGACTGTTTATAAACCTTAGAACATCAGGTTTTTGTTGTGTTTTTTGGTTTGTTTTTTGCATGCACTACAAAGTTGGTTTGCCTATTAAGAGATGTGACAGAACATCTGTTTCCTTCAAGAGTTTGATTCTGAAGACAAGAAGTCCCTCTGACCAAGCTCTCAGCCCTGCTTCAGCTGCCTCAAGAACTGACTCAAGAAAAAGGCCAGCGATGCATGCACCATTCAGAAATACATCAATCACACGGAGAAGGAATATCAGGGCCCAGCTTCACACCTCTAAAGGGAGCAATCATTTTTCCTTTGGAAGCACCTCTTTGCAGAGGACAGCCATAGGAGATCAGGGATTGTTTTGGGAAGAGCAATGTTTTGCAGCTTAACACAGGCTGCCAAGAGCTTGCATGTCTGCTGTTCAGCTCTTGCTGTTCCCCAGACAATCATTGCAGTTATTCCTGCAGATGGTGGAGTGATTTGGCTTCTCTGCCTGGCAAACCCATGTTAGCCCCAGCTGCAGGTTAGACCCTTGGTGCTTCAGTTTTTTCCATCTACTTCAAAGACCTGATGGATATTTGAGAGACACCAAAGTACCAGCGAGGGAAATAGTGCAAAGGTTGTTTTGGACACAATAAGTAACTCCAGGCTGACTACTCAGATCCTTTAGGGTCACCAGGACACACACTTTCTTCTGTCAGCTGATCACAAGAGGGCCCCAACTGTAGAGAACAGGCCCAGGCAGAGAGGCACACCCACAGAGCTACTGCAGAGCCCACAGCACCCACCACATAGGGTGGCAACTCCCTACCCTAGCTGTTAGATAGCAGCAACATGCTCACTAACAGCTCTGTTGTGCCTTCTGCACTCAAAAACCACCCGTGGGCTTTTTACACATCACCAAAACCTTGCAAAAGGCTAAAGACTATATGATTGAGATCCCTTCACAAAGCACAAGAGAAACAGTATTCAGTGAACCCTCTGGAAGGGAAGGGGGCAGGAGGGTCTGAACAGATATGGGAGGGGAGAAGTCAAATTATTTAACTGCTGTTATGACAATTATCAGATGGAAGAGACCAGTGACTTGGAGAACATTGCAGTTCATAGCAAAATTCTAGTATGCTTCTCATTAGGCACGTCCAATTACTTCCAGTATAGATTAGCCAGACAGTTGAAAGCAGGTTTTCAGAAAATGAGTTTAACACTATTATCATGTGGAAAAAAGAAAACCAGGAAAGAAAAATTTCCCATTAAAGTAAGAAAAGTCTAAAGCTACTTTTGAGATCTCCCTGCAAAATCTTTCAGGCTTCCCACATGCCTCATTGACAAGATCCAGGTAGCACTGGCTGTTAACTTTGTTAATTCCCAGCTCTGGGAATAAAAAGCAAGACCTTACTAGGGTCAACTCTAGTCGAGCTGACCTTTAAGTGCACTGTCAAGCTGCTGAGCATCTGCAGATGCAGGCAGATGGCTCATAACAACAGTATTCTACCAACTTACTCATTCTGCTAACCAAGCCACACAGGTAATATTACAAACCCTCTCACCAGTCCCATTGCATTCAGGGACCATTCATGTTGCAAACTCCAAGACAGCTTCAGCACCTTCCGTTAAGCCAGAAGGCAAGCAGAGAAAGAAGAGAGTAGTGATGCCATGCAACTCGACCATTGGTACCATGGGCTGTAGTTTTCTTTAAAAGTGTGGGCAATCCTGCCATCTCAGACAAGCTTCTTCTAGAAGAAAAATGTATGGTTTTCTATTGTACTGAGATGCAGAAAGGCAGCCTCAACCTATTTGCAATAATCAACAAAAGCAGAGAGTACATCATCCTATTTGCAATGAGAGACTTTAAAAGCAGAATACATATCAAAACCTTGTTGAAAAGGTGCTATACCCTCTTCACATATGGCAAAGCTACAAAGGCTGTTCACTTTATCTCCACTTCAAACTTGAGGACAGAAAGCTTGGAACAGCCTGGCCCTTGGAGTAACCCCAGGACAGCTCCTCCATGAGCATCCTGAGGCTGAAGAGCACTCCCACCTGAACCCCAATGTCTGCTTATCCCAGCCTTTCCTCCCCACATCAGCCAGAAAGGGCCAACCCTCAACAAGGAGGTTCTTGGGAATGCTTAACAGGATTACATATGTGAGAGAAAAAGAACAGCAGCTCTGCATTGAAAGGAGACAGGCATACCACTGGCTTCAAGGCATAGTGCTGTCATGGGTTGTTTGTGCTCCAAATTTGATAATTAGCTGTCTGGGCACCACACAACTTAAAGACTTCTCTAGAAGCAGACCAACTGAGGCCTATTCTTTCATTGCCAGAAAAAGAGGCAGGGATCTACATGGATGGCAAATGAGAGCCCAGGGCTCTCTATGCCTGCATCTTGACCTTACTGAGGGAGGTTAAGTCTAGAAAAAGCTTGGTTATCTGGAACTGTGCTGTGATCCTACAGTCTGCCTTTTTGCAGGTGGGTGGGGTGGAACAAGGCTGGGTGCACAGCAGTGCAGGGTGAGCCATGCACATGATTGAGATAGGAAGAGACACTAGTAACAGCTCCAGGGCTTTCTCAGACCGTCCTGCCATTCAATATAAGAATCACAGAGGAAATGCATGCACCTTACCTGACTTGGGCATTGAAAATAGTCAAGCTTCAAGATTAAATGAGCACACACTTACTCAAGCACAAGTTGGAAATAATCTAGGGGGTTTTTATATTAGCACCCAGTTTCCTCCAGAAAATGTAAGCAAGGTCAATCAGAGACAGTCATGTTTTACAGTGACCAAGACAGTTTAAGGAGAATTTCACTGTAGTACTTACTGTGCAAGGCAGAGCTTAAACCAAGAGGCAATAAAGTCAGGTTTTTCATAGCAGAAAGCTTATTCTTAAAAGCAAGATCTTTTGCCAGATAAAATAGCCCTATGAATCCTCCGAGCCCTCTTACTACAATGTATTTGTGATAGAGTTAAAGGATAATACCTAGAAAATCAGATATAGCATTCCATCACATCACCAGAAACATGAGTGAGTAGGATGTCAGCATTTAACTTTGTGCAAACCAGTTTTCAGTTATGTTATTCTGACTACACAGGAGCCTGGAGAGAACATTAAGATTTCATAGACTTTTAAAGAAACTACTTTCCACATATACACACACATTCAAGGAAAAATCCACCACAGCACACAGTGGCAGGAGCCAGCTGCTGCTGCAGCAGATCAAGGGTGTCTGACCCATCCCAAAGCAAAGTGTTTCTATCACTGCCCTTTTTAACTGCCACAGCAAACGCCCAGGTGGAAAGCATCGTGCTCCCACCTACTCAGCAAGAGCAGTGGAAGTTAAAATCCTTTCACACAGGGGCTGCTATGATGCAGCCTCTCCACCCACGTAGTTTTGTAGCTTAACTGAAGTTTAGGCATATAGTTCTGAGCTATAAATACTTGTTTTACTAATGAAATCATTATTCCTTTGATATGTTTGTCTGCAACCACAGCATTTCAGCATGGACCAAACCTGTAAGCTTTTCCCATCCTGTGTCCATACTGCTTAATCATCAGAATTCAGTTAGAGAAGGTCTTAAAAGTAGCTAGGAAAAACAGGTAATGAATTTAAACATTACCTATGAAAAAGTTAGGATGTGGAGTCATGAACTAAAATAGGTGTTGAAAGCACAACTAAAAGGAAACAATGTTCACAAGGAAAGGGGAAGAATGACCAGGCAGGAGAAACAGTGACAAGCAGGTCACAGAAGTGATATTAGCAGAATTATTTGCGATATTAGGACTTCACCTACAAACAAGAAAGAAAGAAATTTACCCACTCCACAGACAGATCAGATAACAGAAGCAGTACCATTTACTTCAAATGATACTTCTGTGATCAGATGGGACTTGTACTAGATTATTGCTGTAGGTCCTTTCCAACTCAAATATTCTGTTCTAACTCTCTTCCACCACTATGATCTCCAGACAAGAAAACCTGGTCAGCACCACAGGATTGCACAACTATGCAGGACAGTTTCCCTCCCTTCTAAGGTTTTTGTTTTGGTTTTCTTGGTTTGTTTTTATTTGGTTTGTTTTCTGTTGTTTTTTTTGCTTTGGGTTTTGTGGGGGGTTTTTTTTGGGTTTTGGGGTTTTTGAGGTTTTTTGGGATTTTTTTTGAGATTTTTTATATACCACCAACTAGCAGGAGACTTTCAAATTGTCACAATAGCCCTAATCTAGTAGAAAGTTATTTAATTGCTTTAAGTTCTGCACAGTGTGAATGCTGCATGACAAAACTGTGCACTAAAAAAAAAGTCTTAGGAATAACAGACTTGAGCATTAAAATGAAAGTTCACATAAGAAAGGCTGCCTAAGACACAAAAATGATGTTAAGATAAAATTTAATAATAAACTCTCCTAAATCTGAATGAACCAAAGAAACAATGAACTTGCATTCCCTAAAAAAAAATAATAAAAATTCCCACTGAAGAGCAAGCAGCAAGTTACTGAAACCAAGTTGAGCACAAGTGGGGGGGAAAAAAAGGACTCTGCCTTTTGTTACAAAGGTGGCCATACGCTCAGATCTTGCCTACAGATCTCCTTTCCCTCTTGTTAGGAGGTGATTAGCCAAGAAAAGCAGGCAGTTGCAATGAGCACAAAAGCTTTGTTCCCCTTTCCTGAGTACCAGGTGGCTGCAGGCCTGGGGATCTTGCCTGGATTGTTGGGGTTACTCTCAGGTCTCACCCACAGCCTGTCATTGCCTTCGATCACTTCGCTCTGAGTGCTTTGAGCTTCTCACCATTTCCTTGGGCTGACTGTGACTAGTGATCCACTGTGAGGCCTCAAGCCTGCAATGGAAGGAGGTTGGCAGAGGGAAAAAGATGGTTTGCACATGAGCTCAGAACCCCCATTTCTGAGCAAGCACCTGGAATTGGGCAGTTAGTTGGCCACTGGCAGTGAAGGCAGGAAACATGCTTGTTGCACAAGTGGGTGACCATAGAGTGATAGTCTGCCCGTTTCCTCGAGTCTCCAGCTACATAGGGCTCATCCATCAAGAATTTACCACTTACTCCCTCTCCACATTTTTGCCAGTGAGGGAGAAGAAAGGAGACAGAGAGGCTGCTCGTTTGGTATTTTTGCTCACTGCTTCCATGGTGCAGTGACATCCTAAACAATGCCGGCCAAGCTCTACCAGATTTTTGGAAGTCTTAACTCCAGAGACCTCACAACACCCCCGTGCGGTTAAGAAAAGGTTATTGGCTCATGCCACCCACCACTGAAACAGACACCCCTGGCCTGGAACGAAGCAGCTGTATGACACCATGCAGTAACACTTCACAGCATTTTAGGGTAGAAAGCAATTAACCTTTGGCTGAATCCCCTTAGCTCCAAGCTACAAAAAGAGTGTTTGTTCTGTTTTCTTCTCTACCCCCCACTCCCCAAAGCCTGCACAGCTCTGGTGTTCTCATTAGCTCACTGCCTGGGCTGCTTTCTGGACCCTGAAATGGAGAATAACAGTTGTCATCAAATTATTAGGCTGTTGATTCAGATATTAATTTTGTTTTTTCTTGCTTCTGCTCCAGAGTAGTGGCAGCTGATTCAGATAAAATTAGGGTGAGGCTGTAGTGCATTGGGTTTCTGTTCAGACAGTAATTACACTAGAGCTGAGGTCTACTTGAAATACCACCTGTGCTTTAAAGCAAGTTCATGGAGTTTGGACAAGGTCCTTTTTATGGGTCTGAAAAGCACAACTACTTCAGCTGAGAGAAGACATCTTTCTGCTCATTGCTGTTTCTTTCTAGGTTCAATTGAAATTTATTACTATTTTCTCTGCTTATACAGAACCCTCATTTCCAGGTCCTGCCTTATGACAGTTTCCCAGGATCCAAGTTTGCCAGCTACATTCTGAAAGCCTAGAAATCCTAGAGTCAGGTGGCCCTTGGATTTTAGACCCTGAATCAATGTTCTGTATAGCACAGGTAACAAGTGAATGATTTAAAAAATCAGAAGGCAGGTAAGTGAAGACTTCCAAATATAATCTGAGTCCGACTGATCTACTTCACCCCAAGCACAAATTTTCAACTTCATCTGCCTCATGGGCAAAGAACAGGTTCATCTCAGTTAAAGACTGCCATCAATTTAAGATGGGCCTGGTGAGTCCTGCCCCTGAAGTACCAGCACCTCCATCATCTAGACTCTGTCTAGTCAACTCACATACCATATCAGCACAGCCATCTCTGTGCACTCCGTACAGCCCTCTGCTTCTGCTGAGGTAATAGTTTTGTGTTGTCCTAAAAACATACATCAAACTCTCCACAATTGTATGCAAGCCCTGAATTTAAGTCAGGCTAGTTGCCAGTCAATATCAAGGAGATGCATTCAGTGACCTTAGGGGTTGTACTACATAGAGAAAAACAATACATAAGCAGCACCTAGAAAGATAAAGCTACTAATCAGCTTAGTCCTATTAGTCTTCCATAAAGCATGTCCATAAATAGATATGGTTTATAATTGCATCACTTCAAGCAGTTAAAGAAAACACTCTGACACCTTAATTTTGGTGTCTAATATTAAGCTTTCCCAGAGCATGTTCTGTTCTGAGCCATAAGAAATTAGATGCTGTGGCTGAGGCTGTGGTCACCTGCAGGAACACTGGGCATGCAGAGCCAGACCAGCAACAGTTTATGAACTGCAGAGGTGGTGGAGGGCAAAGTCAGCCTGACATAGAGAGCAACTTATTTTGTGCTTCAGAAGGCACCCTCAAGAGTGGTCCTTCCACTTTCTTCAGGCACCACTAAGACTTGCCTGGTCATGGGACCAGCAAGTGCATTCTTCCACCAAGTTGGTGAGAAGAGCAAGCCTGCTGCAAATCCTCAGACCCAGCCCAAAATTTATTTTGCTACTTTTTGTTTTCATTACCTGAAGTACAGCAGACCTTTCATCAGCCCTTGCCAAATTACACTTCTCAGCTGAGGAATGAGCCAGATTAAAGACACATAAAGCTGTTTGTCTCTTGACTTCAGGTGGCTACTCATGTGAGCCTGTCAGCCTCAAGATCTGGTTCCAGACAGTGGAGGTCCCTGGCCACTGCACCGCTGCCCTGGGCTGCTAAACACCATGGGCTGTACCTGTGCAACAGCAGCAGGATTGCCACAGAACTGCTGACAGCAGATATCACCTTTCCTGGGTGTTAAAGAAGCAGATTTGAGTATAACGCAACACCCTCCAACTCCTGTTGTAGGTTGTCTGTCATATTTATCTGTCACGTTGACTCAATCGACATGAGTCTGTTACATTCATATTTTTCCAATACCTGAAGTCCCTTTTGCCTTAGTTATCTATAGAAAAACTGCCATAAGTGCTCCTTCTGGAGGCAAACAAGGAGTCAGAAAACAAAATTAAGTCTCAGAACAGAACAGTGCTTTTCTTTCTTGAGTATCAGCTTCACTAGAGTGATGCGGGCAAGAAGAAAGAGCCTGCATTAGCAGATACCCTGCTAGCAGGCTTAAAGGAGAAGGAATCCATAAAACCTCCAGGCATTCCAGCAGGCTGGGTAGCCAGGATCAGTTTCACAGTTTAGGAAACAGTTTCATCTCAACCCCCACAAACTGACCCTGGCAGAACATAGAAACTTTGCACATAACAGCCATGTTTCTGCTGTGAGTAATCCAGTAATCTCAGTTAATACTCCATTCTGTTGGTGGGACAAAATATCTTATTATCATATGAATAAGACATTAGAGGAGGGGGGGAAATAAAAATAATAAAAGAACTAAATCACATTAAAATTATATTGATGAGAATGTATTAAATCTGTTTAACAAGATCCTTCTACCTGTGGAAGTTCATAATTTTGTGCATCTTCATGTCTTTCCCACATTATTTTCAGTTTTACACATTATCACATTTTCCCAGTACACCAGAAGCAACATACGTGTGCTCAGGCTGAAACAATGTCTGCTGGGCAGTTGAACAGGGGAGTATCTTCCTCAGAAACAACCTAGCATGGAGCTTTTGAATACTCACGGCTCAGTGAAAGGCACAGTGGGTGATTCTACATTTACAGCCTTACAGCAATATTATTCCTTAGCTCTCTGTTTTGTCAAGCCTCCTGCATACACTCTGAGCTAATCTCGTTGAGCTCTGCAGTTCAGGTTAGAGACCCACAGCACACCTGAACATGACAGGAGGCTACTGCCTGCTGCTGGCCAGCAGGGGAAGGAGCAGCACACTGGGACAGCCAGAAGTGCAGAATATTTCTTAAATACCTGCTGTCTTATCTAATCAGCCAGGTTAAAAAAAAATCAGAGTACTACATTTAGGGGGTTCTAGCTAAGTTGTAATTATGTTTTGTTTTGTTTTTTAATATTTGTTTTGTCTTCCAAGTTAACTAGTTACAACAACTCTCCTGAAGAGTCTAAGCAAACACAGAATTAAGTATCTAACTAAGGAGAAAAACTCAGAACTCTCATCTGTGTCCTATAAAAACTCTGAGACCACACACTGATACTCTGCAAGGCTTCATCAAGTCATCTGTGCCAATCACATGAAAATTAGGTCAGGTACCTTACCTTACCTGTATTAGTCACACTTGTAATCAGTTCAGATGCCCTCTGAGATACAGAAGTTTCTGGAAATAAGAATTAAAGGATTTGGCCAAATAAGCTATAATTTGTGGAGTGGGAGCAGTGAGAAATATCTCAAGGCTAGTGAGGAGTCTGAGATCAGCCAGAGAGAGATGCCTGCTTTTCTAATGAGACAAAGTGCCTGTTTCTAGCCCAGCTAGACCAGCTAAAATGAGCTGTTCTAGTTTGCTTTTATCTAAAAGCCTGAATCTAGAGTCAGTGACAAACTGGCTTTGCCACAGCAAAACACTGAAGGAAGTGAAAGAATGAAGAACAGATTTAAGTTCTGACATGTCTTTGAAGCTCTTGCACCATTGGGTGTTAGAAGGATCTACAGATAAAAGGAGAAATAATGCATGAAGGACTGTGTAACATCCAAGTTCAAATAGCTTGTGGCTTTGCAAGTTCTCACAGAATTAGCACATTCACATGCATTGAAGGGTAGATATATAAATAAACCCTACCTTTGGCTACATTCATACCATGCTTATTAGTACCAACAGTATTCATGTGCAACCCTTTTCTCCTCTCGCTTCCATAGAGACATTGTAATACACCAAACTGTATTAAAGTAATTCATGGGTAGATGCCTTCAAGAGTAGTTGAAGCTTTTCCCTTCCAAAAACTTAAGTCACTGTGCAGTGAGTTCAGAAGTGCAGGACCACCTTGCAAAAGATGAATGCTCAGCCTCCCAAGGGACTTAAGAGCAAAGACAGGAACTGATATAATGGTGAGGAAGTTAAAGGTGGTTTCCCAACATCTGCAACACACCAGGTAAGGACAAGGCCACCAGTCCTTAGGTAGTGGACACAGCATAAAACCCTAGCACAGTTTATGCCTGAGGGATGCACATAGGTGGGCAGGCTGTGCTGAGGGGTGAAGAGTTGCACACACCACACTTGTCACCATCAGAGATTCCACAGCTTTTAGACCAACATCATGCAACTACAGCTTTCCAATACAGAAACAAAATTACTCCCTATGGTTACTCATTCCTCCATGTCCAAGTCAACACAAGGGAAAGAAAAAACATCCTCTCTCTTGTCCAAAGCATAAGCCTAGGCATGGATTCAATGCTAAAAGCCAGGGGATGAAGAGCAGCCCATCAGGACTCCCTGGACACCAGCTAATACAACCAGCAGAGAGTGAAGATAAACCACTCCACAGCAAGTACTATAGAGGCAATTAGCTCCTCTGGAACAGAAAGAAAAGGCACAGCTCAGAGATGCCTGCAAACAGGTTCTTCACAGACTGTTCCCCAAATGGTGCAGCAGACAGCACCCCACCTATGTTCCCTGCACACACACACACACACACGCCTTCAAGCAGCATTCCACAAGATGGGGGCCAAAGTGGTGTTCCCAGCTCCCACACCCTTAGGATCACAGCTCCTACCAGCCACTGTGGCAGTCACACAGGCAGCACACAGGCTTCTCCAGCTCTGCCCATGCACGTACATCTAACCTTTTTGCTGTTGCAAACAGAAACAGAGAAGCAAAGCAAGGAGAACTGCATTCAGACCAGTATTATTTGGCAGCACTGACAGTGAGAGAACAAGTCCTAAGCAGCTAGTGCAAACCCACTATGCAATAATTAATTGACAAGCTCCTGAAGATCTAAAGTGCTCTCTCATTCCTGCCTGCCCTCAGATGGGCAGGTGCAGGCAGTAAGGCAAGAGTGTAGAAAGAAACTCTTAGCTCTCCAGACAGTATAGTCTCCAAAGCTGATATTATGGTCAAATAGCACAACGCATAAACCAGACCTTTTCTGTCTGTCATCATTCTTGCCTTATTGTCCTGAGCTTTGCTCTGCTGGCTGTGAGCAGGCATGCTCCATTTCTCAGCCACATGCCAGCAAACATGCTGGCATGCTGCCCACCCTAAGTACTGTGTAGGCAGGATGGCGCCTCCAATACTTAAAACAGTATTTAATGTTTTACATCATTGTGGGCCTGTAGACTATTTTCTAAATCCATGAAGCAACAGTGGATCAGCATGTGGTTTGCTAATGCTGCACAAGGAAATAATGCATGAGGGGAAGAGATTAGTGTGGAGCACTTGAAATTACAGTTGGCATTAGCTATAGAATGACATATAGCATGTGATGACCTACTCGTCCTAGACCCCACAGTGCATCTAACAGTGGGCTCTAAGAAAGGCACATATGGAAGGAAGTCTGCCCAAGCAGCAGACAGTTTCACTATTCTAGTTCTACCCTCTCAAATCTTTAAAGCAAAGTTTCTTCAGGAACTGCTTAGATGAATAGAATTGCAAAATATTAGTAGGGACATGGTTTTCAGGAGAGAGGACACAGGTGTAAGACAGCCTGCTTCTCATGCACAAGGGAAAAAAATCAGCATGACATGCAGGGATTGACACACTCTGGTCAATGCTGACACGTACCACAGATCTCATTTTTATACACAAAAACCATCAACTGATTGTTTCTTCTTCCAGTAGTGTTAAAAGTCACTTTACAGAGTTGAGCAAACACAACAGCACTGAAGGGATTAAGACAATATCACTAAATGCAGAAGTTCAAAAACAGTATCAACTGTGAAAATATTTGGCATTTGTTAATAGGAGAAAGATGCCTCAAACAACATGAGGGTATCTTACACTGTCTTCCCTGCTATATTTGCTTGTTCAGTGATCAACTCTGTTATGAAATTTATTTTGCCAGATTAGTGATAATTCCCTTTTGGTTGCCTTACATTTGTCACTGGTGAGGGTGACAGCAAGGAGCATCTCTGCAGTTCAAGAAGTCTGCCAATAAAACAAAAGAATCTGTCCAAGACAAACAGTGAAGACCAGCAACCTCAGGGTCAAGTGACACTGAAGTTTCAAATACTGTAATTCAAGAAGCCACCCACACATTTCTATAGTAACTTCTTACTAGATACTTAGAGCTGAAAATAACACACTAGACATGGCAGGTAGAGATTACACCACCACCCCTCTCAGCCCCCCTCACCCTCCCCCAGTTACCACAAGGAAACTAAGGCAGCAAAGGAGAGAAGTTTCCCTTAAAGGTGAGAAGCTGACTAAAAGAAGGATTAGCCATTTCATCACACAAGCAGCCACCTCTGAAATCCAAGTGCCTTTGTCCCACTAATACAAGTACAAGCTATTCTTCTCATGGTGACCAGTCCTGTGCTTTTCAGTAGAGTCACTTCAACAAGAGGCTGAAGATCTAGCCCTGGCTATCATGTTGCAGTCATTGACCACAAGTGACCAAGAGTGCCATGGACAACAAAATCAGGTAGACCATGGTAGACAGTCCTTCCCTGAAAGAAGACACTGAAAGCAGAACAGTTTATTTTTGTTTCAGTACCAAAAATCTTTAGGACTAGGCTTCAAAGAAAATATAAGCATACTCAAGTGCGAATTCAACAGTTAGTATTTAATTACTTCTATGAACTGACCCTAAACTCAAGTAATGTTGGGCAAGATTTAACCAAGAGAGCCTTCCCAGCTTATTTGGGGGTACCCCATGTGGTCCTACCCCATTCCTACACTGCAGTGTTACAGAAAAGGCTGTATTTTGAAGTTACATCTGCATGGAACCTCAAGTACTGTTCACTATGATAATTCTTGTTAGCTTTTCCACTTCACATCCTTTATTCAGTGGTCAGGACTATTTCTGGATATAGAAATTTGAATCCAGACCCTTTTTCTGCTCTACCAGGCTCACAGGAGGGTGTCAGCAGCTTTGTAACATACATGCTCACCCTACACCAGTTGCATGTAAAGAAGTAGAGACCCCCGTGCTCCCTCCCCCAGGTATCTTGGAGCTGTGCATAACTTCTGAATTCTACCCTGTAAAAACAATTTCTTGCTTTTATTTAGAAAAATAATTTTATAATCCCAAAAATTGAAGCAGTGTCTTGTTCTTGGAATGCACTACTGTTTTCTTTGTTCTCTAAAACGTTTGTCTGGCCCCAAATAATTTTTCCTTGCCTGTCCAGCCACCAAAGTGAAAAAAAAATAACCGATTATTCAGACACCTCTGGTTTTCAGCATAATTCTGTTCAAAGGAAGCTTCACCACAGCCTTCAGTGCTAGTATTTTCTCAATACTACAAAAGCTTCCCCACATGCACTTTGACACTTTTCCCCTTCAGAAGAAGGCTGACTACTGAAGTCACCCAGCAGTGTCTTCTCTACTTATTTTATTTTTGCTTCCCTGCAGCAAAATGCATTTTTGAAGTTATCTGTGTCTGAGCAAGTATCATGACCTCACATGCAGTGCAACTGTTCTATTCTACTTAAAGGCATTTTTCTATTACTTCTCTACAGAGACTGGATACAAAAATGCATCTAAGGCAGTTGTGCTCCAGAGACATATGCCTACCCTATGACTCCAAGATTATTTCCTCTAAAATTTGATAAAGAGATGTGTACTACTTTGTAGTATGATGTATTTCAACTGTGTTTCAGCAAGGTAGGTAATCCTACACTGTCCCAGTTTTATAAGAATCCAGGCAATTTGAATTAATGGCATAAAAGTACAGCACTTGCCATAAACATGGAACAGTTGCTTTATTGCACTTGTCAAATGCATTCCTCTCTTTGGTCACAGTTATGGTCAAAGAATTGAACAAAAAATTAACAGGCACTTCACAATAAAAATGAACTCAAAAAAGTTAAAGCTGGAGAAAGCATCACATACCCTAAATGTCTGAATTCATATGTTTTTTCCAGCCTGGTTCTCACTCTTAGTTCAGCAAGTTTCTTATAAGCCCTATCCCTCATTCAATACAAACTCCAGAGTGGAAAGTACACCAGAGAGGCTCTTCCCTTCAGCCTCCTAATAAATACAGAGTGACTAAACAAGTAGTTCTAGGGGTGTTCACCAAACTAATTGCAAACTGTTTTTCTGGCTGTATCTACACTGCTCCATAGACCAACCAGGAAGAAAGACCCATCCTCACCATCTCATGTACTGGAACATGCTCATGACCAGCTTTATGGTGGACACCCCTGCCTCTGGGAAGTCTCAATGCTTCTTGGGCTTAAAGTAGCCCTAGGCACTTCACATAGCCTCCAGCTACTCCCATCTGCCCTATGGTGATGGGACATGACAGACAGCTTGAGAAGTATGCCTCCCTCCCCAACTCCTCTGAGGGCCAAGTGATATCTGCAGAGAGTCTGAGCTCATATTGAGTGCTGTCTCCTCACACAAATAACAATACAGGGTCAAGGCACCAGCTTGGCAGAGGACTTTTCAACAGATCCACTTCAAACCCTTCAGATCAAGAGTTCAGAAGCATTCTGAGCCCAGACACAGAGCTTCCCCTCAAATCAACAAGGAGCACCACCCAGTTTCCTTGAGACCATCCACTCTAAGAGCAAAGCCTCGGAGACTTGCAATCCACAGCCTGGAAGAAAGGACAACAACACTTACACAGCTCCTTTGAAAACCATTGCTGATAGCAAAAGATGAATAGTAGGTGAGACTAGAAACAGAAGCATTTCAACTTTGAGAAAAGTCAATGGATACTGCACACAGGATACAGATCTGCCCTATTTGCTAAATAGAAACAGAACCAGCAGCTATGCTAAGAGGGGCTTATAACGTCATTGCTCAGGTTATTAACCTAGATGGCTCATCATGTATACAGCCATATGTCCACAGCTTAGCTCTGAGACCCAGCTATCTGAGGGAGAGCCCACTTGCTGCTGTGCCCACACAGAGCATGGCTGAACAAACACTGCAGCACTGCCAGTCCTACAGCCTCATCCTGCTGCTGAGCCTCATAGCTTGGCCACCTCATTCCAGGCTGGTTGCAGAGCAAACACTTCAAAATCTTAAAAATCTCATTTTCCAGCAGCAGTCAAAGAACAGCAGTGGATAGAAAGAAATCTCTAACATGATATTTAGAAGGCAAACCCCTTCATTTTTGAAGTGCTACAACTGATCTGAAAAATTCATGTTTGCTATAGTAGAGGCAAATAGTTTCACAGACCCAGTATAAAACAAACAATTTACCATTTTGATGTGGCGTGGTGGTGGTAGGAAGCATAATTTTATCTGCTTTTACTGCACTGGCCTCTGAACCTTTGTATTATAATTTGAGAAGCAGCTGTGTATTTGGACTCGCAACACGCTGCTACGTTCCTCAGCCTGTCAAGCAAGCAGAGCAAGTGTCGGTCACCCTTGGTGATTAGCAATTAGCACAGCCACTGAGGAGGCTGCCAGAGGGGAAGACCTAATGCCCCCGGCCCAAGGCAGGTGCACACTACTGTCACATCCAACACGTGTCCTTTGGGCTCTTTACCAGTGTTGTCAACAAAGCAAAACGTTACCAGTTTTATCAGTAAGTGCAACATCACACAAAAGACTCCCAATAGTTTGGATTTAATTAACATATCAGTAGTGCCTGCCAAAGGCTTCTTTTCTTCCAGAACTGTAGCAGGAAGAGTTTAAAGATAAGGTGCTGGGATCAGAGCAGAAGATGCTGCAGGAAGATTTTTTTTGTTCTCAAAAGGGAAAAAAAATCCTATTAAATAAAACATCAAATGTACTTTTATTCAAGTCTGCCACAGGCCTAGTCAAGAATTATTCTCGTATGTGAAGTGTAACAGTAATAATATAGCAAAAAACTTGTGAATTTCAAAAATGAAAAGTTTAAGAACATAAGTGTCTCATTCTTGTCAGTCATGGGTGTATTTCAGCAATCCTGCAGGCCCAGGGGTCCATATGAAGGTCCTAAACATTGCCTGTTACTTGAGAACGCAAGAGAACCTGCAGCACATTAGCATTTTGGCCCTGATCCAAGAAAGCACTTAAGCACATGCTTAACTTTAAGCATATGAGTGCTCCCACCCACATAAAAGGACCACTTATTCACTGAAAACTAAGCATCTGCAGAAATACTTTACTGTATCAGCTTCTTTGCTGAGCATCTCACAGGATTATATCCTATCAAGTGACTCTCCGGAAAAAAAACAACAACAACAACAAAAACAACAACACAAAAAAAACCCACCTAAACAGAAGTTGGTTTGGGGCAGGATTGCGGATTGCCAAGAGCTGTCCAAGCACATGTGGCACTTCCCCTGTGGAGGCCCACGGCCTCCCTGGCTCTCACAACAGCTGCACAGCAGCAAGGAGCCTCTCCCGAGGGCGGCCCATGTTTAGAGCTGCTGTTTCAGCCTTAGCCTTGGGGTTCTAAAAAAAGGTTTGTAGAAGCTATTCACTCTGACCAAAAGCCTGCCTGCTTCACTGAAGGCTGGGATGTAAAAGCCACAAGGCACTACACTGCCCTCTGAGGTGAGAGTTGCTTCCAGCTAACAAGGTGTTAGGATGAAAAGAACAATTTGCTTCAGATTGGTTGCTTTGGATCAGACCCTAAAGACCTTAAATTATATACAGAACAAGGTGGTGAGGGGATAAGAGCAGCACAGAAATTAAAGTATACAGGCAGAAGGAGGTGGTATAAACCAATTCTAAGAAGGCAGTGGAAAGAGACTGTGTCATGTCTCCCACATGCATGTTTGGAATGTCATCACAATTATTAACTATGGTGCAGGGTCCCATAGCTCAGTAGTACTCATCAATTCACACATTTAGAAAAGAGAAATTACTCCCAGTAATGGATATCTCTAAGAAAAACCCATGCCCAAACACCCCAAAGGCCTTCTGGTATGAAGCCTACTTAAGCCCCCCTCTTGGATGCTGGATCTCCCTCCTTGGGAAAGAAACCTGGATGCTGAAGGCATGACCCTGGTATGAGGCACTGGGGAACTGCAGGCTCAAGTGTTCCATAAAAAGCACTTGCCTTAGCCTTAAGGTTAAATTGTAGTGTTAACCATTACTGTTACAGAGTGTAGATATGGTTTTGAGGTAACAGTTTGTTACTAACTACAAGTTACTAATACCAGTTTTTTAATGGCAGAAGTTTAAAGACACTTATACTTGAGGGAAGTGCGGGTGGAAACAGCAAGATAGCAGTTTATGGTAATATTAGTCTGACCAAGGCTTCTGGACCTGTCTGAACACCTCTGAGATGCAGAATAAATCCCTGGTTTGCAGTGCAGCAACATGGTGCTGCCAATCCACTCTGAAGTCAGAGTACAGACATTAGTTAGCCCACTTCAAAGAAAAGCAAATGTTTCTATTTCTGCTCCAAGTTGTGCAACAGGCTGCTCCTCAGCAGAGAATCTGAGTAATTTGTCCTGAAGTCACAAGCTGGCCACCCACCACGCAGGTCTCCTACCTGCTGCTCCACACCAAGGCACACCCTGTGTGCAGGACACCAGCACAGACACCTGCCACCCCTGTGATTTGTGACCCAACTGACAAAGACAGCCTAAGCCACTGTTTACAACACGGTGTCACTTTTGGCTGTGTGTGTTCCAGCTGCTCTTGTTGGGAGCACTTTCCTTACCCATGCAGATCAAAGGCTGCACCAACACAAACACTTCAGTTTTACAAGTCAGTCAGCTGAGCACTTTCATGAAGGTGTGCCCGATGCTCCTTAACATTTCTCTCACCATGCCTAAAATTGGCATCAGGTTGTGCAAGGATTAAGATCAGGTAGACAGGAACTACCGGCCTCTATGCTGGCACCAGAGAAGAAGGTGATTTTAAGGGAGACATAGCAACTGTTTGCATGCACATACAGGAACTAGCTATAGTTCTTACTTGGCTTTCTGTAGTGGACCAATGCAAACCAACTTCTGTTTTTAACTACCTAATCAGATGCAGGGACTACTTCAAGATCTAGATACACATCCTCATGGCATACAACAGAGGGCTTCAAGTGGTACTGTAAAGAAATCCTTCATGCTTCTTAACTACACCCTTTTAATATTAGAACAACTGATCTTGCACAAAGATCCAGCATAAAGATCTTGTTAAGCAAGAAGCAGTGATGCACAAGCAATGGGGTCATTGATAAGGCTGAAATGAATGCAACAAAAGTCAAAGTTTCCTGCACCATTCTTTTGCTGGTGACTTCTAACTTCAAAGTTTTACAAGTAATAAGACAACCAGTTCCACATTTGACTATTTCACTTTGAAATGAATGTAGCCTAGGCTTAGCTGTTTTTTTTCCACATGTATCTGGGAGAGATATACTTACATCAAGAGATTTTTCCTCCTCCTCTTCCCCTCACTTAACAGCTCTTGAGTTTGTGTGGCCCCTCTATGGCAGTGTATTGTTTGTGCTTTTTGTAAGACCCTACTTTAAAGTATGACATGTTTACCTAAGAGGCGTTGATGGCTTACACAGGCTTTGGCTCAGTAGGGCATTTGGGATGGTGTCACAGAGGAATGCTCTCCCCTGATTTATGAGCATGTTATAGTTATTCAGGTGGAGTGGCAGGACCTGGCAGTAAGCACCATCATACAGATCAAATGTGTTTTAAGTTCATAGATCAGGCTGAAGTGCTGCCAATCGCCACAGGGTTGTGACAGTGGAAACTAAGCCCTCTATTTTTAAAAGGAAAGCAGTCTCTGAAGACAAGGAGCTGCCTTCCTCCCTAAGCCTTACTAACCAAAATCTTGCATTGTTCTTATGAACCCTGTTCTGCAATTTGATCATGGCGTATGTGCAGATTCAGAGACAGATGCTTATACTAGCCTACAAGTTTGATTTACTACACCATTCTTTTAGTAAGACAAGTCTGATTCACTTGTCTGTTTCCAGATATTTCTGTAACTACTTGAAGAAATTCCTTCAACTCTTTGCCCTTAAGTCTGCTTTATTTATAATGGGTACAAGTTGAAGAGATGTTCTTCAGACACATGTAACTGAAGTTTTCATCTTTATGTCCGTAACCCCCTGTAGAAAACAAGCTTTGAGGCATCACCTGCTTCCCCAGCAGCCAAGCCCCACACCTAGTGTTTGGCTGGATCCTTTGACACCATGTGTTCCTTTAATGTCCTCAGCTTTCAATGAAATAAGTTCCCCTTGTTTCCTTCATAGTCTGGGTAGCTTTGCTGCTTGTTCACATCTGTAGTTTGTACCTTTAATTAAGAAGTGCTTCAGTTTTTACCTTAAGCTGTTACACTTTCCTCTGATATTATCGGTTTGGCAACACAACTCTGTAAACCTGTTCTCATATAAAAGCCTATGCTGAACCAACACACCTCCAGGAGTATATCATGAACAAGCTTTCACTAGCAGGTTTTGCTGTCTTGACCTACTCAAAAGTCCTGTAAACTTGCAATGAAGGCTGACCCACACCTCAACACATTAGGGTCAATAAACAGAATCAGAATTCAGCTCAAAAAAAACAGAAGACACAACCAGAAATGGGCTGATGCACAGTTCTGTACACAGCAGTTACATCAGCTGATAACTTGCCTGTGGCACGTGACTTGAACCATTTCACCCAGGTTTCCAGATGAGCAGTTCACGTTTACACAAATAAAGGACCATTTACTTCACCACAGATACCAATTTGGCAACAGAGGGAAATGCCAACATAGTCAAAACCTGGAAGAAGCTAACTACTTTCAACAGACTCATGATGCAAGAGCCAGGAGAAAAACCAAAGTGTCAGTGCCTTGGAGCATACCTGACTGCTCTTCTGTAAGACCATCTTTTATAGAGCAGATTTCAGAACTTACTTTTAACTTCCCGTTCATCAGCTACAACTCCAGAACACTAGATCAAGCTTCAAGGGTCAGTTACATAGATTATAAGCATAGTAAAAGGCATGTTGTCTTATTTCCTTAAACGCAAAAAAAACACAAAACCCACAACTCCAAACAATAACCCCCACCTCAGCCATAATGCCATTTCATCCTTTAGAAACTACCTTGTACTCATTGATTATCACTATAAAATACCTTTCAGATGCTCCTGGTTGCTCTGTAAAAAGCTCCAGATCAGCAGGGTTCACTTCAGCTAGTGCACCTTCCCCAAGCCTCAGTCTTCCCAACTGCTTTTCCCAGGAGGCTGCTGTATCTCTCCCATCCACCCACCTCCTCTTCCCTTGGTCACAGCAACCCTGGCCAAGCCCACACCTGCAGCCAGCTCAGCAGGGAAGGCTGGGGCTGCACCTGGGTGCAGTGATCTCATACTGCACAAAACAACCCATGGAGCAGCAATGTCTCACCTCTTTGCAAAAAGCACTCAAGCAAAGTTCTGTTCCCTGATCTGTCCATTCTCCTTAACAATTACAGTCCCAGACTTAGAACTGATTGAGATACGAAACACCAAGTCTGGACACTGCCTCAGACTGGTTTCCAGGTGGACAAGGTTCAGGTGAACCTAATCTCTGAGACAGCTGGGAGAGGAGAATAAAAGGAGTCACCTGTAGCTATGTTAATTGGAAGTAACTTTCCTCTCTATGGGATAGGACTGGACTAATTGACTATGTCTGCTGTCTTTGCTCAATGCACAATAACCACAGACAATGGAAAAGCCAACAGCAACGTTTTTTTGTTTGAGGAGGTTTTTTTGGTCTGCTTAGGACTTTGCACATTAGCATAGAAAAAAATGAATATACATACAGTTGCTTTTTTTTTTTCTTAAAGCAATAAGTTCAGGGGTAATGATCCTCCAGTTTTGCTACTATTGTCTTCTTACCTTGCTACGTTTTTTTGTGCCAATACTAGCTGTGATACAACTAAGAACAAGTAAATGTGCAAAATACAAGCTTGATTATTACCTCAAAATATTCTACTGGGAACAAGAGTTTAACTCTTAAACTGAAATTATTTTGATCTTTCTGACCCTCCCTCCCTGACCCTCCTTCTCCCCATGGAAAACATCAAGAGAGGTTGATTCTGCTTTTGATCTGCAGAAAATTGAAATTCAAAAGAAAACTCAAGTTTGAATCCCTGCAATTGAATATTCTAAATACTACTTACCAACAGAGTAAAAGGGTAATCAAAGACTTGAGGTCAATGAGTAAGCATCTATTTTCTTGAATAATCACAGAATTCCAATGTTACTTTAATTCTGAAATTCTTCAAGAGTCATGTATGGAGTTATACAACTTTCTCTTTACAACTTTTTGTAATGATTTATAGGAGGAGCCTGAACTACAGGAAAGAACCACATGAACTACTTTTATTAGCTACCATTTAAGAAAATCCTTAAAACCAGACAAGCAATTTAACTGCAGTTATGATGGCACTGAAAAGTTACTATGGAATATACTTGTAGCTGAAATAGGCTTAAAAATAATAATAAAAAAGGACTACATGTAGCTGTATTACTTACTTTGCAATTGTTTCACACCAGCACACACTCAGATCTACTGAATACCAGATAAACTGCTTACAAAGCAAGCTCCAATAAAAAGTTCTTCATTTACATGGAATTCAAGGCACTATGAATTACACAGGAAAATACACCCTCTGTGAATAGTTTCATTAAGCTTTTTACTTTAATAAAAGTATTACCACACTACCACAGACATACTGGTTGGCATGGACCTCCAGTGGTCTCTAGTCCAGTGATTAGAGAGCCATGCTAAATCAAGTTGCTCAGGGCTTGTACAGTCAAATTCTAAGCATCTCCAAGGACAGAAATGCCACATCCTCTCTGGGCCTCTGCTCCAAAGCCTAGCATGCTCTCCAGGAATATTTTTTCTAGCATTTACCTGGAATTTTCCTTGCTTCAACTTGAGCCTCTTGCCTCTCATCCTGTCCAAGCCAAGTCTGACCCTATCTTCTATGCACTCTCTCAGCGGGTAGCTGTGGCCAGTGAGAGGTAACACCTCTCCATGCCGTACAATCTCAGTTCTCTTCTGGTGTATCACAGGCTCCAGCCCCTCACCTGGATGGTCTGTTCCAGTGTGACAATCTCTCTCTTTATAGGGGAGACAAAAACTGGACACAAAGCTTCAGATGCCATCTCTCATGATGCTGTGCAGCAAGAAATAACCACTCTGCTTGATCTGCTGCTCCAGCACAGGATGTTGCACCAAAGATAAGGCAACCGATTGAGAACTATTTGTATGGGAAATTTTATCTGTAAAAGTGGCCAGAGAAAACAGAATGTCCAAACAGATCATTGTGTTTGAGTATTAGGCTACATAATTAGAGAGTATGTACATAGATGTTTCCCTTTATTTCTAGTAATTAATGAGCGTGCAAATTGATGGGTTTTTAAATGAAATAGTGTCCCCAAACCTGAGGTTTATTCAATCAAAAACTCACTTTCCCTTTTAGAAAACATTCATAAGTAGTGATATACTATTTTTTTCTTAGTATGAAAGGGAATGCAATAGTCTGCCTGGCACATCAGACAGCAGTTCCCATAAAAATGTCTCTGTGCATTATGTAGGTTACATTACATCAGACAGATCTAAAAGCTGAACGATTTTGTGAGACCTGGTGAGGCTGTTCCTCCCTCAGGACTCACAAGTGATCTCTGCTTGTTCCACTCACATTCACCAGAGGGTGCTTGTGTGGTACAAGGCCAGGCTGTATAAACCTGGCTGGCAATCCTATTTTGGGTCTAGGTTGTGGGAAAGGAAATAAAAGTTTACTTTTTTTCATCTACTGAAAAGCTTTTAGCTCCTTTCAGATTTATCATAACAATACACTTAAGGGATAATCTAATGCTGGCTTAAACCTGTGTTCAGTACAGACTGCTAAAAATGCCTGTGTCAATTTGATACACTACACTGACGTCTTGCACCTTTCTGTATCTGTTTCATTCCCCTATGGTGGATGAAATTCAAAGGTATTACACAAAGTAATAGCTAGCCCCAAGTGACACAGCTAAACTTACAAATCTGGATGTACAATGAACATGAGGTAGTCAAAGCTAATTAATTGCTCTGTATCCATCATCATTCTGCCATTACAAAGTTCCTTCCCCTTCGTCTCCAGGGCTTTTTTCCTTCACTCTACCATTTCTGACCTCTTTCCACTCATGTCCAAAGCTCTAAGACTCTTACATGAACATAAGCTTCTTCCCCAGGCCTACTGGCATGATTTCTATGCATGTTTGTCTGAATTTCTTGCTGTTTTCTTACAAAGGTTGTGTATCTTGAACTGAGTTCTACAGATCTGAATTGAACATAGGTCCTCAGTGCCTTCTGGACATGGGTCTGTAGATGTTCGCTGCTCCTACTTCACTCTCCAAGACCTGTTCTGAAAGTCAGCAGAGACAGGAGCATGGTGCTGTAACTTACCTTCTCTCAGTAGCTCCTCTCCTCCTGTTTCAGTGGAGGGATGACAAGGTAGGGAGCAGACTTGAGCCTTCCTCACACCCCTCTCCTTTCCGAGCACAGGCCTGGGCACACCCGCAGAGGCACCACACTAACTGCCAGCTGGCACTGTCTGTCTCCCAGCAGCAAGGCACTAATAACCATTAACAAAATGCTATACAGTTCCAATATGATGTCAGTGGTATTAACCTCTGTCATTCCTGTATCAGTTCTAGTGAATGACTGCTTTTTTTTTCTTTAAAACTTACCTTTGAAATATCCCATGACGCTAAAGCCAACAGCAGCTAATTAGAATAGTTCTTATTTTCCAATTTTGAAAATGAACTACCAGTTATCACTAGTGACTATGTTGAGCAACAGCTTAATTTATTTCATTCATGACTTTTTACCAAGATTTAAAAAAAACAAACCAAAAAAATAAAGCAAAGCCTTCATACCCTACAGACTTTGAGCAGCTTTTGGGAGGTACTAAGGATTTGCCACCTACTAGAGAAAATAGGTGCAGGAAATCTGGGAGTTTTCTGGAAATGACAGTTCATGAGCAAATAACTCTGAACTGGTGTGTTGTAGCAAATCTGCTACTGCTTTTAGGAGTATAAATATATTTTCTTAGTTCAAACTAGTAATCAGAACACAAAGAATTATTTTAAAATGGCATAATCATAAAGTCTCTTACAAACTTACAGTATCTAGGTACACATTGCTTCCCAGCTCAAAACAAAATAAATGCCAACACTATAAACAGATAAGATAAGGTCTGTAGGAAGAGAGAGTTAGTATAATTTATTATAGTAATAAAGGTGACTGGAACAAGATACAGTTTTCTATGTATTCAATCACATCTATATTCTTAGATCATTAATAGGAACAGCCCTGTTGAATTTCACTGTGATAATTCAGGGTCAATATGTCTTTATTTTAAAGACTGCTGCATTTTCAGGACTGTCCTTTTCTTTTGTGTAGTTAAAGATGAAGAAGGTCATACTGCCATTGATGATATACTTTGTTATTTACGGGCAAACTCCAAGATGTGAGATATGCCTAACCTAAACTCTGGTTAAGTACACCTAATCCTCCTATCTCTTACAATGCTTTAAGATGTTCATTTTATAGTAGTGAAATCTTGGTTCTAGAAAATAGGATGGGGCCATCAGATAAATGTCTGCATGGCAAACTAGTCCTGACCATCTCTGAATCTATGCTCATGCCTGACAGCTATCACATTTAATGTATTTACAGGGAGTGGATGTGCAAGACCAGATGGAATGGGAATGCTTTATACTCCCATGCACTGTATCAGCCAGTTGTTTCTTCAACTTGGGTTCAATGTCGTTTGTTTGTTGTTTTTGTTTTTAAAAAAAGAAGCTTTACCTCTCCAAAACACCCAAGAATTTCATGTGATGTAGACCTTCAATTCAAAAACTGAAAGAGGATATAGATTTGCCTCTTTTGGTTCCTGTGTGTAGAACAGCTAGTCCCAGTGGAAAAAAAAGGAAAGGATGAACCCATCTTCTCCAAGAATGACACAGCAACAAGGGATACTGCTATCAAAAGCAAAGTCCACTCTGTACCAGCTCAGTACAAATCTCCACCAACAAGGAGCATTTCAGGGTGACTGAGTTGCAGGCACAGCACAGGCACTGCGCTTGTGTGGAAGCAGATGACAGGAGGGAAAGGATGCAACATTTGCACTTCTTCAGCCCTGTTTCAGAACTCATGAGAAACTGTTGCTTCAGGCTAAATCAGGTCTTAAGAGACACCCTCTATCAGGCAGTGAACCAGCCAGCAGCAGCTCGGTGAGAGGCAAACTTCGCATCCCTGTGAAAATGGCAGAACACAGATTAACGTAAACCCAGGCCCTTTCTAAGAAAAGACAGTAAGAGAGAGTGAGGGGCAAGATTTGTACAACTGTACCAGTGTTGTCTTCCTTGTTCAGTGGAGAAACGGAGAAGTAGATTCCACGTGTCCACCCCTCCCCTCATCACAGCAGTCGGTAGAAGCAGTAAGGAGAAGGGGTTTTCTGCAAAGCCTGTGCCTTTGAGGCAGCAAAAGGGCAAGATCTCAGTTTTACAACTCTTGGCCCCAACACAATTTACCATTTACAAACTAATCCTCCTCCGTTCGACAGCACAAGTCCTGCTAAAGCTCTCATGTCCACTTCTCTGATTCTTCATTGTCCACGCTGACAGAGAGAACCCGAAGACCTAATCGGTGTGTAATCCAATCGCTGTCCAGGCTGTGTCACAGCACAATGCTCTGCTTGTAGTGCCATGGGTTAAGTCAGCCAGCTACTGTTATGTACCACAGCAGGTGTGAAGAATGTCGCTCCCTCTAACTGTAAGTTACCACTCTGTCAAGGTCTGTTTCTGATGCTACTTTCACTCACCACTTAATGAATGTTCTTCCTACTGGCAGCAAACTCATTGTCAACTGGATGGTAAAAGGGCACTTTCAGTATTTTTAACCCTGGACTGGGAATTCCTGCATGGCATAACATGGGCCTCATACAAAGTAAAATCCTCTGTTCTCCAGATCCCCAAAACACAGAGACCTGCTAAAAAGCTCTTTATTTCCCTAATCCAGCAATTAATAAATTATTACTTACTACACATTAAGTGCTCCACTCTGCTATTCCTCACCAAACAGCACACTGAACATTGCCACACACCTTTTCATAATGGCTTAAATCTGCAAAGCACCTTGGTACCTAATTACACTTAAATCAGCAAGAGACAGGCACATAAATAAATCCTTATCCAGATGTAGGTGGTAAAAATACCTGGAAGTCAAAATTAAATGTGCTGCCACTCTTAAATACAGATCTCAGGCCACTCTGAAAATGGCACTTATTTTGTTGGTTGGTTTTTAATGACTACTACTACTTTTGGAGTAGAAAGCTTCACTTCTGTTTTTCTTGAGTGACACCACAGTGCAAAGAAGCTGAGGAAGAGAAGTACAGAGGAAGAAGGCAACATGACACAAGACCTGCCAGTTCATCACGAGCGAAGCAGAATGGGTTTGTGTATCACCCAGCCATGCTACCCAGCAGATAAGAGACAGTGGGGAACTATTGCTGATAAACCCACAGCAGCACAAGTGGACTGTAATTTACTGAAAGTGGTAAAAACATAGGTACAGTAAACAGGAGCACATCAGAGGATGTTCTTCCCCTCGCACAGATGTACATCACACACTTTCAATAGCCATGTGTGATGCTTCTTTCCATGTATAACAGTGACATGTCAAATCCGTATCAGTGACATGAGCACAGGATGAGAAGAGAAACCTGCACAGATGTACATCACACACTTTTAATAGCCATGTGTGATGCTTCTTTCCATGTATAACAGTGACATGTCAAATCCGTATCAGTGACATGAGCACAGGATGAGAAGAGAAACCTGCACAGATGTACATCACACACTTTTAATAGCCATGTGTGATGCTTCTTTCCATGTATAACAGTGACATGTCAAATGCGTATCAGTGACATAAGCACAGAATGAGAAGAGAAACCTACTATTTCTAATGCAGCTACTTCCTTACCAGCCTTGAGAATTTCATACAGGTAGAGTTTCTGATGCTACTTCTCTAATTCCTTAATTTTCATGTGGAAGCAATACAAATAGGAGAAATACCTGATAGAAGAGCTACACTGGGACAGAAATTGTACAGGTCTGTACTTACAGGAGCAGTTTTTCATCTGAAAGAACAACTGAAGTAAGCTGGATAACCTGATCAATCCAAGATGAGGATAAACCAAAATGGAAACAATTTCCCTGCCACCACATAGTTGGCCTTAAATCAATATATTTGGCTATCCAGATTATGTCTGTGTAACTCTATACAAGAATTATGGTTAACAATCTTACCTAATCCTGTAAAGGGATGAAATATTTTTGTCACACTTTCAAATCCTGGGAAGGCAGTAAAGAGTTGAAGAAAGGCAGTCCAGCTTCTTACCACTTGCTACAGAAAAGGTCATAATATTCATTATTCAAAATATGCACTAGACATCTGCATTTACAGTGTCTAACAAGTCTTGCTTAGTGCTACAGCCAAGCTGCTAATTTCACCCATAGTCATCTACTATCATCATTGCCGGCTGATTTCCAAACATGGCCAGACACCCGTTTGTATGGCAGGAGTCATGAGACATTCTTGCATCCTGAATCAGGATTTAGTCATGCCATGTGCCAAGCCCTAGAAGCACGCAGAGCATTTGCAACTGAGCACCTGTGGAAATCCCATTTCCTGATATAGAGAGGCCTCCAATATTCATGTTTTTCTTCTGCTCCTAGGCCATGCTATAATGAAATATGGCCCAAATAATCCTTTTATAGCTAAGCGGGGAAATGGCCTTGCTTATCATTTACCCCTACTATGGAGGTTCAGTGGTGAGCAATCAGCAAAGACACACAGGATGAAGAGCCTGGCTGATGGGATATGACCCAAACCATGCCCAGGGTAGAAATACAAAGTGGACATGCAGGTTATTAGAGAAACTGGAAGGAGTCTGGTAACTTTATTGAGTATAAGTAAGATGAGAGGAACCGAAGGACTCACATTATATTTGATGTTAACACTGACAGTGACATAAGCAGACATAGCCCAAAGAGGGACCAGTGCAAGTTTATGGAAAGGGAAGCTAGGAAGGCTGTTGCTGGGAGCATGTGAATAATCAGGGAGTGCAGGACTGCACAGAGACCTCTCCCAGGTCAGTGAGAACAGTCCAAGGGGAATAAATTAAAGGCAGGCTGGAAAGAACTTAGAAGAGGTCAGAAATGGGAATTACTTTGAACAGCTTATACTGTAAGACTCCCTGATCTGCAAGACAATCCCAGAGTACCTCCTATTGCAGGTCTGGGTTGCCCTTACTCTAAGCTGTCTTCTTCTCTTTAAAGGCCATGATTCCCTTTCCTTGAGAAACCTGCATCCTTATCCTGTTCCCTTCACCCTAAACCAGGGTTGCTGCTGCATTACCTCTGACATGGACTATCTGTGCCCCCTCCTCAGACTCTGGCTGTTACTTCCCAGCCATCCACATGACAGAGCACTGGAACAGGCTGCCCAGAGAGGTTGTGGAGTCTCCTTCACTGGAGACATTTAAAACCCGCCTGGATGCATTCCTGTGTGATGTACTCTAGGTGACCCTGCTCTGGCAGGGGGGTTGGACTAGATGATCTTTCGAGGTCCCTTACAACCCCTAGGATTCTATGATCTCTATATGCCCCCACATTGTCTCCTCACCCTCCATTTCCCTGACGCTGTTCCCTGTGGCTGCTTCATAACCACAGATTATCTCTGCTTTCTTTTCCTTCCTTTGCTGCTGGCTTTGGCAGTGTGAGTCTGAATCTCAAGCTATCATACGTAGCAGCCTATTAGCCTGTACAGTTCCATACACTGGATCTGGAAACCAACATCCAGTCCAAACACTGCTACCAGCCCTCAAAACTATTCACACACCACCATGTATCATATCTTCAACTGACAATATAGGTTTGACAGTTTAGAGATCAACCATTTGTCATGGCCCATCTGGTCTTTAGTGGCCCCTCAGCCTCATTTTGGGAACGACTGTCCATTGTGGTGCTGTGCAGGCTCAGTGCATGCAGAATGACAGCCAGTACTTCCCATTTCCCCAATTAATTGCTAGAACAACTTTGGTCTGCTAAATGCTCGGCATAAAATCAGGTCTCTGTGGCATACTCTCTTCCTTATTGCTGTTCAGCACTTCCTCTGGGTACTTCAGGGGATCTCCCCCTCGTCTTGGCCATTACACTGTACATTCAAACAGCTGCTAGGGCTGGATGAAGCACCTGCTCTCAGCAACAGCAGCTGGAGTTCATTTTGGGTCCAAAGGGCTGAGGCCAAGCAGGCTGACCGCATGTGCACTAATCCAGTATCATCACCAACTCCACCAACAACAGGTGCCTCTTTGAAGAGGGAGGGAAAAACTATTTGAGGAGGAATCAGAGCTTTATAAAGGACATTATGGGCCAAGTCCTCAGCTGGTACATGCTCCGTTAAAGCATGTACTCTCTTGAAGTTATACGAGTTAAAGATCTGGCCCACTCTCAATGCTGCTTTTCTTCTCTTCTTGGTACTCCTAAGGATTTTTCACCTTCTCTTTTTGCTCTGCACTGATCTTCCCTTAAAAAAAAAAGGATAATAAACCTTCTTGACCCTTGCTTCAGACTAAATACCTACAAGTCATAAACTACATATACTAGACTTCAACATCCTCCTCTACATAGGTAAGACAAACTTACTGTTGCCTGACAAGATGTGTCCCTCAGTCCTGCTTGAGTCCTGGTACACAGATCATGCATCAACAGGAGCAAGGGTGATCCCATTCTGGAACAAATAAAATAAAATTATGTCAAGGTCCCTAAATAAAAGTTTTTCAGCATAGTCATCATAAGAATCTCCATGCACTTGCTCAGCCCAGTGGTCCACATAGCCCAGTGCATTATTTCAGTGTATGGCCACAATAAAATGACATGGGGACAGCACACAAAAACCCTGTCAGAAACACCTAATGGCCAAACTGGCTGCAAGGAAAATTTTCTTCTTATCTCATTTTGCTACAAGTTGGTTTAAGATTCAATGCACACAAATATTTTTTTTTAAGTCCCTCTTAGTGTGTCACACACACACACACCCATGCTCTGGGATGAGGAGGACAAAGCTCATGGGTTGAGACAAAGGACAAGGAGGGTTCTTCACCGATTAAGGTCCCAGGCAAAACAGACTCAGCTTGGGGAAAAATAACAATTTAATTTCACACTAATCAAACACACACAGGACACAGACAATACAAAGAACAGAGCTTACATATGTTACCTCCACCCCTTCCTTCTTCCTGGGCCCAAATCCTTTTGTTCCCGGTTTCTCTCCCTCCTTCCCCCCAGCGGCACAGGGGGACAGGGGATGGGGTTTAGAGTCAGTTCACAGGCTGGTGGTTCCTGCTGCTCCTTCCTCCTCAGGAAGAAGGATTCCTCACAGTCCTCCCCTGCTTCCCCAAGGGGTCCCTCCCATGGAGAGAGTCCTCCACCAACCTCTCCTTCATGAGTCCTTCCCATGAGGTTTGGAGCTGCTCCAGCCTGGGCTTCCCACAGAGTCACGGGCCCTCCAGGAACCGCCACCTCC
The DNA here is from genome assembly GCF_020740795.1 of Apus apus. NCBI lineage: Eukaryota > Metazoa > Chordata > Aves > Apodiformes > Apodidae > Apus > Apus apus. The sequence goes on from NC_067286.1 coordinate 14,447,756, forward strand.
CCTGGAGCCGGGGTCTTCCACAGTTGCATAATCAGAGTCCACTGGCAGCAAATCTGAGTCCACTGGCCAAGTTCACCCCTCCTGACGCTTTCAGGGAATGCTCCACCACGTTCCTTCATGAGTGCAGGGGGACAGCCTGTCATCTCGCCATGGGTTGCAGGAAAACTTCTGCTAGGGCACCTTCTTCTCCTTCTTCCTCACCAACCACCAGCACCCCTCTCCCTCTCCAGCACCACTTTTCTCTCTTAAGTGCTCGCTCTGCTCAGCTCTTACCTCAGTTCTTTCGTATGTTAATGGCAGAGGCGCATCTATTGTCCCTCTAATGCCTCCATGGCTGAGTTTGGAGCAGGAGGAGCTTCTCAGCTTCTTACCGGAGCCACCCTGGGGCCCTTCCCCCGCTATCAAAAAACCCACCAAACCAAACTAGAACAGCCTCGAAGCTCTCTGGAGCCTGAGAATGGACCTGGATTCACAAAGGCAACACTGCAGAGCACTGCCAAAACGACTCTGCTCACGCAAGACTAAAAGCAGGCTTTCCAAACTCCTGTCAATGCACTATTAAGAGGAAAACATGACCTTGCTACAAGCTGTTCATGTGAACTGGCCACAGCCTTCAAACTTTGTACTCCAAAATTTATTTTCCTGAAATGTATGTCTTTTAATTGATGACTTTATGAGGTTTAGATTTAAGCCATTTTCCTTTTGGGATCGTGTCTCAGCTGGGTTACATTACAAAAAGAAGCAAAGTGGAGACAGCTGAAGTAGCAGAGATGGTGGTGAGAATAGCACAGGCAGAAAAAATAGTCTCCAATCCATAACACTTACTGGCATCTCATCCAAAAGTACACACAAGTAAATTGTACTGTGTTGGCTTGGTCATTTAAGTAAGTCTCCAAGAATTCCCCTTGACAAACAATTGAGTACAGGCTAGACAACGCCACTTCCTCACCCATGAAGAGGCATTTACAACCACACAGGAACATCCAGTGCTAGAAACATATTCTCAGCTGCAGCAGACTCGCAGATTCCCTTTGAGGCTTTAACAACAGTCAGTTCCAAAATTGGAAAATATCAAAGCACGTATAAAAATACAAAGAAGGCAATATTGCACATTTATGCATCAGCTTTGCCTACATGTAAGCTTGAGGGAACCACATGGCAAACACCACTTTGTACACTTAATACCGAGCAGTATGGATACCTTTATGTTACTGCCCCTCACGGCAAAAACAATCCTAGCACCTGACAGGCACAGAGCTCTTCCTAACCCTCTGAATCCTCTCTGCAGCTTCCTGTCACTGGGCATATTTCACGCAGGCCAGCTGCACAGGATTTATTCAACCAGTTTTGGAGTATCAAAGCTAACTTTTTTTTTTTTTTTTTTTTTTTGCCCCAGGCAGGTGCTTGGTATGCAGGATTTAAATCAGAGAACAAAATGTTCTGTGAAATTTTTAAATACTCAGCACAGTAATGTGTTCGTTGTAAAAAATATAGCAACTAGAGCTAGTGGTTTAAAAATAAGTAAGTAAAGCATTTCACTGCATCACTGTCACTTGTGCCATTTTGCCCTAAAGGCCAGAATAAATAACTTCCCAAGATTACAAATTAGTGGTGCTGACTGCCTGAAGTGACAAGAGCCAAACACACTATGAATTACACCTCATAATTCCAATGAAGTCAGGAGAATGCCTAATTCAACAAGTGCTCTGCATAAAGACACTAAAATTGAAAACAATTCATTTGATCCTTGCAAACTAGTAGAAAAAGCTTTGCCTGAGACATACTGCCACAGAAAGACTAGAATCTAACACCTACCACTGAGATATTTTTATAATCTATTTCAAGCCATTAAAAAGGAACTAGAAAATTATAGGGGAATCACGACACTTAAACTATTAAGGATAATATTTAGATGGCCTATAAGGGGTGTTTGGGCAGAACACAGCAACAAAGGGTAATTTATAACTGGAACTAGAAAATTAATTACTTCACTGGAGTTTGGCATAGCCTTTAAGGTCTATGATGTTTGAGGAAAATTATCCACTTCTGATTCACCACCACTGAATCCGTATTAATAAAAAATTTAAAACAAACATTTAGCTGATGAATGTTCACATTAAAATTTCAAATAAAGAACCTTTTCATATTCTTCTCTCAAGCAGTTTCATTTAAACTTTGAAAGGCTCCTTCTTCAAACAAAAACTGTGAAAATGGTTAATTGCTTATTTTTTTGTGAATACAAAAGCTAAAGCATTTAAACTCATCTCTTCTTCACATGCAATAATTTTGCACACTTCTCACCACTTCTGTGGCTTTAATGTCTTCTCTCTCAAGCCAAGTACTGAAAGGCATCAGCCAAAACATTTAACTCCCAGGAGTACCCATACTTCAGACGCAGGTTTTCCTGATACCAGCAGGGACTCCATAAACATTTATTATCAGTAGCACACACCAGCAAGACAATAAATGGTTTCTGAGCTGAGTCTTCATCCCTTGCCCGTACTTCTGCTAGCCCAAATATTCCGAGTATGTACAGAGTGCATCTGCTCATGTTCACCTCAAAGAGGTAGGTCTGATGCTCCCTAAAGGGTCATTTGGAGCACAGAGTACACCTACCAAAGCTCCCAATGCCTGCAAGGCGTTACCTGCAGTCATTGACTTCAGATGGCACAGACTGTACAAAAAAGGGCACTGCCTTTTTGAACACGTCAAGTCTTATTTTCTCATTTGTTCAAAAGTAAGTGCAGAGTCTTATCCACAGCTGTGGAAAGGATGTTAGAACAGAAAGGCAAGGTACACAAATTATGACAGACTTCAGGCGGTTTGAGATTGCACAACTCCCTTATGCAACATGTTGCCTCGGGTGCACCACATGTTTTCAGAAGTTCCACAGAATCCCCTTAAATTTGCTCCAGTGCTGAGACTCAGGGGCTTCAACCTGCAGTATGTGAATGGACTTACGATACACCATGGACAGATTGCAAGGGCAAGCCTTAGGTTTGCTGGCATATACTTTTTAAAGTGTGGCTTGAAAGAACAACTGCAAAATCTCAAAGGCAGGAGAACCTTGACAAGTTATTCTAACTCACCCCTAAGCACAGCCTCTCAAAAAATAAAATTAGTAGTATCAGCCAGTACAACATGAAATTAATAGTTCACTTAAAACTTAACTGTATTTATAGAGAAGATAGAAAGGGCAAAGGGCCAAATATCATGCTGCTGACGAGGCTGAAGCTTCCTCTGCCCAGCTGCCAGCCCTCTGCAGTCACCAGGCAGAGAAGCAGGGGGCACAGACTCCATCTCCCCTTGCTGCCCCTCTGCCCAGGCAAGCGCTGACAGAGGCTCTTAAAGACACAGAAGGGCTGAGAAGCATAGTCAACACACTTAGTAATTTTGTAAATACAAGAAAAGACAAAGGGAGAAAAACTAAATGCAGGTCAATCATCAAAGATTAAATTGCATTGGAAACACTGACACATGCTTAAGAGAAGATAGTAATTATAATGCTCCTAGACACAAGTTAGTGGAGCCCACAGTGCAGTTTTACCTGCAGCCCAGCATTAAGAATCTATGCCCAGGTAAGCAGTCAGACACACTCAAACATGGCCATATGCAGCGTGACTTGAGATTAATAACAGGACAGCTGAAGCTGCTGAACATAAGCCAAGTTGAGGCAGCACAGTCAGAGCCAAGAGTTTACCTGTGCAGTTAGATGAGATGCAATTGCATCTTCCAGGCTTGACTGCAGATCTCTTCATCCACACAGAGCCCCGAAGCCTGCTGCTGGAATGGACCTTTCCCAGGGGGCCACAGGAGGGAGGCTGGGAGCTAAGGGAGAGGATGAGTCTGCCTGAGCACTGTGGTTGTGGCAGCAGCTGGGACATACTCTGCTTGAAGGACAGGTTTCAATCAGTAAAGTTTCAAAGAACTCTATATATCACAATGGTTTGTATTGTCCAGCATTTGGAAAGTTCCTTAAGGAAAAACTTAATTGCAAAATAGAAAGACAAATAAGCCAACTTCTCAATATCTGTGCCAGACAGCCTTGTGTCAAGGAAGCCTATGGAACTGAACATCCCAAGTTAGAAGTTACATCAGAAGTGCAAGATGTTGCAACTTTATCAGACTTCTGATACAAAGTGGGAATACTGAATAAAGGCAAAAAACCCCATGGCTGTTTCCATTACAGCTTTAGACCATCCTCAAACACCACAACTGGCTTTAAACACTGCAGTAATAGATGTTTTGCAAACACAAAAATATAAATGAGTGGAAGAAAATCTTCAACTCTAGAAAAAAAAAAGGAATGGAAAACTAAGCTTTGGAGTATTTGTGTCAAGTGCCAAAAAAAAGGCACTTCAAAAATTACTTCCAAAATAAAAATTAAATTATTTTGCAAACAGGGTTTCATTGTAGTACCTCATTTTAGTAAACTGAATATATAGAACACACATGTACATATGGAACTGCACAGTAATTTTCAGTACCTATGAGCCCAAAAAAATAGGCTCCTGTCTGCTCTGTTTGATACCAACAAGATCAAGACTCTGACTTCAAAGGGACGAGGCTCTAACTTTTACTTTTGGGAAATCCTTCTCTTGTATTGCTAAAACATCCTGATGTCACAGCACTACAGCAAAGTGGACCTTTCCATTTGCTCACTGATATGCATAAAAAGCATTTTCCAGCATTGTCCATTTCACAGCCTGCTCAGAATGCTGTTGTCACCCTTGGACCATCTCATGTTTTGCTCTTACTGTAACAGTTTTAAAGTTATTTTACTATGCTTACTTAAGTAGTAATCTCCCAAATTTCAGGCTGCTTTTTTAACTTTATGAGTCATACAGTGCAAAAAGGCAACAAAACAACTCAGAAGTCCTCCTGCTTTTCCTCCATGGAAAAAGGAAATAAAAAAAGTGTGGGATCAGATACAATAGAGACATGAAGCACCTGCTGAGAATGGAAAAGCATAAAGATAAACGGGTTAAGTGACTTCAAGTCCAATACAAGCAATTGTGAATTCACGGGTGTTTGTATGAATCATTCTCCATTTCCTGCCAGAGAGCTTAGGTTTCACTTAATTACAAAACTAAAATTGTGAATGAAGAAGGCTAATTCACAGGCACGTATAGCATACATTAATTTATTTATTACTTTTTCCTCACATAGCTCTCTGTTTTCATCACAGCTATTGATGGGCAGTGAATGATCACATAAGAAGTTTGGCAGCATTAGATACACTATTTGCAAAGCACATGAAAAATCTGTCACAGCCAGAAAGAAGTTAACAGATGGTGGCTAGATAGAAGCAACAACTACAACTCTTGCTACCTGTGGGTAAAGAACAGTATCAACTTCAGATTACAAGGTACATCTTAAAGATTCTAGCTTTACATGAGGGAGAAACAAGGTAGAAAAGGACGAGATACAACTAAATGTTTACAATATAGTCTCAGCAGAAAGGATATTTTCAGATGATTGCTAAAGCCTGCTTGGCAGTAACAGTACTCTCTGCTGCACTCTGCCAAAGAATACAGAGAAACGGGAGGAGTCTGCATGTGTGTGTAAGAGAGCTTATTTTGCTGGCATTTTAACTGCAGGTCTATATACCACGCTGTGGTTGGTTGGTTTCCCACTCTGCCATACCACTTTCAACACTCTTAAAATGTGTTCTACCAAAGTAATGCAAAATCATAAAAGCTAATACAGACATATTTCATCCAGGCACGTGCCTAACATCATGCATTTAAATAATCCCAGATTATGGGAATAAATAGGGTCAATCCTGTCACCAACTCTATTTACAGGTGTCATCAACCCTTTTATGCAATGACTTGGACATAACTATCTGCTCTTGCTTTCTGCTCAGTCAAGGTTGCTCAGTGCCCAACCTTCTTCATCCCAACATCAGTTCATTGAAGAAATCTGTAAAGTACCTTCACACTTCATGATTTAGTGAGAGTAAATATTCAACCCAGATTCACTTGTTGGATCAAAGTCATATACAGATATTGTTACCCTAAGCAGGCAGTAACTTTTCTAAAACATACAGTTTGTGAGAGAGATGTAAGACTTTCCCTTCAGCTTAGGGCAGGTGGGAAAAAGAGCAACTTTTCTTAAAAGCAACTACCTGGTAACAGGGAGCTGCACTTACTCCATGCCACCAAGACTTGAGATCACAAGTTTCTGGAATAGATTATGCTTCCCCCAGCCCAGATACAATGAGCATGTGACACCACCTCATTGTATGTAGCAAGAATCCCTACATGACTCTGTAATTGAATTTTTGTACAATACAGTGATTGCAGTACAAATTACATGTGTTTCCTTTGATTCTATAAAGCACAAAGAAAAGAAAAAAATCGAACAGTGTTCCCATAAAAAAAAAAAAAAAGGAGTTAAAGAACATATGGAAATTAAGGAAATTAAGTCAGTTTTCAGATCAGCCCCATACATCATAGGTGGCCTTAGGAAATGTCTTTGCATCTTAGCTCTCCATCACTGAAATGAGTAATTTAATACTGACTTCTAAGGGACGAGACACCCACTAATACACATACAAGCATCCATGAGCTGAACAGCTCAGTAATTGTCATGAACACCCACTTAACCAAACACAACCACAAACTTCCACAGAGACACTAGTAACTTGCTTTCTATTGCAATGTCACACTTCAAATTATTTGGACCATCCACAGAAAGGAGGTAATCAAGTATTTTATTTAGATTAGGGTGTCAATGCATCCCACCCCCACTTGCTCTTCCTCTTCTGAGGCTCTCAAAGGATTAATCTGGAATAACAGAATACTAGCAACTATTTTAGTGGCTAAGACAGTTGGAATAGAAGGAGCTAAAAGGCAACTGTCAGAAGTACATCTTCCCAGCTAAAGTCCTTAGTGCTCCAGCAAAAAAAAGTAGCCTCATTGAGAACTTCAGAACAAGGTTGTATATTGTTGACCTGTCTTGTCAATGAATATATTGTTACTTCTGAATTCAGGTACTTACTTTAGCCTTACAAACATCACAGGTATGATTTACTCACATGCAATTTTACTCAAATGCTTAAAATAAGCATATGCTTAAATGTTTTGAGTTTGTCTTTGTCTTGTTTTGTTTTTTAATGGGAACTTAGCACAGTTTGACATTTTTCTGCTGAAACTTCTAATTTAGCTACAGCATAAAGAATCAGAATCACGATAAAATGGACAATTACAGCAAACAAAGAGGGCTGAATAGCTTAAGAGATGGAGGCACTGAACTAGAAGTGTGTAGGTTTCTCATGAGCAACCTTCTCACACCTTTACATAACTACCTGCAGACAATGTGCACTCTGCTCTAGGTAGTCAGATCCAATAACAATTAAAACGCACAACAGATTAATGATTCTTCTGTTAGCATCCTGGGTTTGGAGGGGAGTGGGGTGATCTGCTAGAAAAATATGCCACAGAACAGCACACAACATTAAGCTTACTAAACAGTCACGAACAGAAAATTATCAAATCAGAAGGGTGTTGAGAATGCTCATGTTTCCACTTCATTGCCTTGAATTTACTAAAGGTAAACAAATGCTCAAGCAATAACATGCAGAGCACCATCCACATGGCAAAGCAGCTGAATTAATCAGAAACCTGCATCTTGAAGTTACCGTACAAACTGAGCACCACTAGCTACTAAAATACTGCAGGTGGTTTAACCTAGATAGGAGCGGCTCAACACCAACATTTTTAGCGCAATACCAAAAAAAAAACAGATAAAGAATTTACCCTGTAGCCTGTACACAGCCTGAAGCTCCCAGGCCTTTTCCACAGCCCGCTCCCTCCCCACGGCTGCACCTGACCGCAAGCTCCCGCCAGCCGCCCCGGCCTGCCCGGCCCCGCTGCCTTCTCGCACAAGGCGGCGTTTAACCGAGCGTGGCCGTCCCTGCCTCCCGTCCCTCCCCGGCGCTGCAGCAACCCCGAGCCACCGAGAGCCGTGCCCGGGCTCCCCGGGCGCCGGGAGCTCCCGCCGCTCCCGCCCGAAACGGCGGCGCCCGCCCGGCTGCCCCCTCCCCCGGCGGCGGCGAGGGCGGGCGGGCGGCCCCACGCAGCTCCCGTGGGCGCGGGCCGAGCGGGAGGCGGGGAGAGCCCCGCAAGGTGTGTCCCAGGTGCCCGGCTATATCAGGCGGCGCGGGCGGCGCTCCCGGGGCGGCGCCCGCCATGGCCGAGCCGCGCTCCAAGCGGCCCCGCGTCACCCTGCCCGCCTGCCCCGCGCACCGCCCGCTGCCCGGCAGCCGCGTCCGGCAGGGCTTCCCGCCCGCCGTGGAGGAGGGCCTGTGCGGGGTCACCGGCGCCCTGCTGGAGCTCGCCTACAGCCTGCAGGCGCTGGTAAGGCGGCGGGCCGGGCGGGGAGGCCCCGTGAGCCAGCCGAGGGCGCGGCGAGGGTCCCTCCTCGCCCTGCCCGAGCTGTCACCGGGAGGCGGGGTACGGAGGTGCTCGGGGTCCGGGGCAGGTCCGGACGGCGCCGTCGGGCGTTCAGGAGGGTTTCAGAGTCGGTTAGGGCTGGAGGAGCCGTGCCTGCCCCGCCACTTAACCCTGCGGGACGTGCGGGCTTCCTCTGCAGCCGGACCTGCCCCTGCGCTTACCCGGGTACCCGCCGAGACGGCTGGAAATGACAGGTCTGGGAAGAGCAGGGGATGAATCAGGCGGATGTATTTCGGGTAACTCGCATCGAGAGTTATGCCTGAGGAAACAGGGACAGGAACAGCTTTGAACTGTAACTCTTGGGTGGTTTTTTTTCCCTCCAAATTTGATACGTTAAATAGTGACGTGTGGTTAACTGGTGAATTAAGAGTTGTTAACTGCTGTTCAGTTAGGGTTTTTACCTCCACAGCAAGAATGCTGGACGTGGATTAAAAAGTTATCTGTGATACCATGTAACATGCATGCCAAATTTGTGCCTGGCTATGTATCAAATATTAAGGCAACATATATTTTAACAAAGCCATTAAAGTACAAAAAAAAAAAAATACTGATGTTTTCCCTTGAGATGCTTAGCAAAGCATCCACTGAGAAGCAAAATAATCTATAGTCAATATATCCCCAGGATCCTTTGATCAAGCCTGGTGTCATGTACTTGTTCAATAAAAATTTAAGTATGCAGTAAAGCCTCTACTGGTAAGCATGTGGATTAAAGTCATATTAGTGATTGGTAGCTGGTGGGATGGAGAGACCTCAATTAGAAACTGACTGTGGATAAATCAAACCTAGAAATGTGGACATATTAAATAGTTAATGATTGACATAAAAGATTTGCCTGAACAGTTAACCAGGTGCGGTAACTTGTGCTCCACTTGAAGTCATGCAGCACATTTACACCGAGGAACTGGTTATAAAACACTCAATCTTGGCTTTCCTGTCAACAGAAACATGAATGAATGACTTCAGGAAAAGGATTATGCAAATGTCCCAATGAATGTTCTTAATAAAACATTCCAGTATGTGCTTTTCTCTTGACTGGTCTGAAGTCACACGTGTGTGTGTCACAGGTTTGGGGTATCCCAGATGGCCATGAAAATATAAGAGAAAAAACAAACTTGCACTGTGTATTAAATCCTTCTGCATTTTTTTTCTGAACAGAACAACACAGATAAAACACAAGTACTTAATATTTAAGCAGGGTAATAGATGAAAGCAGGGAAAACAATAAGAAGTAGAAAAACTCCTGAAATGTACATAATTGGACAAGTACGTCCAAGAACTGCTTGATACACAGTACAGAGTATGTCCAAGAGAAATGCTGTGCTGTATTGCATATGCATGTTTAGGGAACCAGCAGATCAAGATGATGTAGCTCCCTTGATTTTGTTATCAGGATGTATTCAGATGTTGCCTCTCATTCTCCTCAGTATTAGAGCTGTGCAGAGCCAATGGTGAAACTAGTATAACCTGTTAGAATATACTGTTTAGCATATGGTGGCTCTCCTTTGCTATCTGTCTCTAGTACTTTCTCTTTGTGGGACAGCAACACTGTTGATAAAGTTCTTCTAACACAAGAGCTGGTAGATCTACTAGCATAGTTAAATATTTGCAGTGGTTAAAGTTGTTACTTTTCCATACAGAACAGATCAAGGCCTGCAGTGGGTTTAGGGTTATCATAGTTCTGATGTATTCCTAGCATGAGCTACATACAATATTAAAGGTGTATACTGTATAGTTCAGTAGAAGTATTATCTGTTTTGGAATAACATTATCCATAATGAAGATGAAAAACAGATCCAAAGTTATGCTTGTTCTGCTTTTGGTATTTCCCTCATCTTTCTCATACCTTTGAAAGCTCACTTTTCACTGGAATGCTGACCTGAAGGGATAAATCCTATGTTTCCTGTGCTGGGACTATGATTAAAAAACAAACCAAAAAACACTCAAAACAGAAAACCTACACAGAACACAACAACGAAACACCCAACAGTCCCTCTTTCCCCATTCCTAAGTAAATTATGCTGAAGATCTCTGACTGCTACTGAGAGAGGACATCAGTACTACAGTTACCTGTCCAGTACTGAAGGACAGAAAGAGTCCTAGCAGAAGTTTAGAGATTTTTCATTTAATACCGTAACTCCTTACTTCATTTATTGCAAAAATTTGAATTAAGGTCTTCAAAGTGATTGTGCCAGTAGAACAGCTTCCATGGGAAGGGTCTCCTGGGTTCTGATAAAGCCATGTTCTGCTGCAAGTTATTTGATCCAGTAAATCTTAACGCTTGGTTTTTTTGTGTGCTTAGGGTGAATATTTTGACCAGTCGCATGTTGCTCTACCAAATGTTTCAAAGTTCTTCTTGCATCAAGCTCTGGAAGAGAGAAAAGCCGCAGAGGCTTTGATGAAGTATCAGCAAGAAAGAGGAGGCCATTACTGTTCTAAAACTATCCAGGTGCGTAGTAGACAACAAGCTTTCAAGAAGTTGCAATCCACAGTAATTACTCTTAACTTCTTGCATTATATTGTTGGTACTTCAGATCTCTACATTCATCCACTCTTAGATTTCCAAATACAATTTCCCTGCCATATTAGGGTACATTGTTTTGTTCTTGACTGTGATGTCTAGAAACTGTCAGACATACATTTCTGAATCCACATGGTTGCTTTCTATCCTGAAACACTACAAACACTGGTCCCTTTTTCTTTCACTTGGCTGAAGACTGCTGTTTCCAGTATGTCATCATGGATTATAAGACTCCTTAAAATGAGTTTCAACAATCCACTTGTCTCCCTCACACTGAAACTAAATAGAAGCCCATAAGCCATTGGCCCCTAAGAAAGGTAGTAAGGAAGGAGGCAGGAGAAACATCCAGCTTGGGGTAGTAGTTTATCTGTAGCACAGCTCAAGATAGAATCTGAACTAGATAACTGACTCAGGCTTTCACAGGTACAAAGGAATAACTCAAAGTTATCAGGGGAAAAAAACCCACCTTATTTGTTGAAGACCAAGGGGGTGATTCTCCTTTACCAAATAAGTATTCTGTAAATAGCTTATAAGAATGCTCTTCTTTGGCCTCTCATAGCAGTTATTAAGCTGTAGAAAGTAAAAATAAAAAGGCCATGTTGAAAAACGTTCTAAATATTTTGTTTGAATCAGGGAAGACCTTAAAGCAGCTTTCCAGTACTTCAAGGAAGTCTACAACGAAGATACGGAGGGACTTTATGAGGGAATCTAGTGATCGGAGGTGTCCCTACCCATGGCGAGGGGGGTGGTACTAGATGATCTTTAAGGCCCCTTCCAACCCAAACCATTCTATGATAGGGTTTCCCCTTGTGAGACTATTCCTCAGGCATAGCTGCTGCTATTTAAATTTCTGTTTCTTGAAAAAGATCTTGGGTTCTGCTACTTCTGTATGTTTACAATCATCCAACTGCAAAAAACGACAGATGTTTCAAAACAGAAGGAGCTTTTGCAAAATCCTACACACCTTGTTTAGAGCACCAGGTAAGCTGCAGGAAACCATCGATGAATACATTAGAATGAGCTGCTGTTCTGAATAAATGTAATTCTGTCTATTTTTAGAAACCAAACTGTGACTATGCGGTCGGTCTGATGAAAGCCCTGGAATTAGCAATGGTACAGTGGAAAACTATGATACGATATTTTGAAGAGCTTTATGCCCTGAGTATTGAAAATGCAGACCCTCATAGCGCAAGCACTATCAAGAAACAATTTATCGGGCCCAAAATCCAGAAGATCAAGCTGATGGGAGATCTACTGACCAACGCTCGCAGGCTTGACTGTTCCCAAGATGGCAGAAACAGTCTTGGGGATTACTTTATGGACCGGTTGCAGAAAGAGTTCAGAACAGGAATAGAGCCAGAGTCTAGTCAGCACTGCAGCCCCTGCCTGCCTCTCCAGCAGTGTACAGGAGCTGCAGAGGGTATGAAGCGACCCCAGAGAGAATCTTTCCAGCACAGAAATGGCATAGGGCCAATCTATGCAACCATACACTGCACCACCACACTGCCACACTGCCACGACGGGACAGGAGCAAAAGTGAAGCAGGGCAGGGAGGGACTTTAATGCTGTGGCTGCTGCAGCTATGGGGCTGCTCCTAAGGCAGACCTGTACAGAGCGTGGCCTTGAGACCAAAACTCAGGAGATAGGATGCTCTATTGCTCCTCCTGCTTTACAACCTGCCCCCTCAACCTCTGTTGAGTAACAGCTCAAAATCTAGCTCATACCATTATTTTGTTTAAATTATAGCAAGATTGCTAGTTACTGAGGCTGTTGGCATTAGTCACACTTTTATCTACATAATGCTTCCTAGAAGTCAAAAGCTTTTAAGCCTCTTTTGTCTCAACGAGTAGTCAGTGCAAATTATTTTTAACAGTATATGTAACTTTTATTAAAAACAAAATGCAACTTTAGTACAAGGCAACTTTTATGTGGCAGAAAATCCAGAGACTTAGTTTTATATTATTAGGTATTTTATATTACTATCAGATATTTTACATTACTAACAATTATACTAACATAATGAACTTTTATTAATACTTATTTTGAAACAAAGTTTTCATGTCTTATTGCTGTCATAGTAGCAATTTAAATAAGTAGTCTAAATCATAGACTTGCCACCCTGCTATTTCTAGGGGTATACTTCTCCAAGATGAAGGATGCAAACATTCCCTCAACCATGGGAATAAGACAATGTACTGGTTTTCTCTACAGTTACTCGCCTAGCTGGATTTTCTCATCCTCTGAAACTAGAAGGGAGATAAATGAGGGGTTCTCATTACATGTGATCTTTATAGGTTCTAGTGCATATTTTGCAAGTGTCACTGAAAACACTAGCTCTAGAGCTCTGACCAGACTAGAGTGGTTGCTTCATTTACCATACAGACTCCTATTTCAACTGGCTAAATCATGGTATTATTATGGTACTACCACTATTTCTTGTATGCACTATCTTGGTCCTCAGTAGAGAAATATGATCCTAGTGAAAAGGCAGAACAAGTAACTAGAACAGTATCATAAAGAGTGGCCACTCATTAGTTTTGCACTTCAGTTAGGGCAGTGTTCAATTAGGGGGACTGTTAGCACCAGCACACCTAAGGCCTTTACTTTAGCCAGTTTGGTTTAAGTTCAAAGGTGTCCAGATTCTTTCCATTCATATCCTACAGGAGTGCCTCTCTTTCTGTACACTGGCTACTAAGGTTATCTATGAATAGCAACTGGATAGATCAACTTCCTGCAGCTAGGTTTTTTTGTCATTAAATACAACATCTTCTATGTGATCGGGGTTTGCTTCATTGAAAGATTGTCTTACACTTTTAATGCCATATTGTGATACTCCTATTATGCTTGAAAATAAATTAAGTTCAAGGTTAAAAATGGCACTTTGTATCTATATTGTATTCTTCAATTTACTACACAGGCATGCTAGTATTCTTCTCCAAGATAATTTGCATATGTATACAAACCTGCACAAGTACTTTTCTACTACTAAGTTGCACAAGATGGAAGAGTAGATCACAGAATGAAAATAAATTCCAGAAAACTGCATTAAGATAAGAAGACTGCACAATTAAACATTTTCAGTAACCTCTTTTATACACAGCTGCAGTTAAGTAGCCATTTCTGCAAAACTGCATTAGCCCACATACTTTCTGTTGGTGTTGTAACACAGGACAATTACAATGCTGATGCTTTCCCAATGTTTCTGTTAATATGATTCCACTTGGGGGGTGGGGTCACTTTAAAACAACCCTTGTGTTAATCTCTAAGAATTCTGCAGTGTGCCACAAGAACAGCTTGAAGCACTTTTAGCAACATACTAGATATGCCTATATTGAGGTGGCTGCTCTCTAATACAGCAGTAGTTTAAAAGATATTTCCATCTGGACTACATTCCATCACCCATCTTCATGCTGAGCATACCTTATTCAACAATTAGTTCCACTGACTGCAACTCAACATGAGTAAAAGCAATGGCATCCATCCCTTTCACTTTTAAAATATATCTCACTAAGTATGAACAGAGCAAAGCTACTAAATGAATTATGAACTAGTGCTATATAAAACCACTTCAAATACTACTGGTAATGCTTTACCTACTCCTACAAACCTTCTCCTTTAAGAGTTGGTAAACTTGTGAAATGTAGGTACAGCCTCTTCCATGGTTTCCAGCACTTAAGACTCTTTTACCTTAAAGGAATGCCAAAATAAAGAGGCCAACATTTAAATTTTTCAAAGCCAAGAGTTACTTGCCTTTTTTTCTCTGAAATATTGCCATATCCATTTCTCAGAGACTCTACTCATATTCATCTTTGTAGCTGAATGTATCCACACCTTCTCAGACTGTAGATCTTTCTCCCTTTTCCAAAACACATTCTGGGACTCCTGGCCCTATCCTCTGAAAGAGAGTAATCAGTCAGTTACTGTAGATTACAAGCCCTTCTTGTCCACATGCTGTTTCTGTGGACAAGGCACATAGGCTTGTTAATATGATATCAAACTTTGTTAACAATACCTGTCTATTGTGTATAGGATGAGTCTGTCCATGCTTCTCAGCATAGAAAGTACAATCTACCGTCGTCTTCTCAGCTTCCTTTTCAATCACACCCTGAAAAAAAGGAGATGAAGGATGAATGTGGAAGAGGTGTAAGGGCAACAACACTTAGAGAACCTTTACAAAGCCTTTCTCTGCTGATTGCTTGTTGATACACACACTCCGTATTTCCAAAGCAATGCCCAAACCATCCCAATACACAATCTGGGGCAGCTCAGAATAGCTATAGCAGTGCCAGTACCCTAAATACAGCATCCAAAGTGGAAGCTCTGAAATTATAACTTATAGCCACAGAGGCTTCCAAACAGGTATTGCCAATGGCATACTTCTAAATGTTTGCCATAAGCACTACAGCTATGGTTACATGGAAAATGAGGATTTCACTTTAAGTCTCTAGGTGGAGATCATGCTGTCCTTAATCCTCTCCACTACAGCCACAAAACCAAGAAGAGCACTACAGGATTTGTTCGTTCCAGGACTTTTTTTTTTCAGGCCCCACCATACAAGGCAACTTCTGGGCAAACCCATCTTTGGGAATAATTATTGGAAAGCGAATGTTAGCTCTGGTGGCAGGAAGGAGGGAGGGAATCCTCAAGGGCACCTTCACTGGAAGACTGCTCCGAACAGAATCCACCATCTGGTCAGGGCTACCTCCAATTCACGCACTTCAGCATGTTGATGAGCAATTACTGGCAGTCTCCTCATATTGCTTGTCCAAGTCCCACCACTTGTTACCACTTTACCCAGGGTAACCACCGTGTGCACAAGTCCCAGGGTGCCTTATCTTGGGTCAAATATAACCTGGAAACACACAGTGGCAGAACACACTACAACACTGGCTAAATATTGGGTAAAAATACCTTTTCCACAAATGAAACCAGTGCTCTAGAGAGAGCTTAAGGGTCTTGAGTGGATCATGCAGCCAGCACCATGCCTTGATACCCCAATTTATATGCTCAGTTTTTACAGCATACAACTTTTTTTCATTTATGCTTGTTATGCATTACTGTATACCTAGCACTATTTTGAACACAAATTATTTTTACTTTTTTAACTGTTCAGTAAAGATTAAAAAAAATAAAAATCTGTTCATTCCTTCTGGATCAAAGAACCTCTGTCATAACAGTGAAATGTTTCCACAAGTTTGCTACATTGTCTCTGAGAAACAGCTGGGAGATAGGCTTCTAAATGTGAAAGGGTGGTCACTAGCTGATCTCCTTGGCACATATCACTTTTCACCACTGGATAAAGTGAGAGAACAAAACTGTACAGAGTCTAAAATATATACTTTTTTAATTTAAAAATAATTTCATATTTTAGGGATAATGACAGAATGTGACTAACTGTTCTTATCTTTGTACTCAGACATTTCAGTAGTAGAAAATGAGGACTGCAGATTAGGAATTTTTTGCAAAAATCAAATTTAACAACAAAAGAAGCCACCATCACTGTAGCCCCTCTGATAAGTCATAGGCACAGGGACTGGGGACTGCTAGCTCACTGATGAATGCTTTTTACCTTTTCAAATTCTCTCAGTCAGCCCCACTGAAATCAGAGCTTTGCCTTTGATTTTGAGTGAGTTGGAATTCCATGAACATTTAAAATTTCAGAATGGAGATTAATTTTAGTTCATGGTACATTAAAAATACCCACAACTATTTTAATAATTAAGTCAATGAAATCAAACCAATTAATTAATCAAGTACTTTGATATCGGGAAAAAAAATCCACATTTCTCATCTCAAATTATATTACAAAAACACAGTAAAAACTCTAGGACTCTTGAGATGTTACCAAAAGTGATCCAGTTTCTCCAAGGTATAAACTCTCTCACTGCTAGTTACCTGAAATAACAAATTCATACTGCACAACTATTGTTACTGCTGTGACTACATTTGCAGCAAAATGCCACTTCACGAGGGGAAGTCAGTCTCTTCAAAGACTTCAGAATAAAGGTGAACAGAGGCCTAAAGTTGGAAGAGGAGCCTGAAACGCAAACTTGGACATCATGGCTCATGTGCAAAGAGCCGTTTGCTGAAGCGGTGTCTGAACAGAACTCGGGCCTCAGCTCTCCTCCAGGACATCATTACTAAAAGCCATCACTGGATTGTGCCTGTGGAGACATAAATACTTCCTGTGACAAACACGGCTGCAGCCTGCTCTGGCACTAGCCAGCTCCAACACCATTCTTTTTCTTTTTGCTCTGAAGTCACATAGCTTCAGTGACTGTGCTTGAGTCTTGCTGAACGTTTTCCACCCTCGGTATGAATCCCTGAACTGTACCTGGCTCAGACGTGGGCAGGAACACCCTCGTTCCCGAGGAAAAGGCTGACACCCTTTCACAGGCCTCAGACATACCCGCTTGACCTGCGGGAAGTCCTTGTCCCCAGGTGAGAGCAGAGGGCCACGGCTACAGAGCAGCGGCTCCCTCCCTCACCGCCCTGCCCAGAGACCCTGCGGGCCCGCGCCGTCCCTCGGGGCTCGGGCCCCGCACCCACCCCGCACCCCGCGGACCCCTGCGGGGCTCGGACCCCGCACCCACCCCGCGGATCCCTGCGGGGCTCGGGCCCCGCACTCACCCCGCACCCCGCGGAGCCCTGCAGGGCTCGGACCCCGCACCCACCCCGCACTCCGCAGACCCCTGCGGGGCTCGGACCCCGCACCCACCCCGCGGAGCCCTGCAGGGCTCGGACCCCGCACCCACCCCGCACCCCGCGGGCCCCTGCGGGGCTCGGGCAGACCCGGGCCCGCGGTCCCCGGGGCGTCTGTCGCCGCCTCCCGCGAGCGCAGCGCCACCAGGCGGCCGCGCGCCGCCGGTGCCCCCGCCGCCCCGCTCCCGGCGGCCTCGCCCCGCGCTCCCGCTGCCCCCGCCGTGTCCCCGGGCCCCGCGCAGCCGGGCCCCGGCGTTTCGCCTCTGCCCTGAGGTGCCGCTCGCACCGTCCGCCCTCACGAACGCCTCCCGAGTAGTTACCCTGTGGCCGCAGAGCCGCACGGTCGCGGCCGGCGCTGAGAAGCCTGTCCCGGGGCGGGGGTTTCTTCCCTGGGAGAAAGGCGCGGAGCCGCTGCCTTGCCTTGCCCGGGGGGGGGAAGCGTGCTCCGCTGTTCCGCCGCCGACCACCGGCCGGGACCCGCAAGGAAACGCGCTGCAAAACGGCTCGTGCCGCCCGGAGAAGCGGGGAGCAGCGCTGTGCCCCGGGGCAAGCGGCCGCCGGCACCTCCGGGCAGCGGGAAGGCTTCCTTGCCCTGAATGGCTGGGCAGGGCAGGCTGCTTCAAGCGAAAAAACAAAAAGGGGAGGAAAAAAAAAAAAAAAAAAGCCCCCGGTGCAGCGCGCCAGCAGCAGCTGGCCTTAGCTCCGCATCAGCTCCAGCGCCCCGACGGCGCCCCGCACCCGCGGGACCCCGTGCCCGCCCCCCCGCTGCTCCGGCGGCCGCGGCCCCCGCCCCGTCCCGCCCCGTCCCGACCTGCCGCGCCGTGGGGGCTCCGGCATAAATAGCGCCCGGAGTGGGGCTCCCGGACGGCGCGGCTGGGGAGGGGTCGGCGGCAGCAGCAGCAGCCAGCGCTGGGGGCTTCGCCTGGGACAGGGTGCGAGGGCCTCTTCTCCGCGCACCCGCCGGGCCAGTGGCTACGGCTGAACAGCCCGATCGAAGCCCCCTGGCTTCTGATCCCGTCACTGACCCCCCCTTAGCCCGGCTGCCTCCTCCTCTGCCCCCATGGACTTACTGGGCCCCATGGAGATGACAGAGGGCTCCCTCTGCTCCTTCGCGGCCGCTGATGACTTCTATGATGACCCATGCTTCAACACATCGGACATGCACTTCTTTGAGGATCTGGACCCCCGGCTGGTGCACGTGGGGGGGCTGCTAAAGCCTGAGGAGCACCCACACCACCACGGGCACCACCACGGGCACCCACACGAGGAAGAGCACGTCCGGGCACCCAGCGGGCACCACCAGGCCGGCCGCTGCCTCCTGTGGGCCTGCAAGGCTTGCAAGAGGAAGACCACCAATGCTGACCGCCGTAAGGCTGCCACCATGAGGGAGCGGCGGCGGCTCAGCAAGGTCAACGAGGCCTTTGAGACCCTGAAGCGCTGCACCTCCACCAACCCCAACCAGCGCCTGCCCAAGGTGGAGATCCTGCGCAACGCCATCCGCTACATCGAGAGCCTGCAGGCACTGCTGCGGGAGCAGGAGGATGCGTACTACCCGGTGCTGGAGCACTACAGCGGGGAATCAGATGCCTCCAGCCCCCGCTCCAACTGCTCCGATGGCATGGTGAGTGCCCCGGAGAGGACACCCTGCTGCCGAGGCACCCTGGGCGCTGTTGGTGCAAACCTATGCGGGGCAAGTCACCTCCTCCCACCTTTCCCATAGCAGCTGCCTTCTGTACCTCCCCCGGCAGAAGCCAGAGTCCTTTCTCATGCCTTGAGCTCCAGCAGCAAAGCGAGGTGGGGTCCCCACCTGCCAGGATCTCTGGGAAAGAAGAAAAATCTCCTATACAAGTTAGACAGATCCTCCTGTGTCCTAGGGGAACAGGGGAGAGCTGCTGGGGGAGCACTTGGGGAAGCCATTGGGATGGGTACCTGGGGGCATGGTGAGGTCCAAGCTGTGCCTGTGCCCCTGTAGCTACTGGGGCATCACTTTGCATCTTCTGCTATTCCATTGCCTTTGAATCCACTAAGGACAGCAGAAAGGTCCCCCTTGGTCATGGTAGTTTCAGAGGAACTGGTAAGGGTCTGGGTTTTGTTTTCTGTCATTCATCATGATAACAGGAAAGGGTCTAAGCAACGGGAGTTGTTTTTCTTGTCCCTTAAGAAAAAGGTTTTCCAGTTCTCCTCTCATTTCATGCCCTCCATAGACATATACTGGCAACAGGAGTGATACCCCAGGCTTTCAGTCCTGCTTGTATGTTATGGGGAGGGGAGTGGAAGGGTGGGTACTAGAAAGGGTGTCTAATCACCACATCTTTTCACTGGGGCTGTAGGCTCAGGCTCTGGTCTGACTCTGGGGTGGTGGGATGTGGTTGGTGACCAATGTGCAGAACACTTGTCTGGGATGGGATCTTGGCAGCACTTTAAGACCTGAAATTTTTTCAGTGCTCTGGTAAAGATATTAATTACTGAGCTGGATATCTGCGAATATGAGGTAGTTGGGAGATTGGAGAGAAGTTTTACACAAATGATCGTTCCTCAAAATACAGCCTTTTTCATTTGTCAGAAAGAGTAATTTCATTGTGGAATAAAGTATTGGAAAAAATATACTGGCAAATGTTTTGGGGCTTTTTCTGTACAAAACGGAAATGGGAAGAGAAACTAAAGGAAATAAAAAGGGACAAATGTAGACTAGAAGCTTTTTAAGAGGAAGCAATGTTTCAAAAAACATTCAAAAATTAAGTTACAAAAACTAATTTCTCTTTAGTGTCTCTGTTGTAAATTGAAGAAACGTGTAGGGCAGTATCTGATGAGAATGCTGGAAAGCTCATCTCCTTTGTAAAGCTACAGCATTCAATACAACAAAACGGTACTTTTCCTTTGGAACAGCTGTGCCACATCAAGTATTCTGGGGGGAATCCTCTTCTAGCCAAGTTAAGTTCTCCCTCATTCAAAGAAACTACAACTTGATGGCATTTCAGCCAGGACTGGAACGATGGCACAGACTAGGGACCAATCTATGAAATGGGATGGTTACTGGGATTTCAGTAAATGCTGTCCCCCACCAGCGGCCTCACTCAGGTTGCTCTCTTTTCCAGATGGAGTACAGCGGGCCTCCGTGCAGCTCTCGCAGAAGAAACAGCTATGACAGCAGCTACTACACAGAGTCACCAAATGGTGAGTATGTGCCATAACGGCTGTGTGAAGCATGGAGATAGAGGCAGTCAACACAGCAAACCTATCCATGGCTTCTCTGTCTCCAGTTGTTCAGCTGACCCCAGCTTTGCTGAAAGAGGAACTTGCCTTTTCAGTCAGCAAGCTGTTGGTGCTAATAGAAGCACTGGATTTCCTCTAGATTAATTTGCAAATACGGGGATTGGTTATAGCTGCATTTCCTATTTTGCAAATATAACATCTGGATAAAAATACATTCCTACCTGCAACTAATTTTCTGCATTTAACCGTATTTTGCATCAACAATTTTCTAACTCCATCGATCCAAACTGGTGAAACTCCAGATTGATTTCAAATCTTCCCTTCCCTTTCTATTGACTGAAGTGAAGCCCTGGACCCATTCTGCCCCAAAAGTAGCATACTTTGGTTGGGCCTCTCTTCCATTTTGCAAATTACAGTCTGTTTTCTGATAATTGGTGTCCTTCACCAATACTCATTTCCTTTGAATCTTTATATGCTCACAGATACTGTCAGCCACTCACTGGAGTTTTATGGAAAAACTACATTCTACTGACATTAAGTACCCATTAACTGGATAAATTGGTCACCTTTTTGTCTGGTTTTTTTTTAGATCCAAAGCATGGAAAGAGTTCAGTTGTTTCCAGCCTCGATTGCCTGTCAAGCATTGTAGAGAGGATTTCCACAGATAACTCCACATGTCCTATACTGCCTCCAGTGGAAACTGTTACTGAAGGGAGTCCCTGTTCCTCCCCAGAAGGAGCAAGCCTGAATGATAGTGGAGCCCAAATTCCTTCCCCCACCAACTGCACCCCACTTCCCCAGGATAACAGCAGCAGCAACCCTATCTACCAAGTGCTATAAAGGCAGGTCCAGCTGGACTGCACTGAAAACAAATTGATCCTTCCAGCCATGCTCCAAGACTTGCTTTCTGAGACTGAAAAGACTTCTCAAACTTGTTCCACTTTTAAAATACTCACTTAAAATTCCTTCAAATATATAACTTCTCAAACCTGTATTACTTCAAAATACACCTAGTTATTTATTGGATGTTAAACTAAAGTTATTTAATATGTCTAGAGATAAAATTGTATACCATAAAATGGCCAATGTTTAATCCGGGCTTTGGGGACTACAAACCTGGCTCTTGAGTGCAGAGGAGAATAGAAATTGACACCAGTAGTGGCATAACAGATCCTTCCTACTACTCATGTTCTGGCCAAAATAAGGTTGTGGACCATTTTTTATAAAACTTTTTGTATAATTGTAAATAAGAGTTGCTTTGCAAAAAAAAAAAAAGGGGGGGGGGGAGGGAGAGGCAGGGGAAAAGATAGATAAAAAAGAAACAAAAGCAAAAAATAAAAAACAAAACATAAAGGGGAAAATGTTAAAAATATTTAATGTTGCTTGGTTTGTTGTGTCAGACTTTATATATTTATACGATGTGGTTGCCAAGAATGTTTTCAACAGTATCTAAATAAAGACTCTTATTTATAAAATCTGTGGTGTTATCTTGACTTTCATTAGGGCTTCTAGAATTACTGGTGCATTTAGGAGTGGTATTAAGATCACTGCCTTGGCAGGAAGAAGATACAGCCTCTGATTCAGCAAAGAAACCAAGAACATGATTCAGTTGCAATACTTTCAGCTATTTTGCATAAATATGTTGCTGAAAAGGAGTCTAAACCAAGGCTTGCACATCACAGGTCACCATTAAAGAGATCTGCAAGGTAAAGAAGTGTATTTCACTTCCTCCCCCAAAGTTTATAATGACATTATAGTACTTGACCTTATGTGTTAGAACTAAGAATCAAGATAAATTAGACTTTCCAAATTCCAGTGCAGATACTAAAACCTGAAGTCCTACCTGAAGTCCATGGCATATCACAAGATCAAGTACTATATTCTTGGAACAAATGTTCAGATTTTTCATTCAAGTTCTAATTTTCAAGTGTTTGTACCACATTCATGTATCCTTGGGTATTAGAAACCAACATGAAGGGGTTTTTTTGCATAAAGTTCAAGGTATAGATCATAGTTTTCCTCAAGTTCAGGGTGGAATTTAGGCCAAAGATGGGCAGTGTTAATTTGGATTTGAACTTTATGCATCTCTGGCAGCTCTACTCCAGGGATTTACTTCTTGTTTAGAACCCCTCTAAAAATAACCAGTGGGCTATGTTTCATTCAGTATATATGTGTAACCTTGCAAGCTTGCCATGAAACTGAAAAATGTTAAGCCCTGAGCAGGTTGTCATTGGTAAGTAACCATCAGGGCATTTCTGGGTGTTTGGACAAGAATAACCAGCAGCTACAGTCAATGTAAAACATCCCGATTCTTGTCAGATCTCTGTGATTTATGGATTTTGTTCAAACATCACAGTAAAAAAAAAAAACAACAAAAAACAAAACAACAAAAAACCCACACACCAAAAACCAACCCAGATATTGTAATCAGCTCTAAATACTTTTATGACAACCAGTCATTTTATTCTCTCTTAGGTGACTATTAAAGAGGGAATTTGTGCAGCTCTTACCTCTTAATCCGGGGAAAGAAAGAGGGAACAACTAATTCCATGGGAATGTCTCCCACTCCTTTAGTCGTGGGGGCCTTAGAAGATAGATGCTCCATGAAGAGCAAAGGAGTGAGTGACCTTGAGTCAAGCAATGCAACACACTAGCTGCTCCTTCCTCCCAGGGCAGAGGCGTGCTCCAGGCTCGCTGTTGTATCTGAAGTCAGAGGGGCAGGGAAGGCAGCAGCCATGGGGATTCCTTCCTCATCCATGTGCTTGTAACCATTGTGGATGATAAATTGCTGCAGTGGCACAGGATCACTCTGTGGAGCAGGCCAGGCTCCCACAGATCAGAGGGGACTCCAAGGCAGGACTGACTCCTCAAGACCTTCATCAAAGTCCAAGTTTGTAAAGGTCTCCCATTGATTTTTACTGTGGCCAGAAATCAGCCCAATCCATAAAGGCTGACCTTATCCCTTCCATTTTTCCACTAAAAGTAAAAGATAAATTAACTTAAGAATGTCCTAATACATACTAGCATGAATCAGGAGGGGCTCTACTAAGGTCAGAAAAATACCCCAGGTCTGTTTGAAGCCTGTATCACTAACTTAGAAAAACTAAAGAGAGACAGTTAGAGCCTCACAAACCAATGCCTCACACATCAACATTTTCCTTGCCTCCAGCAAGCACTCCAGCAGGCCAACGAAGCAAAAGATCAAGAGATGCTTTTGTCAAATACTATAGACCTTGCCATCCACATACTCTGAGGCTGGTAAAAGTATTAATTTTACTGTCATGAAATGGCAACCATGAAATATTTTGCCAGCTTAGGCACTACAGAGCCTCTATACATACTGGCAGCACAAAGTTCGTGCCTGCCTCATTAGAGCACCCCACTTCTGCAGGACACAATAGGTTGTACCTGGCTGTGAAGATGGCTGGGCACAGTGGACAAGGCACTGTGCTCAACAATGTACGTGCAGTTCCATGTGAAGTCATGTATATTGCATTTCATGGATTTATTTTAGCAACCCAAGTCTCCACATACTGATGTTAATGTTACAACAGGGAACAAGCATTTAGCACATCCCAAAATAGATAGATGGATGAAGAAGAAAAAAAACATCCACAGATTTCCTATGCAGAGCCCATCTTTTTCTCATCAGTGTCAGTCAGAAAAGTCCACTGAAGTGAGACCAAAGGGCGTCACTGCTGATAAGTACACGTTTATGTTACAGCTATATTTATTTTTTAATTTAAATAAGGAAAATGTATTCTCTGCACAATTTCTTCCTGTCTATTTCTAAGGGAATATATTTAAAACAAGTGCCTGAAGTTACTCTACTCCCTTGTGTATCAAGAGGACGGTGTGTTACTGACAGAATTACATCACATTCTATGTGCACGTATTTTGAAGCTGGAAATATTTGGCTTCAGAGCTTTAGTTTACTCCCAACAGTGGCAGGGAACATAAGGTGAGCTGAGGAACAGATTCAGGACTGATCCAACATTTACAAACTTTGGAAGGTGTATTTAGGCATTTAGGGCTGTTCCTAAAGACAAACTGCACTCTAGCTTGGTCTATAGAGACACTCCAACCTGGGCTAGGCACACACCAATAGACTGACATAATCACTTTACAGCACACAGGTTCTAGTTCAATATTCTGCAGGATGGGACACCTAAAGAAATACCACCTGATTTTTAAAAAAAAACTGAATTCTGCAGATTGCACTGATGTGCAGAGCCTGAGAGAAACTGGGGCTGATTGCAAACCAGACCGTCCCTTTCCCCAGGCTGCCTCAGCAGGACAGTACAGAGCCTGCCTGAATGTGGGTTTGGAGCTTTTCAATAAAGATATTAGAATTGTCCAATGTTTCCTGTGAAATACAGTATCTAGAGGGAACATCATACAGGTACAAATAATTAAAGGAAATAGCTGTCTTTGTGTATCTTGGGAATGTTTGATTTGATTTGGTAACTCAAGAAAGCCCTACTGGGACTGCATGACAAAACCAGTATTAACAGTTCATCTTATTCAAACTATTGGTATGAAAAAAGTGAAGAGGAATATATTTATACCTCACTTACATATGGTAAGTGCTTTGATTTTAAATTTCATCATGTCATTTGCAAATAAGAGAAAGAAGACAATCCTTTTTCCAGTCCCAATGTTTTACAACAAAAAAGTGCAATAAAATTGCTGTTTTTAAAAAATATCATACACCATTTCCCACATTATCATTGAAATTTTTCACATACTAAAAATTTTCACATACTAAAAATTCAATTTTAGGTAAAAGAAATACATGAACTAATGCTGATATATTTTTCCTTTTAAAATATTTTATCATGTGTATCATAAAAATATTACATATTAAAGAAATATCGAGTCGGTAGTTGCTTGGCACCAGATGCTGCTCTTTTAAAATGAGTTGTCATTTTAAACACATGATAAAGACCTTACAAAAGTCCACTGAATGTGGAAGGAAAAACAGTTTTCATTTTACAGCTTGTATTTTGCAGAGATATTGAAAAGATTCGGATTGTGCAAAGGGCAAAACCTGCTCATTTTACTGATAAAAATGGTATTATCATCTTCAGAAGAAGTAAATCCAAAAGTAAACAGACAAGTAAACATTTGTGGCTCATACCACCTGAATGTTAATTAGAATAAATTAATCTTTTGTTTAAAAAATCAGTGGCAAAACTTCCAACTTTAGTGGGAAGAGTTTCTAGCTACTGCAGTTAATCCTGCCTAGGATAATGTCCATGCAGCAGTGCACAGCCACGCCATGCTCACTGACCCATTTCTGTCACATTCCCTTTGGGTGTGCTGATCCCCTGGGCACACCCGCACCGAACCGCACTGGCAGGCTTTATGGCTCACCTGGTCTTGAAAAGACAAACCAGAACGTATCCCCATGTTCATGCTGAAAGTCTGTAACATTGCCAAATGCCTAGTTGACATGGAGCCTGTGGCAGCGGGAGATGGTGTGAAGGTCATTTTGCATAACTCACATACAGCGATCCCAGCTTTGCCAACAGTCCCTGGGACCATCCTCATACAGACAGCATGCAAAGCTTTGACTACCCCATCTGCATTCAGCACTCAGTGAGAGACTGTGGGATGGAGATAACAGGTCCACATAGCAAATGTCCCAGAGATCATCTCAGGAGGCACACCTGAGTACCTCATGAAGCACCACTGACTAATGCTTCTCAGCGTGTCCTCCCTCAGCCTTTCAAACAACTTGTTCTCCAGTACATCTGTTGAGCAGGCATGATCTGCTCTCCTTGATCTCTGCAGCATGCTCCCTTCTCAAAAGGTTTGTTGCACAAGTGGGAATGTCATTAAGTGAAGAACAATGGCTCTCCTTTCAATATTTCAGATTTCAGGGCTAATGAGTGAGAGAATGGTCCCTAGTGCAATACAGAACAGCTTCAGATAGTCCTTTCCCATCCAGGTCCCACCAGGAATTAGGAACATGTCTGGTATAAAGCTACCCGGGCCAGCAGAAGGAACCCAGAAATCTACACAGCTACTTCTGAATAAAGACCTTAACAGTGTAAGCTGAACAGTAAAAACAAACCTAGCCTGCAACCACAGGGTGATAAAAAACTTCTTGGTTTTCCCAACAGTACAGTCAGCATGGCATTGAACTCACATTTTCTTTCTTAAACATCAGTAATTTTTATCTCCTACATGCATTTTAGCAACATCAACAAGTGTGCTATTTTTTGTAAGACTCAATGAATAACCTCACATTCATCAATAGGGAGGCAAATATGGCATCTTGAGGTGTTCCACTATTTATAAAAAAAATATTAAAAACTCTGACAATAATCCACTTAATCAGAAGATTGTGGGAGGCTGGGATTCTGGCTGGGGTGTTGTGGTTTTCGTACTTGGAGTCTTGTGTCTCAGCCCAGTCCGCTAGTGCTGCAAGTCCATGGCTGTAAAAGAGGCTCTCCCAGTCTCAAGGGACCAGATCTGGAGATGCTGGATAAAACCCTCCACTGCTGAAACCCTTTGAAATAAGAGTCCCTCCCAAAACCACCTGAACTGACCTCGAGCCGGTTTTCGGTCCAACAGCAGCATCTGCTGGGTAAGACGTAAATTACATTTTTTTTCCTGAAATCGTTCCTTGGAAAATTCAGTGATCTTTTTTCCCTCATCTTTCTACAATTGAAAATTTGTTGGTGGGGAAAGAGCAAAAATACTCACAGCCTTCAGTCAGCACCTGGAGCTCCATACACCAGGAACAGCAGGAAAAATATGTTGGAAAAGCCAAGCGCTTCCCTGTCTAGAGTCTGCTATAAAAACAGAGAAAAAAAATACAGAAATAAATACGGGGTTTTATTATTGCTGCAGAAATTCTGGGGTATCCAAATGTTTAAGCAAAAAAGAGAGACAAAAGGACAGAGGAAATGGAGGGTTTCTGGAGGCATTGTATGGCCTGTGTTTAGAGCAATGGTCTGGGAGGGGAGACAGGTTGCTTACCAGAAGGCAGGTGGGGCACATCCACAGGAGCAGAAGATGACAGCAGGCCCATGATGCGATTCTTTGGTGGCCAGTTTCCTCAGCGGGGTGCAAATCATCTCCGCATGCACGGTAACCCCCACGTAACGTGCAGGATAAGCTGAGAAACATTCTTGCACATTTGGAAAAATCATTTGAAGCCACACACGGGAAACTTAAGTGTAGAGGCACCACATCTAAAGCTTGTCTACTTTGTATTTTATTCATACAACATTCCTTCCTTGCACACTGATGCTTTACTTCTGAATCCCAAAACAAAGGCAGTTGGCAGCCATGACTGAAAGCCAAAACCTGGAGAACTTGAATTTTATCTGTGGCTTGGGATTCATGCTCTCTGAGAACAGAAGGATCCTCATGGTTAACTGACAACCCTTGTGTGCTGAACTCCGTGTCTGACTGGCTTTTGGGCTAGACTGCTGGGTTTTTTTCAGTGATAATCCATATCATTCAGGAACAAACATTCTGTGAGACTTGTTCATCCATCTCATTTTCTTACATGTGGTTCTGTATGAAGTCAGGGGTTTCAGCTGTCACTGTGGGACAGACTAGTATGATCCTGCCATTTGGGACAAAAAGGTTTTCTTTTTCATGGGTTGCTTACAGAGCAGAGTCAGTGGTCCTGTACTGGCAAAGCAAGACCTTTTTGCTATGAATGTCTCAGTCATGTACCACCTGTAAGTCTCCTGAGGCTGAAGCCTAGACAATCCATGTGCTTGTCATACTAAGAGGCACATTGAATTGGTACCTGGTGCAGTGCAAGTTGCAGCATTATTATTGCAATTTTTATATTTATTTTTATTTTATTTTTGTCCCAGACCACTGGAGGGCAGCATTTCTATAAAAAAAGAAGATGGGGACCTAAGTTCTTTAGTGCAGACGTTTGCGTTTTTTTCCCTAAATGTTTATACCTAAACCTTCCTTAGTTCAGATACAGAGCATCATTTCACACCAATACAACTGAAATTAATGAGCTGAATTCCTACCTAGTGTAAACTGATCAATCTTATTGGTAGTTGACATGGTACTTGCACCCTTATCAGTTGGAATTATCACAGAAAGTCCAAATTCATGGCTTGCAATGATGTGCTTCTATGTGAAAAACCACAGGGTTTTTGCACCTCTGTGTCAGGGTATTCCTATGAGTTGCCTGGAGGTGGTTAGGATGAAGACCAACTTAGAGCAAAGCACTTATACAAGAGCTTCTAGAAGGAGTCCCGTTCTTTAAACAGGGTGCTTAATGCACCCGTTACAAATAAAATAGAATAGAAATACAAATGTCTGCAGAGATGAACATGTGTCATACTAGTCACTTTGTTCTTTTTGGAAAGGAAGCATGCTATGTGCTGAGCACATATGCTCTATGATCTCAAAGGCTGTCCTCTACAGAACTAGACACTTGAAGCAGAGTGCAGTTTAAAGCCAGCTGCACAAAATGTAGTCCCAAACATGCCTTTCAAAAGCTTCACAAATTGTAATTACGTTAAATGATATGAAAAAAGCAACAAAGGAATGTGTCTATTTAACAAAGCTAGAGATGGAGCCAGCCACTTGGTTTGAAGTACTTTCAAGAGAAATGCTAAATCCAGAGGCCAGAGCAACTCTGGAAGAAATAAACGAACATGCTGGGTTAATATTTCAAGCTCTGTGGGAGTAAACAGTGTGTGTGGTGTGGGAAAGCAAAGGTAAAAATATCACAGGGTGCTGTTTTGTTTGTTTGTTTGCCAAGGACACTTTAGCTTTTGCCATTTATTATTCTTCATGGTATGCCAGAAAAATGTGCAAGAAGACATAAAAGTATCAGCATTCAGTCACTGGATTTCCTAAATTTATCTTTTCTCCACCTGTTACATCTTAGGCCAAGGTTAGGAGAAACCACCAGTTTGAATGCGTGAATTATGGGATAAACACATTCATAAAAAATACACTACCAGTGTTCTTTTCTCTTTAGCACTATGTGCAACTACAGCTTCAAGATTCTTCTCACCATAGGACTTCTCAGGCCATCACAAACTCCCAAGTTCCAGCAAATACCGTGGCTTGAATCCTTTCCAATACTCATCTGTTGGCAGCTGTTTCTATCTGCTCCATCTTGAACAGTTCTGCCTGGTCCCTAGGGAAGAGCAGGAAGGTTGCCATGCACTGAGCTCACTTGCTCCAAGCTGCCTGCACATCTTTTACCTGATTCTGGCATTTCACCTCATCTGCTCTCTGACCTCTTTTTTTGCAATAAGAATTCTGAGTTCTGTTGTGCATCAAAGGCAGAAAGAAAGCTATTCCTCAGGTGTGGATGATAAAACATTATTCCCTCTTTTAAGTACAAATAATTATTATTAAAAAGAGATACAGGTCATTTAATCTTCACAGCTACTAGGTATGTAGTGATTACTGCATGTATGTCCTGTAGCTGAAGCAACGTATCTCTGACATGTCTCTGCTCTGTGATGAGTGAAGATAAATGCCCTTCAAGCACTCCATGACCATGGACCTGCAGCCTTTGTTTGATTTTATTATTTCTGTAAACCCCCCTCCCTCCATTTTGTGTTTTACACAAAAAACAACCAAAGATATGTTTACATGACTTACATGTTTGAGACACCAATGGTTACATTTCCAGACGTGTAGCTGAACCTTTAGGACCTTTAGTTGGTTGAGCAGATGTCTATGCACATAAGGCTCCTCTGTGAATTTGTCCTATTGCTTGCTATTCATGTACTTGTTAACATGCTATCTAAAGACTAACATCAGTTGGCCAGAGTGAATGAAAATATTTAACTTTTTTTCTGAATCAAGATAATTAGTTTTATATTTTCAGCTCTGAAAGATTTAATTTACATTTTGATACACCGTCTCTAGCCTGACTTCCAGCTGGACCAAGTCCCCTTCAAATCCCTCGGGCCTTCAAGCAGGTGTGGCTGAAAATTCAAACCTTTGTGCATAAACATTTTTTTTTCTTCTGAAGTACCTCAAAGCACATCTCTAAACATAAGTGATATTCTGCAGATCCCACCCAGACTTAGCTTGTGAGGGGCAGACAAACAATGTAACACAAGATGGAAACAATGCAATCATCTGGGGTTTGCCCCAGCCAGAATTGTATGTATTTTTGCACATGTAGGCAAAAACACAGACAAAAACTCCCCCTAAGGGCTGTATAAGCATACACTCAGGAAAACTGTCAGTAATTTAATTGACTTCCTACATCACCTTTTCTGTGGTGCACTGTTCTTCTGAGCATTCATCTCTGTGGTTGGATTTTGCAGTGGTCAAACTGGGCTACAGAAGCACAGCAACACTGTAGTACCTCTGCATGAAGACTTTTTCATATATTGAAGGGTTCCTAACGAGTTTGGTGAGATACAGCAAAGAAGAATCCAAAAAATATTTATAAATATATAAGGCAGAATGCAATTTTTTTCTCCATTTTTAACAGGCAGGGTGCCTATAACCTAGATAAAAATTTTAAGAGAACCTGTAGAAACATAGTTTATTTTTTATTACAGTCTGAAAAATTCCATACAATGAAGGCCTTTACTGGGGATTTGAGAACTGAGCACCCTTTTCTCTCATTCCTTCATAGGAAACCCAATAAGCATTCTATTGTAGGCCCTCTTATAGGATAGGAATCTGAGAAGCAAGGTCCAATTTTGCAGGAGAACTGAGCATATCTGAAAGATTCACCACTGATTTATTTTTTGTTAGCCAGGTCTGAATATTCTGTGCCACTGTGATGTTTCTCTGCTTCCTCATTATTCCCTAACCCCTTCTATTTCTGGAATACCTAGAGGCAAGGAGTTCAACTACAAAACCTGGCAGAATTCACAGATTAATCAGATTGAATCAGTAAACAATGACTAAAGGTGTGGTGTCTTAGGAACAAGCATTATTACTGTGCTTTGTAAGCCAAACAGTTTAAATACAAACCTGCTGCAAATCTCCTATGTTAGCAGGAACCCCAGCCACGATCTGGGGTCTGGTACAACCCTTTTGCATTAAGACACCTACAGAAGGCTTTCCCATATCCTGGAAACTGGGTAGAACATCTTCCTGTTCCCTGAAGTGGACAGATCGTTATAGTACATCCCAGATGGGGAAGGCTGAGGACAGGCTAATAGAGGTGCCATCTCTTCGTAGTTTGCCCTGATCTAGCTCTCAGCACCTCATTTAACTGAAGCAAAAGTCTGATGGTTGATGCTGAGCCACAGGCTCAGGCACAAGCTAGGATCACAAAATCTGAATTCCCAGCAGCTGGCCCAAGACTTGTGACAGAAAGTGGATTTTGTTTTCCATTCATTCACACTTACCCTGGTTATTCACAAAGGAAATCTAGCAGTTTTCATCCTTAGTGCCAGTTATTTAACTGGCATCACCAGAACTATCATACTTTCTGTCTCTTCATACGCAGCACACAAGGAATTACTTCAACAGGATTAAATGTCATATTTCATTGGACTGTCTGTGTAAATATTTACAAAGCTAGAGAACAGCAAAGACATCTCGGAGTTATTGGATTAATGTCAAATATTGAAAAGCTGGGTTAATCAAGGGATTTAAGCAATGCTTTAAACCTCTGAGTCAGCATTGTTGGGATTTATTTGAACTACACTTACTTTTCAACACCCAAATTTTTACAAACTGTTTCTAACAACAAAGATTTACAGGCCATTTTCCCATCTGCTTGTCTGAGAACATTTCAGACACTATTGAAAACTCAGATGAGGCTGAAGAAGTAATAACAGTTGCAGAAAGTGAAACTTTCAATAAGAATAAAGTTCTCACTTCAGTTGAAAAAAAAATAAAAGAAGAAAGAAATGTTCTAATGTTTTACATATTAGAGAAATAGTGAGCTGACAGGCAAACATATATATTGTATAAAATTGAGTTTGTTCTATATTTCTCAGTCAGAAATAGACCTTAAATTTTTTGTGGCTAAATTAAAAAGATATACTGGAGACACTGAGAACTGCATGCCCTGTTCAAGAAAAGACTAACATCTCCTGTTCTGTATTCTGTGTATAGTATATGTGAAATACATATGTCTGAACCTATGTGTTTGTGTCTGTTGCTCTGTTCATGCACCAGTAAACTGGCTGAGGTTTTTAAAAGGTAGTGACAACATTACTAGAGCTTCTTGTCTAGAAAAAGCTGACTAGGTCAGTCTCAGCAAGCCAAGGACCTTTTAGGACTCCCCAAAACAAATAATCTAATAAAATAAAGCCAAATCACTAGTAATTTCTGAAACTGTAGTTAGAGCACATGGCAGGAACTAAAGAGTTCAGATCTGCGTGTGCTCATTTACTCTTTTAGAAATGTAGATTTAAAGCCTTCATGATGAGTGCATTCAGCTCATAGTAACACCTATTTAGTAGCTTCCTTCGGTGTGATTTTGTAATGTGTTGACATGAATCTTCCAACTGTCTAAGTTGAACTATCCTTGTCACCAGCTGCTTGTTTTGCTGGATCATATCTAGATCAGCAAGAAGACAAGGGATAAATCTACACTCTTCTATAACTACACATGGTAAAGAAGTGGCATGTTAGCCAAGCTGGATGCCTAATTTCAGTTATTTAAAGTAGATTTTGCTCTGATTTAGCCCTATAATTTCTTGAGGAACAATTATTTCTGTTTTGGGTAATGAATGCCTCATTAAAGGTAAATCCTGACATCTTTACAACAACCTTGACGAAAGTCTAGAAACTTGCACTGTTTCAGATCAATATATGTGCTCCAAGAGAAGGATGGTGCCTGAGACAGTCCAGCTACAAGCTGGATTAAAGCAGGTGCTGGGTGTAAGACAACTAACTCAGCAGCTGTTTGCAGTGCTTAATGCCCCTCTTTTCAGGAAGGAGCAATCTTCTCTTTTCCTATAGGAAAGGCAGTTCAGAAACCTCCCTAATCTTTTAGCAAGCAGAACGTTCCTTCCACCAACTTACCTTGCTCGTGTGCACCATCCCAGTCATCATAGTTACTCAGTTCCTTCTCCCATAAACGTAAGGCAAAATCAAATGGATCCAGGTGTGAGTGTCTCCTACCTAATGGAGTGAGTACAAAATCAGTTATGATCTCTAACATATAAAATATTACTTCCATATATTTCTAGAGCAACTTCCATTTATCTCAGTGTGATATGTACCTGTGCTATACTGACATGTCTACACCAGGGCTTCTTCTGAAGGATCCCGAAGAGATTTGCAAAGCAAAAAGAAACTTCACTCACAATCAAATGCTAGCCCAGCACAAATGGATGGAGAACAAAATGCAACCCAGCAGGCAGAGCATAGCCCATGTTTCTCAGCTCACAGCAAAGCCACACAACAGTTGGACAACATGGATGAAAAAGAAGTACATATTCAAGCAAAAATTAGGTAATTAAGCAAAAAAAGTCTAGCTAGATAAGGCGGAGGAACTAGCATACCATCATAACCTCTGCTGCTCTGGCTGCTCTCATTAAAAGCAGCATAACTTCTTTGAATCAGGCTTTGGGCTACACAGTTCCTCAGACATGCAGCATCTCTATGACCCCCTCAGTCAACATCAAGCACCAACCAACCATTTTCTGCTCCATTCTCATTCTTTCCAAGGAAAGAAGAATAATTTTGTCCAACTATTGGCAGTTCAAAGGGGTAAATTGAACCTTCCAGGAAAGTAATACCATCTATGCAATTTCATTTGTTTTTATATGAGTTTCAAGGACAAAGTGAGTACATTGCATGCTGAAATGCATCACAGCTTCCCATTTGTAGACCTCAAACCAGTGATTTACAAGGATCAATATTAACAGATAGAGCAACTCACAGCATGATGTAATCTAAAACTGATAAAGAACTGCACTGAAATACTGTTGTCATGAATTTAATAAAAGAGCACAGACTGAATTATAGCATTCAAGCATTGCAAAACTGGTGTTTCAGCCCTGGCTGCCTTTTGTTTTGAGATTCTAACTTCTGTAAATAAATATCTCCCTCTCAGCTTCAAAACATTTTGAATGTGCTTTTCAGTTGTATTCTTACTTGCGCATAAATTCACAGATTCTCTACATGCCTTTTTTCCCTCTTTGCATTTGTTGCAATTGGTCAACAAGGTTTTTTCATAATAACCCTTTTCTTTGAATGCAAACTGGCTGATGAGCTCAGATGAGGTAGGCTTAAATTTCAGAAGTATGTGCTTTGTTAGCTATCACCATTGTTAGTATCCTCACTAGGAACCTCAGTGAACAACGGGGCTAAAAAGGTGTGCAGAATGAGATATTCTTCTTATACTGGTAAGGCACCAAAACAGGAAGCAAAGCTTCCCTATGTGCTTTCTGTGCCTATACAAGAATTTGTGGTTTTGATATGACAACCTAGCATCTTCCATAAGTGGTAAAATATCTTTATTTAAAAAAAAAATAAAATAAAATTACTCCAAAGTTATGAGTTACTAAGTTTAGGAACATGAGGGGATATATGATCAATCATCATCCACATTGAGAAGAAAGCTCCTTTGGAGTCAGACTAGAGATCACTAGAGTTCTCAGCTAAAGCAGTAGAGCAGAAGGATTAACAAATGAATAGCAAGTGAACCCACAAGCTATTTTTCAGTTGTAGACAGAATTTAGTCATGTCTCTGAAAGACAACCTACCTTTCATTGCATACTGTTATCCCAGGGATGCTTAAGCATAGAGCAACAAAGGTGATCCCAGCACACCAGATACAGAGGTGAAAGAAGGACTTCCTGTGTCATCACAACACAGGAGACAGTGGGGTGACCTAACACAAGAGATAAAATTAGGAAGAGGACTCATTCTCTTTTTTTTCTGTTATACAGTAGTTCAAAAACTAAAATAGATCTATGGCTTAAAGCTGTTCTTCCACTATCACTGTTAAAAATGTTGACTCAGAAGAACAGCTAAGGTTATAAGCAGACCCAATGACTTCAATGGGACTGCTCAAAGTACATATATAATCTCCTGGATAGTAGCTGTGACCTCTCAGAAGGCTCCCATAAGGAAGACTAGAAAGACCTTTCTAAACTCTACAGCTCATTTTCCTGACTTGCGCCAGGTTTTGGTCAGCCTCAGCTAAAGGTAGATGATCATCAAAATCTCTCACCATTTGTGAGAAGCAGCTCAGGAAACAAAATGTAATTCTCTAGGCCAATGTCTTTTAAGGCATGGTAAGAATTTCTGACAACAGTACTTGCTATTGCTGTACCAGAATCCTTTTTCAAAGAGACAGTAAACTATTTGAACAACCTACCAACTCCATGCCTCCTTCAGAGGTCTCCCAGCACTACTTAAGTTGGTTTACTTCTACTTAAAAAGTAAAACTTAGCAAGGTTTCTAATTCAACTTAAAATTACAAGAGAGATCACAGAAAAACTAGGTAATTCCTGGACATCCACATCATGTCCTTCCCACCTAACTTCTCTTTCCAGAAGAGAAGAGAAGACACCAAACAGGATGCATAGAGAGGGCTGGATTTTAGTTAATTGACAAGGGACATAAACTTTCACTCACCCATTCACTTCATTTGTTCTTTAACTCCACTGAAGTCAATGGCATTATAATGGCAACCAAAACCATGATCCTGCTTCTGCAAATTATTGTGTCATTTAAGACAAGTCTAAAGGCATGGAGGAGACACACAGCTATTCTGAAAATGAAAAGACTGAATGTGGGTACGTCTGACTGTGGCAGATTCATTCATACATTAATCTCATGTGCACAGGGGATTATAGAACCTAATTATAGCCTTGGAAGTCTTTGTGGAGTGACGGGAGAATCCCAGCACCTGAAGATGCAGGTTTAAGACATCAGGTCTGCATAAGCAGTTATTCCGCAGACACCAGGAGATTTAAATATGTCAAATATAACCCAGAATAAAAAATAGCTATAATAATGTTATTTTGCAGTGGGGCTATGTGGGTAGAAATGGTACTATACAGTTTGGGATTAACCAGACTTCTCTGGAAATTTTTTTCCTGCAAGATAGATAATTGAAAATTATTTGTTGTTTGTTGTTGGGTTTTTTGTTGGTTGGTTGTTTTGGTTTTGTTGGGGTTTTTTGTTTTGGTTTTTGTTGTGGTTTTTTTTTTTTTTGTCATAGTTTGTCATTTCCATTTATGGAAAATTATTTTTTAAAATTAAAACAATTTTATATCACTATATGACATGCTTAAAGCAAAACTTTGCTGATACACAGGAGCGGCTGCACTGACAAAACATTTGTTTTGTGTAAATCAGCAACTACTTATCTGGTGGTATCAACTATCAGTAATTAAACAAGCATAAATCATGCTATAATCTATAGAGCTAAGCAGAGTCTTTGTGTCTTAACATGCAGTTATTTCCTGTCATGATCCTTATTTAATACAGATACTATTTTCTACTTTCCCTCTCAAACTGCAATATAAACTTAAAACATGACGTTTCCACATAAAAAGAACGTATAAACTTCACTTTCCAATTTATATTTCTGAGAGAGCTGCCCACTTCAGCAGCTATCTCGCTGCAGATCTCCTAGCTCTGCCTTGCACTTCAGTCTCTGATTTGGGGCCCTCTCACACATCTTTTGATTCAACTCTTCCGTGTCTACCAACACTCCATCAATTACAGCCTTAGTATCTTTAAATAAACCTTACAGTTCACTTCAGTGTGGCCTCCCCAAATGGATCCATGAAAACTGTCTTTAAATAATCTTTCTGGTTTTTAACACATACTTTCAGATTACTTCTAAGGTCCTGTACCACCCTCCTGCAGATGTCCAGACTAGAAGGGAAACTGAAAAAACAGAAACTGCAAGATATCCCTTTTAACCCCACAGTCACCTGAAATCTCAATACTAAAATTCCTAAAGAAGAATCACTGATGTGGGGTAAGGTAACATGGAAGAGAGGAGCTAACAAACTGGGAAAGAGTCTCCACAGTTGTGGATGTGACCATAAGGACCCATTGGCCTGGGATTCACAGGTCCTTCAGCCTCTTTCCTGGGTCACCTACCTTCCGCAGCCTCCACAGCTCTCAGAACTTACCCTACCCAATGGTGCTTTCCCACTGATACCCAGACCTGTCATTAGCAAAAGTAGTGACTTACTATGATCACAAAATAATTGTCACCTATATTATTTCTGTCAATGAGCCATCCTCCTCTTTTCCTTTCTTAACTCCAGGCTTAGGTTCACAGACCTGCACTCTTGTCCCTTTGTGCCCTCTGTCTGGCAATTGTTAAGGATTTTAGGTAGCTGTGCTTGTGATTCTCAGATTTCCCCCTCTGTCATCAACCTTTCTACCTCCATTCAATCCCAATGCCCAAGTGGCTGTCTGACACCTCTTCCCAAAGATTCTGTTTTCAGTTTATTCTTAGCTGAAGTGCAGGGTTGTCTTGGTTTAGCCTCACTTCCCCTTTCTCTTTCACTGCTGATAGCAGTAACATACTCCCCATTTCCACTATTATCCCTCCCTTTCCCCATAACTCAAATGCAAATAACACCCAGCTCCTTCTACCCTACTAGCTTCAAGGCCAACCTGTGAACATTTTCACAGAAAAATCTGTCATCTAGGCCTTTTTGGTATGTCCTGCCACACATGTTGCAAACTTCTCTTCCCTGCATCCCAAACAATGGAAGCTGTAGATGGCCAAACACTTCCCCATCAAACCTGACCATACCACTCACTCCTTGGCAAACCTTCCACGTCTTCTACAACTGCTCTTCCAGCACATCCAAATATCTGTCCTTCTTCAAGGCTCAACCCGAGTGCATTCCCCCAGCCTACCCTCTTCTGATAAGCACCATGTTGTCCATACTGCTTCTGCACTCCAGAAGCATTCCTCAACCATGTACCTTTAAATCACGTTTCTCCATCGCATCCACTCACCGTGACCTGACCTCCCACGATTCATCCACAACAGCTCAGCTTTCCAGGCTCTGTCACAAGCCCAGGTGATGCTGGCAACAAATAAACCAAAATACAGAACATGCCTACGTACCTCTGTTACTTCCCTTCCACACAACCATCTCCCTACTGTTCTTCAAGCTCATCACAGGGCAGGAATCAGTCTTTTTCTAGCTGCAAAACTTCCCTTGGCATTCTTTGCAAATTAATAAGAATAAAAAAGGATAACAACATGAACCCAAATTGCAGCTGCCTACCAACCCACGAGCTAGGAAGAAACCAAGGGAACAGCAGAAAAAACAGAAGATAAGATGGAGACAAAGAGCAGGTGTTTGGGCCCACGTAAAGGTGCGGTGCGATAGGAAGTGAAAACTCCAGGCATCTCTGCGCATGATGAGAGAAATCTATGCCCAGGGAGATCCTGAATTTTGATTCTTTGACCTCCGCTGAGCTCAGTCCACGGGGGACAAGAACAGCCACGAGTGGCTGAGTGAGGGTCACCTGGAGCCGAGCGCGGGACAGCACCAAAAATCCCGAAGGGGCGGGTGCCCCTGAGAACAAGAGGCCAGTTACTCGGGGCGTGAGCAGAGGGCGAGGCCGCTCTTCCTCCAGCCGGTGGTACCGGAGCAAGGTGTCTCGTCCAGGTGCCGATAAGGACTCACGCGAAGTGACGGCCGAGGGGCCCCGGGGGCCGGGGCGGCGGCGGGAGTCGGGGACGGCGCCTTCGGGGCGCGGCCGGCGCTAGGACCCGGCGAGCGGCGGCGGGGCGGGAGCGACGCGCCTGCGCGGCCCTGTCCGGCGAGCGGGCGGGCTGCACCGAGCCGCCCGGCAGCGGCGGCGGCGGCGGGAGGAGCGGCGGGCGGAGCAGCGGCGGGAGGAGCAGCGGCAGCGGCGGCGCCGCGGTCCCCGCCGCCCGCACCGGCAGCGCGCTCGGCCCGGCGGCGGCGCGCGGCGCTGTCCGTTCAGCACCGGCGGGGCCGCCGCTCCGCACCGCGGGCACAGCCCCGCCGAGCCCCCGCGGCGGCTGCAGGCGGCACCGGCGCCCACCCCCGCCTCCTGCCCGGCGCCCCACAGGGCAGCGCCAGCGCCGCGATTTTTCTCCCCCCCTTTTTTTTTTTAACCCCCACCTTTTTTTTTTTTTTTTTTTTCTTTTTTTTTTTTTTTTTTCGGTGCTTTTGGCCACGTCCAACCAGGGAAGGGCCCTCCCCCTCCGGCACCGCAGCGCCCGCGCTCCCGGAGCATGGCCCCCCCTGCCCCTCCGCCGCGGCTGCAGCTCCCGCGGCCCCCGAGGGTCTGACTTCAGACGGCGGCGGTGCAGCGCCCGCAGCCACCGGCACCGGCTGCCCCTCGGAGACACCGCCGGGGCGCAGAGCTGGCCGGGGCCCCTCACCCCCTGGAGCGGGGCTCGGGTTAGGCACCGACTGCCGCCGAGCAGCCGTCCCTTGACGGGCTTGCCGCCTGCCGTGCTTGCTTGGATGAGTCTGCGACATGCCTAATAAGAGACGAGATGGGCCAGGGCGACGAGAGCGACCGCATTGTGATCAACGTGGGAGGGACTAGGCACCAGACTTACCGCAGCACCCTACGCACCCTGCCCGGCACTCGGCTGGCCTGGATCGCCGAACCCGATGCCCACAGCCACTTCGACTATGACCCCCGCACGGATGAGTTTTTCTTTGACCGGCACCCGGGCGTCTTTGCCCACATCCTGAATTACTACCGCACTGGCAAGCTGCACTGCCCCGCGGACGTGTGCGGGCCCCTGTACGAGGAGGAGCTGGCCTTCTGGGGCATCGATGAGACTGATGTGGAGCCCTGCTGTTGGATGACCTACCGGCAGCACCGCGACGCCGAAGAGGCTCTGGACAGCTTTGGTGGGGCTCCCCTGGATAGCAGTGCCGAGGATGGAGACATAGATGGCACCGGAGACTCTGGTGATGGTGAAGAGGAGCTGGAGATGACAAAACGCCTAGCACTTAGTGACTCCCCAGATGGCAGGTCTGGGGGCTTCTGGAGACGGTGGCAGCCCCGCATCTGGGCACTGTTTGAGGATCCCTACTCCTCCAGATATGCAAGGGTAAGCTATGCAATCAGCACCCTCATCAAAACACTCAGACCTCCCTTCGGTCCCGCTTCCTCCCAGCATCATCAGGGTTATCTCCACTGTGAGAGCAGAGCAGCCGTCCATGTGTGTGGCCATACAAAAATCATGCACAGGCTATGGGGACATAACCCATGCTCTCAAGCAGGCCCCATGCATGAGGCATGAGTGGACACCAAGACATGAGCTTGAGTACTCATATGTGGGCTTCCGGAGACCCTTATTTTCTAACAGGCTGCTAAAAACCCACAGCCTGGAGCAGGGTCCCAGTCAAGGGCCAGGAAGATCTCCATTATACCAGGTAATTTCCCTCCATGCACAGGTTTTTACAGTCATCCCCCAGTAAAGAGAAACAACTTGTCCATCCCTCTTAAGAGCTAACAGCTCTCCCTCCTTTATGAGATGCAGAAAGGATCACTGGAGCAGGCAGTCCTTGGGGGACCAAGGGATTAGAAGAATTTCTCAGCCTGGACTGGAAAGAGAGTCTGTTCCTTTCTCTTTTCTCATACATACCACGTTAAATATTTATGATCATGCTTCTCTGAGAATGAGTAATTCAGTTCCTCACTTACCTCCTCACTCTGTCTTTTCCCTTGTGGGAAATGCAAAGTATTAATCAGGGGAGAGGGTTCATTCATGTAGAAGGGTCACTGTTTGACAGGTTTCTTGTCTGGCTGGTGAAGGACAACTCCTCCCCTCCTGGTGCCTGCAGATGTTTTGGAAAGGGAATGCACACTGGTGCAGTTCACAGCATAGCTGTGGTTAAAGATGGTCTTAAACAGTCACCCGACTCCTCTAAGTAGGTACCTTTCGTGCTATTACCTATGAGGATAATTACATTTATTAGAGCCTGATTCCCTTCCTGAAGTCAACAGTAAAGAAAACCTTTACTTCAGGATCAGCAGCAGAATTAACCCCAGCAGGATACCCATACTGATAAGCAGGAAAACATGGAGGATAGAGCCTTTGTAAATACATTAGTTAGGATAGGTTTTACTCCTCTCTTACCATTGTTACAGCTGCCAGCCCTCAGTAGGGATGAGTGGTTCTTTGGTGTGGGAGGATGATCAGTGTTCCTGAGGAGGATCAAAGAAGTGAGATCAGATTAGGGAGCAAATTGAATGGATGAAGGAAAGAGAAGTAGAAATGAAGGGACAGGGAGCTGGTTGTGTATGAATGGGTGGTGGAACAGCAGCTTCTGGTCTTTTAAGTCTGTCTGAGTGGGGACCTCAAGCAGGGAGCCACCAGGTCTGCAGACTGAATGAATGGGGAAAGCTGGAGCACAGCCTGGAGTTACGTCTTGGTGCATGTCTAAAGATTCTTGTTTGCATACCCTTTGAAGACTAGCTCCCTGAACAAAGAAGTTAATATTTTAAATGAATTCCTTTAAACAGGATGGAGGATAAAGGAATAATAAAATATTTACCAAGAGATGAAAGGATGATGCTATTGAATTGCAGCTTTCAAATCCCTGATTTCTGCCAAGGGAACATGGAAATGGAGAGGGAAGGCTGGAGGGTGTCGTTCAAAAGGCTTAGTTGGCTTCCTCTAATCAAATCCTGGTGTTGATTTGAATAGCAGATCTCTCTGGTGCCCAGGAATCTGTTGGTAAAACACATTTCAAGTCAAAGCAGTGTGCTTTTCCAAGGGTTTGTGGAATTGTGCAAAAGCCAAGAGGTTAA
Source organism: Apus apus (assembly GCF_020740795.1). Taxonomy (NCBI): domain Eukaryota; kingdom Metazoa; phylum Chordata; class Aves; order Apodiformes; family Apodidae; genus Apus; species Apus apus. Next base: position 14,490,332 of record NC_067286.1, read on the forward strand.
AACACCCTTTTGCTTAGAAGAATGATGATATTTTAGGTCAGAGGACAAAAATCTATAACTGATATTTAGCCTTTGTGATAAACAAGCTGGAATTTTAGGAGGATATAAATCCCATTTTCTAATTCCCGATGGGTATTTTCATTTAGGAATAGGTATTTTATAAAGTGATTTGGGTTTGATTGGGTTTTTTTTGGTGGATGTTATACTGTTTATTCACAATTTCATGTACATATCTGGTAGAATTCAACCCCTGATTTACTTCTTTTTATTTCCTTAAAGAATTGTTAATCTAGAGAAATATGAATTCTGGGAAAAGTTGAAGTGTATACTGAATATCTAATGGTTTAAATATGATTCTTTAACTTTATCTATGGAGATGTAGGGCATATGCATTAATATTTTGCATGAAGGAAGATGGCTTTCATCATCAACACATGCACACACTGTCCATTAAGAAGACATTGTAAGACACTTAAAAGCCATATGTTATGGTTATGGATGTAAAAAGAGATGGAAGTTTGATTTATGCTACTGTAACCTAACACAGATATTGCAAAAAGACCTCAAGCTCACAACAGCTAATTTACAGTAAAATAATTTATAGCATCATTAAACAAGGGAACGGGATATTAAAGCAATCATTAGTAAAGTAGTCAGGCAACAAATCCACTGTTACCTCACTTTTGTGTACACTACTTTCAATTACAGAGTGTCATTTCAGTCATGCAAAAATTTAAATTCACATTACCATTTTGTCACCAAAAACCTGTCACAAAAATTTGTTGTCCTGTTTGGATATGAGACTTGTACTAATGGTTGTTGTTATATACGTGTTTGGTGTTTACATGTGGATCCAAAATGGAAGTCAAAATAGTATCTTCATATAAGCTTTGTTTTACATAACCATTACACTGTTACACATGGACAAGTAAAAGGAATAGACTATATAAATATTAAGACTAAATGAAAACCTGCATATCTGAATAAAACAAGATTTCTCTGGACTATATCTGGTACACTAATTCAGGGAACGTTTAGGAACTGTCTATGGAAAGCTCAGCATTTACTGAAATCTAGCCATTCTTGGAGCATTTTGATGGACATTGCTTAAAAATACATTTGACTATTTTGCTTCACCAACACCTAATTCATACTAAATTACATCTGATCTCATTGTAGATGGCCAGGGAAGACTGGAAGAGCACTCATGTATGTTAGGAAAAATCAGCTAACTGCAAATTTTGTCTATTTCTAAACTTACTTTGATAAAGGATAACCTCCCAGCACTGATCAATTTGTCTTTAGGTGCAGCATAGTCAACAGTTTCTTGTTAAAACAATAGTGGCCCAGTTTAATTAGATTTGAATTTTGTAAACACTAGTTTCTTAAATAAGGTCATTTTTTCTGAGAAGACTAAATGCTTTTAAAATTGCTTAGCCTTCTAAATCAGTCATAAGAAAAGGTAGCTTGTTTCAAATCAAAGATTGCCACAGACACCTTAGTGAGATAAATGGGTGTTGCACTTCTCCATCACTTAAAGAATCCACGTTTGGGTAACAGAGGCAAAGTCTGGTGTGTGGAGGTCTGAATAGAGTAACATAAGGTGATGGAAAAGATCAGATTTACGAGATCCTGGGTACATCAGTAGACAGGCATCCAGGTAGACATTCAAAAGAATCTGATCAGGCATCTAAACATTGCTGCATGTCAATGGATATTGTGCACCTAAGTTGGTGAGACATTTCTTTAAAGCTTATTAGAACTGTCCTTTTTGCATCATCAGGCAGCTTTGTAAATTTTTTTTCATAAGTAGATGCAAAGGGGGAAGTGGAGTCACACAGAAAGCCACACAGATGCTAAAGCAGCATGGCTGAGAGTTACATTGTAATAGAGCTTCTGCCTTCTGCACTTATTAGACTTCATAGACCCCTCAGTGCACCAGTGCGCACTTATATTTTCTTAGCATCCTCTCTCCTTTACATTTGTGTCTGGTCTCGCTGTTCTTAGACTAGCAAAGCTCCCACTGACTTCCTGGGGAGTTTGGCCTGCAGGTATCTAACATCTTGACCCCCTTCCTTCTTCTCCTCCCCAGCAGGATAAGGTTGTTTGTGTTAATTCACAGTTGTTAGGTTAGTCAATGTTTGGGAACAAGGAGCTTTCAGCTGATACTCTGCACTAGTGCTCACATTCAGATTGGACAGTTAAGCTTCATTAATGAACCCTCAGGAAAGCTTTTGTAGTCCTTCCAAGTAAACATTTTTACTGTTTTTAAATAAAAGCTGGTAGGGGTCCTATGGGTAGTCCTCAACAGCTTGACTTGCTATCCTGTCATATGCTATAGAGCTCTGATCTGGAAGAGGAAAGGCAAAGCTCTCACTCACCCTTCCCTCATGTTCTCCCTTCGCATCCTGCAGGAGAATCTGCTTTCCTCAGTAGGTGGTTTTTGAAGGACAAGTGTCCTACACTGAGAAGGAGACAGGAAAAAGCATAGTGGAGAAATGATGAGGAAAAAGGTATTCCCCAGGGATTTCTCCCAGCTTTCTTTTATACATTCTAGAGCATTTTAACCTTATTGTGCTCATTTAAACTGGTTTTTCTCTATATAAACTACATCCCATAGGTACCAGAAGGCTTATGGGATCCTAATCATAGTGTCTCAAGGCTTAGAGTCTGGGGTGATTTCTGCTCATTCTTTACCCTTGCCTAGTAAAGCTAAGCTCAGGAATTGAGAAATGTATCAGGGAGTGGGAATAGATTCTCATCATCCTTCGTAAGGGGAGCTTATTCTGCAGCTGTCTGACATGGGACACACTGCACAGCAGTGCACCACAGACAGTGCTCTGGGATTTCATCAAAGGGGCCCTGATGGAGCTGCTCTCCCACCCTGGGCCTTTCTGCAAGGTCTCCCCTGCAGAGGTATAGCTAATCCTGCACTGAAGCTGGCTGCAGTAATTCTCACCATATACTCTGACAATTAACAAGACAGCCTCATTTTAACTGAATGCTGCATTACAGCTCTGGAAAAATGAGAATCACTCCAGATTAAATTAAGTTTCCCCTGCACTTGTAGTATAATGGAATCACATATAGACATCTATTAGCTACCTTTCTGTCATTCATTATTAATATAGATCCTAAAATCCCATTTTATTCCTATTTTCTCCCACCAAGGGGCATGTTACTGCAAATACTTATATAACCTATTAGTAAGCATGGTATAGTCTTCTCTGCATCCTGTCCAAAGAAGCCCTTGCAATGCCAGCTAGGAAGTGTTACTGCTCACATCAAGTCCCACATTCAGTCCTTATTGAGTTAGCCAAGGTGGGAGCAGGCACACTCAAGAATAACGCCTGGGAATTGTCCCTCGGACTTCAGAAGTAATAAATTTTAAAAACACCACCACCCCTCCCTTTCTCCCCCTCAAAAAAAAATTAATAATCCTAGCAACCATGCAGAATCATGACTTCATTGGTTTGAGTTGTTCAGACACACAAAGGAAGATACCATGTCTGCCCAGAACATCTTACAATCTCTTTGAAGTCACAGCCTCACAGGGAGATGAGAGAGATGATGTTATCCACCTGACAAACCTATGGCTGACTACTGCAGACTTAGCAGTTGTAATTCAAGGAAAGCTTTTTAATCCATTTGCCTATTTCCAATTTTATTTCTATTATTCTAAAACCCTAAAAAAGAACAGCATCTGTTGCCATTTTCAATTTTTTTTTTTTATCTTACTTAATTTTAATGTTTCTAGGTTACAAAAATTACTTGATTTAGCCAAGGCTGTGATTGTATGGATCATACCATCATATGCATACACATATATATGCCTTCCACTGCCACCTCCTACGATGCTGAGTGGGATTTCCATATGAGGAAGGACTTCAAAATTAAACCATCCCAAAATACTTCTGAAAAATATAACCTTCATGCCACTGAAATCAATATGAATTTAGTGACTGCTTTCTGTATGATATTTGGTTCCTTCTCTATTTAATCCATCCCTATGTGTCTCCAATTATTTTCTTTGCCCTTCCCCTGACATTTGCTATTTTGGGTTTGGTTAGGAAAAAAAAGGCAATAAAATACTGGTACTCTCTCTTGGTATATCATGAGACACAGGATAAAAAGATCCACGCATCAGTTATAATTCTGTTTTAGAACTGCTCACAAAAATGTCATATATGAGACTATTCCTAGGAAAACTGTTTTGCCATCTTGTTTTTCCTTCTGCTGTGCAGTCTAGTATTCAGTGATATTAATCTTTCTTGTTTTTAAAAATACATGACTGATCTATGTGTATTTATGGTGGTACTTTAGTAAAGTCTATACATACTGCCTTTCTTCTAACATAAGGAGAGATGTTAGCAAAAAAAACCCAGAGGGCCCAGCCTTACTGTTATTGAAATTCAGTGCCAAAATTACCACCAACCTCAAGGATAGAAACAAGTTTTCCTGCAGGATGGTTCAGGATAACAAATCAATTGCACTGTACTGCTTTTTTTAATAGACACATTGCATTTTTCCATTCCAAAGCACTGAAGCACAATAGATCTTAGCAATTTATCAGGACATACATATTCAAGTACATATTTTCATAATCATTTAAAGACATGGGCATCTTTAGTACATTGCATCAAAAAACAGAGCTTTAATACTGACAAAGCTCTTCATGATCTTACTGGCATTTTTTACTGCAAAGGACTCTATAATACATCCCCATTCAAACCACGTGACTTCAATTAATGTTCAACTAAATCATATCCAGCTCTGAGTTTCGTAATAAGAAGGGCAGGCAGGAGTATTCAGATTGAAAAATTGGGCCCTAATCAATAATCAACCGTGTAATTCTTTCTCATGCAAATGCAGATGGAAAAACTGAGTTTCCATTTTGTACAGGCTTGATTTTATGAAATTTCAATGCATTCTTGGGGAATAAGACTAATAAATAGAACAGCCATTTTAAGATCTTTGCAGTTTTATTGCAATTAGCTTCTCAGTTCCTATATGCTGAATTGGATGTGAGGAAGGAGCAGTATTAGAAGGCTGACTTGGCTTTCTCTGCTGAATATTTCATTACATAAATATGTGATTCACTCCAAATGGTACACAGGAGTGTTAGGATCAGACAAAATCAGAGAAATCTATGAATCTATGGAGAGCCACCCCCTCCCCCTGGAATATAAACTGAATGCTGTCAATTCTAGAACAATTTTTACATCTCCTGTGCTTAGTAAAGATTCAGATTTTGCTACTTCAGGAATAGCTTACTTCAGGAATATCCCCCTTTCCTTTGGGATGAGAGCAAGGTACTACCCTACACAGGTAAAGGTGAAAGGATCAGGCCCTGATTGATTCCCTTTTCCTTCAGATATGATTTATAAGATATAATGGGGGCTCTATTAAGTCACGCTATAAAAATTATGAATAAATCTCAGTCTGAGGTTTTTTGCAGTGATTGCTTATGATGTAAGACCCTTTCATGACAGTAAATTAAAATTGCATTGTAATGGCCCTTTGTAAATGCAATAAATCTCTGGTTTCCATGCACTGCAGCCAGCCAGTGTTGTGTGTGCTGCACACGAGCTACTAACACAGGCACATGCTGCTGGCACACACTTACGTAATTATGTTGATACCTCAGGAGCAGCAGTAAGTCTTTGTCTGAAAGTAAATCTAGCAGTACTATGTTTGGGCAAGACCATTGAGGTGTTGCAACCACATGAAACAGTTTAAAATATCCTACTGGTTTTTCCTTGAAAACCTGGGAAAGAATGTAACTTTTAAGAAGCAGAAAGATAGATTAATCATTTTTAAATAACAAAGGCAAAATCTGTTCCTCCCGAGTCTTTTAATTTCCCAGAGACAAATACAAGTGAAAAACAGGCATTTTGGTCTGTTCAAGCAAACTGAATCTTATTTCCTGAATTTCCTGGATCATCTACTCAGCATTCACAAAAATTTTTTTTAAGTTCCCAAAAATACACCAACAGAATAATGCTTAAACTACAACAGAATGCCTATTCCTGCCCACCTCTGCCCTCCTAAACACACATTGAAAACATTACCTGAATTTCCCCATTCAAATACAGAAATATCAAGTCAGTTCTGGTTGCTTATTATTTGATATGCATCAGAAATACAGCTGCAGATTTCACTTTGAAAATTCGTTCCACTAACCCTGTTCTGTTTTGCAGTTTGGATTCTTGCAGTCTTCATTACACAGGATTAATTGACAGGTAGAGATGGTGGAGGCCAGTTTTGTGATTTATCCAGTTGTTAACTAAATTAAAACCTTCAATCAGAATGCTTCTAATTTGATAAGAGACTTCAAAAAATGAATAGGGAGAAACCTCTAAAAATGCCAAGCACCTACAACCTTCAGTGGAAGTGAGGTCATGTCTTACAGCAGAGAAGAAATGGGGAAGGAGTTAAGAGACCATGAGGAAAATCCCACTCCACCTCATAGGGTCACTACCACAGCTACCACTGATTTTAGTGGGATCCAGCCAGAGACCCATGCAGACCTATTACAGACAAAATTTTTCAGGACAAGGACAATTGTGTAATTGCCACAACACTCAATGCAAAAGGGTTTGCCTTCACAGCACCCTCTGATCTCCACTTTAATTTTAAGAAAACATGATGTCAGCCACATTGTGCTATTCCTGTTTCTGTGGGGGTTTTTTTTAGCACGGATCTCCCCATTGCTTATAGTGTGGAGTTTTGCAAGAAATCTAGTGCCAGTACATCTTAGCACTTCTTGGGAACGTGTCCCGCATACTGTAGAACTAATTTTAACTCATGCTTTTTCAGTAAAGCACTTTGTAAGGACAAATCCAGAACAACCTAATCATGCTCTGAGAGCTGAACCAACACCAGACAGAGACAATTGCTGGGAGCTAGTGGTGGTGTTCAGTTTTCTTTTTTTTGGGCAGTAGCAGATCAGCTTATATCTGAATTGTGCTTAACCAATATTGAAATGTAGTTTTCAGCTGATAGGAGTTCTGTATTTATCCTACTAAGAAGTCCCAAAGGTGCAAGTGATTTTATTAAAAGACCTAATATAAATTTCAAAACTGTATAGATTACTTGAAATGTTAGTTATGTCTAAGCAGCAGGAAATCAATAGTGCAAAAGTGCATTCCTGTTCTAAAGAAAACATATTTTGGAGAGCTTGCTCCCCCAAGAAAAGGAGCTCATTTTACCTTGTGAGTGTAACTGACATGGACTAAAGGAAAATAAAAAGTTTGATATTCAGTAGCAATCCTATAGCATCTTCAACTCCAAAATACAAATTAATCTTCACATATGTACTGTCATCAGTTACAGCAGCTCCTAAAAGTGTACATTTATTGTCCTCAAAGGATATTCTGGCTGGGACTGCAGGGTTAAACCTTTGTTCTTACTAGATGATCTTTAACTTTCATTCAGAACAGTCCACACATGTCCACAGAAATATACACAGACCCAAAACCTGACTTTTGGAGAGATGATTGCAAGCAACTGAATAATGCAGCTAACCAAACCAGCACTTGTTAGCTGCCTAAAGTCATTATTTGTGCACCTGACTTGCTTGCATGTGAGCTCTGAAGAGCCCTCTCCAGGGTTTCAGCTAGCATCCATGTATGAAGGCAGCCATCCTGGTATAGCTCAGCAAATGAACATCTGTAATGGCACAAGCACACAACATGTTATATTAGCTCATTAAGCCACATCATCTGGCTGTGCTTCAGCCTTTCTTATTTTCAATAATTTTACTTAGTATGTCATTTTCAAAACAGGAATACAGCTTTTCTCAGGTTACTTGCTTTGCATTATTTTTAGCTCTCCCTTACCATGTGTTTATTGTAGCAACTAGCACAGCAATGTTATAATCTCTGCTGACACCTCTAAATGCTTATTGCCAGAAGAACAGCAAGTTAACAGTAAGCATCTTGGAGAAGAGTTTACATTATAGTTGGATGTAGTGTTTCCCAAACCAGCTGGGGCTGGTGCAGAAGATCATCCAAAGCTATGATTCTTCAAAAGGTGTGGTGTGTGCATCAGCTGTGCAAAGGGGTGGGCACCCACCGTCCCCCCATCACTCCAGTGTCACAGAAATCTAGCAGTCAGTTCCTATACCTTCACTTCTGAAGCCAGGCTCATGAAAGGATGTAGCCACGAGTTCAGACTTCCAATTCCCAAAACACTAATCCTGCAGATAGAATTTTTAAAAATGCATATTAAAATTTCCCAGTGCCTGCAGTATTGCTTCTGCTTGTGCCCAGAACCGCTTTAGTGTTATGGGCAACTGCCTTATATCAAACCCATAATTTTTCTTTACTAATGGACACAGTCATTTAAACGCACTTGCCAAATACACACGGAATATAAGCTATTTTCAACAGTTCCCTGGATGCAGTAATCCAGTGGGCACAGGTTTTTTTTTTTAATCGGAATGTGAAATTTCAGGTTTATTGTCTTCCTGCAACCAGAAGATTTCAAATTTTCATCTGTCTCTGCTCAAGAGACTTCCCAGCTTCCTACAGCTGCATAATCCAGGCAGTTAGTGAAGTTGATCCAGTCTGCACAGCATGAGGCATTCACAAACCGATACATTGGATGTGTGGCAAAGCAGCATTTTCCAATAACATGGAAGCTGTTCCTGTGTGGTAATTCTGGGCTACTGAATTCAGCAAGGTTAACAGTAGCAAAAAGATGTATGTAGCAACATTGTCCGAGAAGATAACCTCAGCTGTGACAATGCTAGTTTGTTGGGTTTCTTTATTTCAATCACTTCCTAGTTCAAAGCCAGTTCCTGTAGGAAATAGCTATATGTTGTTGCCATGCAGTTGACTTCAAGGATGAACCATGCAGAATGATTTACTGGTCTCTGTGCAGCCACAATGGGGAAAGAATGTACAAAACACACAAGGAAGCATGAGATAATGTGCAGAAGCAGATGATATGTAGAAGCAGAGAAAACTTTTTCACCCCATAGCCTGAGCAGTTGTGCCACACCAGAAAGTGAGCTGCTAAATCAGTCAAGGACACATCACATAATTTGTTCTGAAAAGACCTACGTTTCCCAGGGCTATCAATCTGTCATCTTGCAGCCATGCCATGTGAATACCAGCATTCTTAAAATCTTTGAAGGCTGCCTTTTCATCAATATTTTACCATAAACATTATTTTAGTTTAAATGGAAATAGATCACTTACTTTTTATTACTTTTTAATATTTCAAAGTGTGTTATCACCATTAAAGAAAAGCAGTCTAAATTAAACTACTTCCAGGATAAATTTAACTTGGAAAAGCACTAGAACAAGTCTTTGCAAGATTAGGGCCTTTTACAGCATGTATGCTTTAACTCTGGCATTAACAAACAACACAGAAATGATCAGTAAACATTCTATCTATTATATTAATTGCCTTCATGATGCAGATAAGACTAGTTCAAAATCTTAGTGGAAACTGTGAAGGATATATTGTTAAATATCCTCTTCTACTGTAATTTACCTTATATAGGAGTCTTGCCAGGGGCTCTAATGAAGCAGAAGCAGTTTTGCAGTTTTACCATCTGTTATCAAATCTTCTCCTGCTATAATAGAAACACAATTGCATTAGAATTTAGAAGTGACAAATGTTGAAAAAAAATATTTTCTTTCATTGTTTAAATAGTTTTGCTCTGTATTCTAAAGAACAAAATGTTTGCACAATAAATAAAATATTTTAAAAACTGATTTAATTTAAAAAAAAAGACACAGCAAGAGAATAGAGTTGTTCTACAATATATATGTATGTGAAGAGATATAAATAAAAAATCATGTTATATTCCACAGCCTTAGGTTTTAATTCAGGGTGACACTTCTTATTCTTACATGCTGCAGAAAACAAACAAACAAACAAAATGCAAAACAACAAAGCACCCTTTAAATATGAATGGCACTGGAAATTAAAAAAATGCTGCATCTAAGCTATTTGATAGAGGACCAAATTGTAGAGTACCCAGGAATTGAATCCTTCTGTCCCTCTTTCCATCCAAAGTAAGGACCCACAGGATAAAAATTCCAAAGAACAATACAGTTTACCTTCAGTTATGTGCAATGGACTAAAAATGAATACTTAATATTTATATGAATTATTGTCAGTGTCAAGTAAGATGAAGCTTATAAAAATAGTACTAAAACAGGGAATAAGTTATAAGACTTGGTGGGTAAATGCCTCTTTACGTACAGGATTATTTATAGATATTTTTCTAATCTGTTCTGTCATCTTGTCTCTTAAATTATTAGAAAGGGAGAACGAAGGAACTACAGCAAATGTAGATGAAAGAGAAATCTGACTGGGAACCATGGCAGGAATATGAGCAAAAGCCAGAATGTCTGGAGCCATGTAGCTGCAGTAGCAAAATCCCTCTTTTGGTATAAATTTTGATCTCACAAAGAAGGTCACAACAGGAAGTTTTAAGCACCAGATCCTGATTTTCATAGCTCCCCTTGAAGTCAATGACAGCTGCAAATAGTCTCTTCAAGTTGATCCCCAAAGGTTCTTAGGCTAGGCATTGAAAGCTTTAAAAATATCAGTTGTGGTAGCTTTGTGCATCTATGTATCATCACCTGGTAAAGAAACTGCCAGTACTAGTATCTCACTGCATCATGAAGTTTGTGTGAGTCTTAACCTTTTATGAAAATACTTTTTAAACTTCTACAAAAAGGACAAGATATAACCAAAATATCAGTAGAATTTTAAATAAGTATTCAATATCAAACTGCAAGGTAGTTCAGATAATTGGGATGAAAGTCACCTTGCAAGAAAATTCAAAGGAAGGGAGCACATTGACAAAGCTTCTGCTGAGTTCTTGCAAGTAGGGGGAAATTATCTTTTACATGGGTAAAACAGGCTTCTACTCTGTTCCCTGGATCTACATGGTTATGGCTCACTGCACAGGGGGGCTGTGATTCCACAGGCTTTTGTTTTGGTCATTCAAGTACCAGTTTGATAAGTACCAAAGTGGAGTACTTTTTTGTAATCTCTTCATCCAGGTAGGATTTTGAAGTAGCTGTATGTCTGCTGAGAATACCACACACAACTGCTCTTATGACATTTCTTGCTCTTTACTTCAGTAACAAGGTCTAATTCAGACTGACAAGAATTTTATCCAATCTCTTTGTCTTAAATTTGCTGATTATCCTAAATCTATTTTAAAAGATGGATATAGTTACAGATGTGAGAATTGTGGTAAATTTAAGCAGAGATCCTATATGTGAATGCTAAGAACAACAGCTATTTTTATTATTTATTTATTTTCCCCACAAGGATATCTGATCACGTTGTTCATCCCAATAGCTGATCAGGATTTTAAGGCCAGGTTGGATGAGGTTTTGTGCAACCTGGTCTAGTGGTAGGGGTCCCTCCTCATATCGGGGGGGGGTGGGTTGAAACTGATCATCTTTAAGGTCCCTTCCAACCTTAACAATTCAGTGATTCTATGATTCTATGTCCATCCAACAGATGTAATTTTCACTTACAGTAGCTGTGGACACATCATTAATTCTATTAACTGCAAAACTTCGCGTAGAAAACCCTTTCTGTGGCATCCCTTGCTCATCACTTTGACAACTTTAGCAAAATAACCAAAAGGAAGAGATTTCTACTATGAGCTTGGACATGACTGTCCAGATACAGCAGTAGTTTGGTCCTAAGATCTCCCTACAAGAGCTGTAATGTATATAGATGGCAAAGGGCTCAGAAATACATTCAAAAAAAAACAGGAGACAATTTCTGTGTGTAAACTACATTCACAACCCCTGTTTAAGAGAGACCAGAAACTGTATTTTGAGAAGCATATAAATCATTGTTGGGATGCAAAGGGAAAACATTATTTTTTCATTCACTAGCTGCACTGCATATGATACAAGCTGTAATCAAGAAGAATTTCAAGATGACATGAAGCTATCAGGCTGCAGAATTCCTGCTAGTGCTCACTGCAAGTGCTCACCACAGTCCTGCTATTAAAATGCCCACAGGCCACAAAAACACTCTAGCCAACTTGCTAGCCCAAATTACAGATCCTTCTAGTTAACAACACTCACCACAGGCTTGCAGCTTAGGGTACAATCCATTTTTTCTTACAATACACCCACCTTCATCAAAACACTAAGTAGTCACCTGTGGTTTTGAATCTGCCATTATGCTAAGGCAGTGATTATATTTTTTCAACACACACATAAGAAAGAGATGAGTCAAAATTAAAGTCGCCGTGCATGTCACCAGCCCCTCTTCAGCATTTATTCTATAGCATTTTTTGTCTTTCAAATCCAGCTACTCATGAGGATTGTGAGGGAGGAAAAGGTTGGTGAATTCTTTGGGGCTTGTGTTTTTGGAAACTTTGCAGGTGCTGTTTTGGGAGCCTTCTCACAATACATAGACTTTTTGGCTAAAGAACAGACTTTGGAGTATCAACAGTATTATGTGTATTCTGCAGCTTCAGATCTAGAGCTGGTCAAAAAAATGTAGGTACATTTCCTTTATTCAAGTGAAGATTTTTTTCCTCCCATTTCTCCTCTTTCTCTCAAAGAAGATTTATACAAAGTTTCTTCTTTTTCTCTATGATAAAAATCCCCTAATTTTTTTCCTCCCAGTATCAGTTTAAAAGTGGAAAAGCAAAAAGTAAAGTAAAAAAGTAAAAAGCAAAGGATTTTCTGCACAAAATTTTTTCAGAAAAAGGAAAAAGCCTTGCTGGTTTGAAGTCTGCAGGACAAATATGACAATTTTTGATCAGTGTTTTCAAGGAAGAAAGGATCCCTTTTTTCCAGATTGCTTTTATAATTTCCATCAAGTTACTTAGATTTACACACTCCTTTAGGTGGTTTGAGGTGGGGATTTTTTTTCTTTTTCAATTGGTTGTTAGTAAAAACAGGTTTCTGTGTAGATCAGGAAAATACGGATTTTCTCATGAATTTTTCTTCAATTGATTTGCAGCCTAGGTCCGTGTTTCTCTAGACCTTTCTGGACATGAAACCACTCTTCATTTTAGAAGGATAATTTCTTTTCCTGATTCTTCCCCTTTCACCCAGAGGCTGTGGCACCAATTCTGTTTTTTAAGCAACATTTTGATTGTTGTTGGATAACTGATCTCCTGCTCACAAAGCATGGGATACTATGCAGAGAAGGAACTGCAGTCATCATCAGACATTAGAAGGACACTCTTCTGAAGTACAACTACAGAAAACAGTGGTTCCAATGTAAGAAATAAGAAGGAAAATACTTGGAATAGGATGTAGCAACTGTACAGGAGATGATAGAGGGCTTCAGAATTAAAAGAACAAATTGCTGTGGGGAGAGGGAGGTCCCTTCAATGTTCGCTAGACATTGAAGAGCAAATAGCATTGGGACCCTGGAAAGGTCATAGAGAAGCAAGACTGTCAAGGGCTTGAAATCTCAGATTGTAGCAGCCTACAGAAAATCCTTTTCCAGCAAGGTGAGAACAACCTAATTAGAGTAATTCAAATGAGCTAGCAATATGCCAGTACATTCTGCACATGCTTCAAGCAAGAAAGCAGCCCTGACAAGAGCCCAGGAAGAAGGGAAATTTCAGTAATAGATTATGGTAAGAAGAACACATTTTGCTGTTGCAAGCTTGCCAAAAATAATAAAAAAAAAGGCTTAGGCTCCACAACAAAAAGCCTCGTGTATAATCACTGGTGCTAGCACTGGAGAAGCCTTTGCTGTAAGGACATTTGAGGATTTTGGATGGTGTGTTCACTCAGGTTTTTTCTGTGGCCTGTGAAGGTCAAACACCTTGATGACTGACACAAGAGCTTGGCAAGGAATTAAAAAAAAAGAGAGAAGAGGCCAACTTCATCACTTTAAGAGCTCTAGGGCAGAGACTTCAGTGTTCCAACCTAGCCAAACCAGCTTTTCCTCTTACAAGTCCTGCACAAGAATTATGGCCTTCAACACACACACAGGCTTCTTTCAGCTATGATCCAAGACTAAATGGAATTTCAGGATTAAACAACTGGCCTAATAAATATATAGGGCATTTGTGGAAGCGAGAGGAAGCTTTTTCTCTGTCAGACTAAAAGATACCGTGCAAGTTTCAGCAGTATTCCCCATGGGTATTATTCTGGGGGTGATTCTCATTGCACGTTAAATCCATCAGACAATTAACATTCCTTTGCCCTTGTTTTATCACATCAATTTTAAAAAAAAAAGTCTAGAATAAATGGGCAATCTTTAATTGAGAATATATGCTGTCTAATGAAGAGATGTGGCTTGTTAATGCATTCTGTTCACTGAGGACTCCAATATGAATATATGGGTATACTTCAGTGGCAGATACAGCGATGGGGTGAAGGAGAGAGAAGGTAGCAAACAGAAGCAGTACCAGCCTGAGGAGGAAGCACAGGAAAGCGATAACTCTGGATCTGACTTCTAATGCAACCTCTGGCAAGTCGCAACTTCTTAATAGTGATTTACATCTATAATCAGGATAATAGAACATTATTTATCTACCTCTTCTGGGTATTGTGCAGACTAATTAATGTTTGCACAGTAATTTGGAGATAAATTTGAGACACTGGATGAATTTCCAGTATCATATTTGCTTAAAGCAGGTGAAGTGAGGACATCTTTTTGACACAGAAAGAACTAAAATTATTCTCAAAATAAATGAGAGGGATCAGGAGGAAATCTTATCTTTGCTTCATTCTGATTACTCAACATTCCTTAATAAGATTGACAGGAAATGAGAAAGCAAAGCTTTCATGGATTGGGGAAGTAAAATTTAGGAAAAAAATTTAACACTGTATCTACAAAACCTTTCCAAACTACAGTTAAAAATTCAGAAGATTCTTTTTGCTCTTTCAAATGAAAAATTAATGCAAGACACCCTCAGTACAATGTGCATAACAGAGCATTAGCAGATCTACTAAATAACTTTTCATTAAATAATGACAAAGTTTAAAAGTTGAATACATATAGCCCCAATGGGCATTTTAAAACATAACATGCAAAATGAAAGCACTAGCAGACTTAAACACACACACACACACTACATTTTAACTGGTCCCAGTTTGCAGCAACCTTCTAAAGCCAGAAACCAGCCCTAGTGAATGAATCAATTGTCTCTATGATCTGTGTATCCTGAATAGAGATTTCTAATTGAAGGAGCAAATGACACCTCAGCCCTGAGGCGGCAATAGAACGAACCCTTGATTTTTATATTGCCTGTTGTCAGAAAACACGTTGCGTTCCATAAACAGGCAGACTAAGTATGGGCTGAGATTTGTGTCTAGCAAAGTGGGTCTCTTCCAAGAAGACCAACACTCTACAGAACAAGATACCAGAGCAGATGCTGTATATGCTGAAGCCTGACATATGCTGAGGCTCCCTGAGCAATCACAGAAAGGCACGAAGCATACTGGGAGCAGTCACCTTCTTCTCAGTTGGGTTGGCTTTATCTCCAGGATCATCTTCATAATCTGAAACCTCTGACACAAAGGCATTAGACAGATACTTCGCTTCCTGAGGAAACATTCAGCCAGAAGTGGCAAAGATACTGTTACAGATCAGGTTGAGGGGCAAAGAAGTCAGTACAGACACGGAAGAATGACACTTGGACCTTTTCTGTCACCTCCAGTATTTTGGGACAGGTAGTAGAAGACTCAAGGAGCAAGGCAGATGACACAAGAGTTGCACATCTGCTTTGTAGATACCAATCTCTTTGAAAATGCCCTTTGACTAAAATGCAGACCATGGAGTGTGTTGGAGATATGTGAGCAGCACAAGACCCACTTACTGGTGCCTCCTTCCACTGTAATATCTGATTATTATTGCTATGGGCAAGCAGAAAATACCTTTGAGATTGCCCAGGGGCCAATGTGGTCCTCAAAAAAATGCACTGCTTCTGAAGAATAAATTCAAACTCTTTTTTACTGTGGTTTTGTTTCTAGCTTACAGGGATGGCCTGAAGTTAGTTATATATTGGTTGTCTAATTCAAGGGATCAAATGTGTCAAATTTGGCTTTCCTGGGGTTTTTCTCTGGAGTAATTCCTGGTATCTTCAGGAATTACTCCTCTTTCAAACAGAAGAACAAGGGAAAGCTGCTGGACTTTAACAAAAAAACCAGCCCCTTTCTTCTCCAGCGTTCACTGATTATAGTTAGTGTGACATTAATCAAAACTTAAAGCAAAACAAAAAAAGGTCAGAAAGCAATTATACTAGAAATGTGTTCCCCAGTCAATTGCTTCCTTTTCAGGCTTTAGCAATGTTGTAATTTCAATACTTACGCAACCAACATAGATTTTGCTAGGTCTGAATTTTACTTCAAAAGCAGAACCTTCTCAACAACCAAGCCCTTTACGTCCAAGCCCAAGAACTTTTTTTCTCATAAAGGGAAACAAGAAAAAAAGAAAAAGAAAAAAGAAAAGAAAAAAGACCAACCAAACAAAAAAAAATACCAGCAAATGAGCTTCCTTTTAAGTCTCCTTCACACTTTCAGCCTCCTCAGATGCTACCACTGCATCCCAGAAGAAACTATCAGGCACCTTCCTTGCTGCTTACTGCAGATCAAGTCAAGGGCACTTTGAGTCATCCGGGAGATGCTGCCTCACAGCACACAGTCCTTGCAGAAAGAAATCCTCTGGGGAAATCAGTTTATGGCAGATTTTGTATTGTGCCAGGTTAACAGCATACGTATCCCTGTCCTTTTAGCCCAGACTGGAAAAAACAATATCTGCTTAAGCTACATAGCCAAAAAGCATATTTTAAAAATACACACAGTTATCAAATGTCTGTTACATTTATGACTTGGCAGATTGACTTGCACATCAGGCACACATTTTGATGGTTAATTTTGAGCCCTAATGCAGCAGAGCAGTCTTCTATCAGGCTGGTGTCTATCCTTTTCAAAAGGCAAAGGAGTGCATAAATTATGTTTAAAAAGAGGTATGCATTTTCTACCCACAGTGTAGAGTCACTGTAGGTGGATTATTATCCAGGAATACTGAAGAGGTAGGAAGTCTGTGATTTAACCCATTCTTTGTAGTCTCCTTGCCAGCTATCGCTTTTATTGTAGACAGCCCAAAATTATCCATGTGATAGGAATTTTCAGGCAGTTCAGCAGCATTGCAGCTGCATTTCAGGCAGTCAGCAAGATTTAAGTTCTAAAGCAAGGATTTTACTCTGAAATAATACCAGGTAAACCCTGCAGGAGCATCCAGTTACCTTTGCTGATGTTGGCATCTAGGAGTTTGTTCATGTTGGCTTCCTGTTAATATTTCCCTCACCAGACCCTGCATTACAAGTGCCGTGTATGAGCAAAAAAGGATGAACTCCAACCATATTAAAGATGACCAGCAGGATTTTGAAGCCTATTTCTTTTGCAATATCTTTACTGCTGGGAAAATAGAAAGCAATGGCTTTCACACTGCAAACTGAGACATTTGTATGACAGGATAGGACCATGACCTTCAGCTAATACAAATAGGCATAGAGATGTTTAGCTGAACAGAGCTACCTGCACTCACTGCAGTAGAGAACTTGGCCTTCTACATGAAACTCAGAAAATACTGTGAATTGTGATAAAGATAGATAATCAGTATCAGGGCTGATCATCCCTATATTCCAGCAATTTGCCGACTGTGAGTGTCTTCAGAAACAGGACCTATAAGAACAGCCAAAAAAGAGGATGATTTATAAATGTTTAAGATGAGTTTTAGGTTGTCTTAGGTATCACACTTCAAACTTTTACTTCTAGCATTTAGGCAAAGAGAAAAATATTTTGCTTGTCCATAACACCTTTTCCAGAAATCCAAAATACTTCACAAAAAATGACTTAATCTATTCAGTAACTCTAGTGAGATATGAAAAAATTCCCATTTTCTCACAAAATTTGCAAACTGAGGCACAGAAAGATCCCACTTTTTTTTTTTTTTTCCCCAACCTATTAACAAAAAATAGTTGACAGAAAAGAGAAGGGAATCCTGTCTCCCACAGCTTAAAAAAACCCTAACAGATTTCACCATACTCACCATTGTAAATAGGTCTAAACGAGTCAAAAGCATTAATACTAAATCCAGGAGTAACTGTGCAGTGCTTAGATCCAATGGATGGGGCTCTAAAACCTAGTATTTCTTTACCCTGAGAATGGTAAAAACACATAACAGGCTCAGTATTTTCCAGCTAGATTGGCACCTATCACAACATCTTGGTCTTCTTCCCTGAATATCCACCTTTGTTCTCTATAAAACAAACAAACGTCTTATTAGACTCACTGAGTGTCACTAGATGCAGGCAGGGACATAGGCTTGTCCCCATCCCCTCCGGACCATGCTCAGAAGTGCTCAGAGTTGCTGGCTAATGCAGCCTCCAAGAGAGGGACCAGGCATGGTGAGCCAGAACTTTTGAGAAGGGAGAGGGTATATTTTGTTATTGTGATGAAAATAAGACCTGCACCGTGTTAGTCAGAGCTGATTATGCCTGAGATCATGAATGAAAGAGGAATCTATCAGGAGAGGAGGGCAACACAGAAATATTTCGCTCCTCTCCTTGGCAGTAACACAGCAGCTGCCCTTCCCACCTCTTCCTTGCTGTCCTCTGCAGCTGCTGCCCTTCCTGACCTGGCCATGCTGGCTTACAGCTATCACCAATAAACTGAAATCTTATTGCTGCTCTGAACCTCAGGGTCACTTGGCAGAATTTCCATCATTGTCAGACATCTCCTACCCCATAAAGAAGGATACTAAGTAGTACCATATCACCTTCTCCTTCCTTCAGCGTCTTGTACGTGACAATTACCTAAGGTTCCAGTCTTAAATTCCACATGAGTGGAATTTATCCCTTCACATTCCCATTTCTGGTTATGGAAAAACTTCAGTTAATCAGTTGAGATCAGCTGTCACACATGAAGTATTAAGGTTCAGGCTCCTTGCTAAACAGAAGTCTGGGCAATAATTTTCTTACTACCTTAAATTCCTGAGGTAGGTCTCTTAAATAAAGCGCTGCTCAGCTCTTCTCCTGAGTTCTTGGGAAGTTGTATTTTGTTTCATAGCTGATCCCTGCCACCCTGTACTTGTTGTTATATCGGAGTTGAAATTCTTATCTGTGATCTTGTTGGATCTGAAATTTTTATTTTGCATCTATTTCCACTTTCTACCTAAATGAAAGAGAATACAAAGAAAGGATATTTTTATGTTCACAGTCTTTTGTAACACAAATTACAGGGAATTATTGTAAGATACCATATGAATTAAGAGCATCATCAGTATAAGTCTAAATTCTGTTTCAAGACTACCAAATGCTGCTCAGGATTAGATAGAGCTTTCCAAAAATAACTTTTCTACCATGAAGAATTCACACAAGATTCCCACAAAACCCTCCAAATTATTTAAAAAGCATACTACAACCTTTATTACTTTATCACCCTGAATGTTACTCAGTATTTTTTTTTGGAGGATCTCCCAGAGGCCCAGTATAGAACAAGCTCATGCAATGGGCTGATGAGACTGAGATTTTTTTCAGTGGTAATTAATATGAGCAAAATAAACTTAATTTATATGGATACATACATCTATGTATATATTTAAACTCTGAGAAACATTTCCTTTTCTGTAAATGTGGAGCCTACCTCGAGACTAGAAAAGAGATCTTTTTACAGAAAATAAATCAGAGATGCTATCCCAGCATTAACTTCTGGGACCTTAAGTCATTACATTATTATTTTTTTTTAATTTAGAAAAGTTACAGGGATTTTTAATAAGTTTTCATACTCTCCTTTAGCCCTGAAAAGATGAACCAATAACATGGTTATTGGTGTAACCTCTGAATAATGAATCCTAACCCATTTCTCAATCTTTCTAAGCATTCATAAAACAGCTGTCTAACATACTCCACATCTGGCCATCTGTGCTAAGGCTGTTGGCCTCCTGTATCAGAGTCCACCAATTAAACCATTTTTCCTTTGCATATTCTTAAATTTATGCCCCTCTGTAAGAAAAAGATAACACCAGTGGAAACAGGCATTTAAATGCTACTTCTCAATATCTCTATCCTCAATATCTTCTTTTATTGCCTAGATACTGTACAGAATGTTTTCCTATCATAATAAGACAGAAACTTAAGGCAGTATGTTAACGCCCATGTATCTAATTTTAAATCCCATGCTACTCCAACATATTAAAATCAATTTTCCCAGAAAGAAGGATGTTTTTCCCAAGTATGGCTATCATCTTGGGTTTCATCAGCTTTCAGACCTCTTAGCTCACCAGTTTTTACAGATACTTCAATTATTGTTTTTTTAAATCATCTTTTGTCAAGGACTACTCCAAGGAAAAACAGATTGAGAAGCTACTGGTTTAAGAAACTGAAAACAGAAGGGCTTAGAGCTTGCTAAAGCATTTGATGAATTCAGGCTTGTACTATAATGTGCTACACTATTTCTAAAGAAGAGTTAGATGTCACATCGCTCAATATAGTGCACACCATTATTGTGACTTTCTCAGGAGACTGACTTTTCACACCTCTAGTTTGCACCCTGTTAAGGGAAGCGAAGGAGGAAATGCAGCTTCAGGTTTACTCTGACAGAAGCAGGACACATGGGCATCTGCCACACTGGGAGCTCCGAGATCCAGCCCAGCAGCCTGGATGTTATCCATCTAATTTCAGTATCTAATCTCTGTAGACACTTATAATATGCCACTCACTGGTGTGCTCCATCTTAGTTGATAGTGAAATCATTCAATAGAAGTGGGTAGTGAGGTAGGTGACAGGCTGATTGATGGCAATATCTTAAAGTTATACAACAATACTAGACAGAGGTCTAGAGCTGCTCGGGGGTAGAGCTCTGCCTCATTTTGTTGGTATCCATTCAAGTTTATCATGCCAAAGTGTGGCTTATACAATCTACTAAATAATTTTCCTAAAAAGAAGTTGAGATACCTTGAATCCATTAAAGCAAAGAGCATCAGCATCTCACAGGCTACTTAACAGTGAGAATTCTCATTTCTCCCTCTCAACAGTGAGAATCTGCTTCTCTACTGCCTTATGGTAAAAAAAACACCCAACCAAACAAAAAACCTCTGGCCTCTGGAAAGCTACCCATCTTTTAACTGTGATCTCTAATGCCTCAGAGCAAAGCTGGTGCTGTCTGACAAGCACATACACTCACCAACACTGCTCATGCGTGGTGTCACTGCCCTGAGTATCTCACCAGTGGAAACCAGACAGGCCCTTTGAGCCAAACCTGGTGTCCATCATTCACTGCAAATAGATGAGGGAAGCCAGCAAGCACCAAATGCACAGGTGGAAATATTAATGCTGCAGAGCATATTAATACCCATAATTAAAGCTTGGGAAAGCCTTTGCTTCTCTATTTCTTCATGGCACTCCTGCTAGGACGTCCCTGAAGGATAGACTGGATCCCTCAGGGAATACCATAAAAAGTCCATTCTGGTTGATCCTCCAGTCAAAGTGTAAAGGCAGGGTTTTATGTAAAGGAAAAGGGGGCTATACTGAGTTTAGGGAGCAGGAAGGTCTGTTCCTTTCTTTTTGTAAGGGCCTTGAGTGGATCAGGTTGATAATCTGTGCACACTTTACTTCTCCATTCCTTAAGCCCAGCTGGTTCCAGGGAAAGTGATGGCAGAGAGTTCCTGTCCATCATGGTTACTGCCACAACCTGGCTACAACCACTGCAACCCACGAATTCCCTGAAGTCCAATGGGTTTTTAGTCTTAAGCCAACCTCTTATTCTGATTCAAGGAAAAAAATAAAGGCAAACTAGGTCCTTTTCACCTCCACCAGCACTCCTGTGGAAACTGAGTCCAGATAGTTTCAAACTTTCTGTTCAAGAGTGACCAGCACAAGAGCTTCTGAATGCATATTTATTTAGCTCCTGTGAAAAATCAAAACACATTCCCTTTAACTCATGAAAGAAGATCTGAAGGTGGTGGATTATTCTAATTCCTCCATGCTCCATTCAACCTGTACATTGTGGAGCTGTTTCCAATCCAACAGCAGCACAAAGATGAGCTTTCAGAAAAACCCGCATTGCCCAAGGTGCTTATATAGGCATAACTAAAAGCATTTCTCTACAAAAGGCTGAATTTACTTTACTTGCAATGAGACTGTGACATACCAGTGTTTTACAACCTTCGAATGGCAGGGATAAGATGAAGAGAATTTTTATGCTAGTGATTCTTTCTTAATGAAGAAGCTTTATCTCAGTGCCATGTGTTCTTGCAGTTTCTGTGGTAACGACTGCACAGATAAAGAAGTGGTGGCAGAGAAGCCTGTGTAGATTGCTAGCATGTAAACAACAGCTACCTGGGGTTCTGTTTTACATAATACTTTTTTTGACTCAGTTTACATTCAATTTATGGAAGGTAATTGTTAATGTCTACAATAGTTGTTACTGATATTTTGGAAGCCATTGAGTAGATGTCCTATATGACACACTTCATATGCCTTACTTTGCCAATACATAAATGCTAATGTAGGATAAAACCAATTTGATTTTTGTCCATATTCATTCTTTAGTCCAGCCTAGAAAATCAGACACAAACTCTTTCAATGAAAATCACAAAATAGAAAACATAGAAGTATCAAGTATAAAAGTACACTATTTACACATATATACAAAGAAACCAAAGCAAACAGAAGATGACATGATGTGAAAGAGCAGGTAAAGTTTTTTTTTCTATTCTGTTTTCGTGGAACAGTTGATGTGTTAATCTCAGCTAGCACACTCAGGTCAGAACACCAAAGCTGTGTAATCACCTCAAGTGACGGAAAGGTAGCGATGAAGACCAGGTTTAATAGCTTTCATTTAAAAAGATGGTTTGTATTTAGAGTTAAAGTTTGAGTAACCATACGCAAAACCTTTAAAATAACTCAGGAAATGCCTTCAGAAATCAAGACTGCAATGATTGGTGCCATTTCTTTCACTACCCACATCCACTCACACCCTACTTCTCTAGAAACACATTCTCAAAATGGAAGCAATTTTTCAAGCACCAAGCCATGTTTCTGGTTTACTGAATTCCTGCAGAGTACTGAAGTTTCATTGAGTAGAAACTAAGGCATCCAGACCAATTTGTTTAGTCATGAAAATAACAGAAGAATGGAAGACAAACAAGTTGCAAGGATGGAAACTCCTGAACTAGTTTTCTACCAGCTTCTCACAATCCACATATGTTTTAGTAAATGTGTTTGTGTTGTCTAGAAAACAGAACTAGCTGCTTAAAAAAATGGGGCAAAGTCATTCATTTATCTCAGTCCAGCTCTAAAGACTATTCTTCAACTCTGAGATTTCAGGCTGCCATAACCATAGTATTATCCACTAAATTACTTTCTTACCTGAAGGGTAATAGCAATACCAAACATCCCATAGGAATATGTTGACATACACCAACCACTTTGCAGCCTAAATCCTACCACAGTCAATAACAGACTTTGACTAGCAGAAGCAAGATTGAGCTATTTATTGACATCACTTGAAGTACTGGTTACATGGCCAAAACCAAACAGCCTCAGAACAATATATTGTGCTTTAAAACCTATCTACTATTAGATCTGATCATGGCAAGGTTGACTTCCCTTGGCTGTGGTACCCGTGAGCCAGGGTACTGTAATGGAGGTTTCCAGCTCATCCTGGAGGAATCAGACTCAGCAGTGCTACAGCTGCATTTCCAGCTAGCACAGCACATTCTTCGATATTGCATTACTTCAGTTTCTGCATGGAGGTGGACCTCGAGTTGCTTTCCACAGGCAAGACCTCCCAGGCATCGCTGTTCTTTGGCATTTAGCATTTCCATTCACAAGGGGCGAAAACAATTCCCATCACCTCCTGGCTGTTTGTTGTTGCTGTCCATATCAGGCTGTCACCACCAGGACACCTGCAGAGCTGCAAGCACATTGCAATCAGCTCCCTTCAAAGTGGGGGAGATGGAGGGAAACAGCCTGCAAAAGGCAGGCAGCAGCCCTCTTCCACCTCTGCAGCTGCTCTGCTACAGACAGCCTCAGGTCACCCAGAGCTACTCTCACACCAGGGGCACCAAGGCTGCCCAGTACTATGGCGTAGGGAACGCCAAGGAAAAAAGCAAAGTCCCCAAAGGCCACATTAAAGATGTCCCCAAAGGATTAGCTTTGTTTTAACCAATTAGAATTACACATCTGCCATGTGTCAACAGAGCCTTCATTTTTCCTCACTGCAGCTTCTCCTTTGTCTCTCAGTACTATCATATAATCTCCTCTGTCAGTTCAGAAGGACAAACCTGGGCCCAAGACACTTTGAGTTTGGGCTTGTTCCTACTCAGGATATTTAGATAATCCCGTCTTTGATGAGAACTAGCATCCAATTGATGTCCTTGGAAAAGGCTGGGCAGCAGCTTCTTATCCAGATCCCTGATTTTGAATGAGGAATTCAGTGGTCTGCTCAGGCACCCATTTCTGCAAAACGTATTGCCTGGCTGAAAGGCAATGCTTAAGGCACCTGATGGATACAGAGTTTTAAATCATGGGTTTAACATTTCCCCAGATATTCATTACACTGTCCTTGGAGATCAGCAAGCATTTCATTATTGACTGCAATGGGAACAGAACCTCACCTGTATTTTGTTCTCCATACTTAACCAAACAATTCATCTGATATTGACAGATGTCTGGGACAGCAGGACTTTGTGCTGTACTGATGCTAAATACAGCAATTAGCAGCATTGCCTCTGGCCAAGTGAATTTGGGCCATCAGAGACAGCATTTCTGTAACTGCTCCTGACAGGAAGAGTTGTTTTCTTGAGTATTTTTCCCAAGATTATAAAGCATGTGTTAATAATTTGAGTGCTCATAACCTGAATGACAAGTTGGTACAGATGTTTTTTTACAGTCTTGTTCAGGATCATTTACCAGTCTAAATTTGTTAAAATTTAGATGTTCTTCACAGTTTCCTGTGATTTATGAACAAAGCAACATCAGCATAACATCCCCTTGGCCTCCCTTCTTCATATTATCAAAGTGCTGTAAGGAAGAAAGGTCCTCCAACCCATGCCAGCTAGGAACAGTTTGCAGCCCCAACAATCACAGTTTATTTAGCTGTCAGTCCATTTCTCATGTGCTCAGAAGTCATCATCAGAAAAGGAGACTGCATCAGGCTACTGCTGACCACACTCCATCATGTAGTAATGCCAGGTGTCGTAGTTTTTGCCTAACATGACAACAATGAACCAGCTATTCAACTCCCCTCCCCCCATTTACACACTCTGGGATGGGAAGGAAGAAGCCCAACTAGAAGCTCATGGGTTGAGATGAAGGACAAGGAGGGTTCTTGACTGATTATGGTCACGGGTAAAACAGACTCAACTTGGGGAAAATAATAATTGAATTTCACACTAATCAAACACACACAGGACACAGACAACACAAAGAGCAGGGCTTGCATATGTTACCCCACCCCTCCCTTCTTCCTGGGCCCAAATCACTTTGTTCCCAGTTTCTCTCCCTCCTTCTCCCCAGCGGCACAGGGGACAGGGGATGGGGTTTAGAGTCAGTTCACAGGCTGGTGGTTCCTGCTGCTCCTTCCTCCTCAGGAAGAAGGATTCCTTACAGTCCTCCCCTGCTTCCCCACAGTCTCCCATGGAAGAGAGTCCTTTATGAGCCTCTCCTTCATGAGTCCTTACCACGAGGTCCAGAGCTGCTCCAGCCTGGGCTTCCCACAGAGTCACAGGCTGCTTTGGGAACAGCCACCTCCCCTGGCACTAGGGTCTTCTATGGCTGCATAATCAGAGTCCACTGGCAGCAAATCCAAGTCCACTGGCCATGTTCACCCCTCCTGACGCTTTCAGGGAATGTTCCACCATGTTCCTCCACAAGTGCAGAGGGACAGACATCTGCGTGGGCACCTTCTTCCCCCTTCTTCCTCACCAACCACTGGCATCATTCTGCCTGTCCACCTCAGCTCTTCCTAACTGCTCGCTCTGCTCAGTTCTTACCTCAGTTCTTTTGTACGTTAATCGCTGAGGTGCATCTGTTGTCCCTCTAATGGCTCCTTGGCTGGGTTTGGAGCAGGGGGAGCTTCTCAGCTTCTTACTGGAGCCACCCCTGGGGCCCTTCCCTCGCTACCAGAGAACCCGCCAAACCAAACCAGCACACCAGGACACACAGGGCAGGTCAATGATAAACTAACACCTCAGGTGCAGTAAAGACATGTTAATCTACCTTTGCCATCCATGTGGATGGGCGCTGCTCAGAGCGCAGCCTTACCCTCTGCTTCTGTCTTAGGCAACTATTTCTTTCTGGGAACAAAATGTTTAGCAGAACAGTATATTAATGACCAAGGTTTTGTGTTTCTGTTTATCTGGGAAGTTTCTGGCTAGAAGCAAGCCCTGGATGCCCAGAGGTCTGTATCAAGAACATTGCCTTAGTGATTAAGTCCTGGGATGCAGAATACAAAACAAAAACAAACAAGAAACAGAGATGTAGACTTATGACCCAAACCAAGGAGTCCAGAGTACTTAAGGAGATTCCTATAGCAAAGGAAGAACATAAATTACTACAAAATTGTCAGCTATTTAAGGCAGAACTGGTAAAAATTAATCGGAAAGTTTACAAAGGATGCATTTTTGCTTTATTATTTATATTGGCAACTGCTTGGTATAAACTACCATACACAATTGTTTTTGCCTTCATCCTGATTTATCTCACTTTCCTTGACAGAGTCTGCTAGAACTGTTTAAATAGTAGTTTGATGTGCTACCTGCAGATTTTCCTCTGTCTGCCCTCCATCCTAGCACACTCATAACTCAGCAATCTTACTCCAAATTGCAGAGGGATCCACCGTGCAGTTTCTCTACATAAAGATGCTGCTTTGCTTTCAGACAGAAAAGGTTTGACTTTCTTGAATGCCATCCAGAGACACAGGAAATTAAGGGAGGGGGGAAAAAAGACATTACCATTATGACACTTAAAAACAATTATCTCCTTCAGGATACACCCCACTCCACATGGGTATTCTTTGCTTCATCCACATGCAGAGCTTTCAGAAACACTAGAAAAAGAGCAAGATAGGGAGAACAGAACTGAGAAATGCAAAACTGGTTAACAAAGTAGAGTTTTTTGCCTTTTGAGCCCATTGTCCAGTCAAGAAAAGAAATAAATTTATTTTGCATGGACTCTTTGTTTTCTAAAGTGCTTTAAAGTGTTTGAAAAATAATTTTAAAAAACAGATTGCTCCAGTTGACAGTCAGAGGAATGCCTAAGCCTGTTACTTTAAGCAGAATGGGCACAGAAGGGCATTCCCAAATATTACATGTAATTTTTTCAGGCGTGTGTTCAACTTGCACATGCATTCTCCCCCAGTTACCTGAATGAGGTCGGTTGGACAGTGTTTTAATTTGCCTATAGAATAATGTCCAGACTTGGCACATGATTTTTGCATGATTTTTTGTTTTGGTTTTTTTTTAAACACACGCTGAATTCAGATTTTTCTAGGATGCAATGAAATAAAACAGATGCCAGATACTGATGTGACTCTAGCTCATAGAGTACAACAAT
This sequence comes from Apus apus, assembly GCF_020740795.1. NCBI lineage: Eukaryota > Metazoa > Chordata > Aves > Apodiformes > Apodidae > Apus > Apus apus. Next base: position 14,517,864 of record NC_067286.1, read on the forward strand.
GGTGCTTTTATATACACAACTGTTAGCTAAGTCACTCAAATTTATCTAGTAACAGAAAGCCTTATTCCCTGCATCCCCATGACTTACAGATACCCGTAAGTTCGTTCAACCAAAGGCTAAGAGCTTTAAATACACTTGAGACCGCAGCACACTTCAAAGGTCATTATTTATCACCATTCATCAAACAGGAAACAATTAATTTTTAATGAAAAATCAAGTCCATACATCAAGGGCTTTTTTTTGACATGCCACAGCTTTATGAACTGCTGGCAGAAAATTAGGTAGACTGTAGGGAAGCAGGAAGCCTTTTATTTAGCAGAGAGGAGAATCCTAGCAGGTCTCCATTGTGTTGTGGTAAGTAAGGTAAAACACAGCCAGATAATACAACATTCAAAACCACATCGCTCAAGTATTTCCCTCTCTCACACAGTCTATTTTCCTTCTTTCCAAATATTTACAGTGAGAGTTCATTTTCCCTCGTGCTTACCCTTTCACCAAACAAAAATAATGCTAGCAAAACAAACCACACACAACAAAAAAGGAAGAACAGCTAACAAATGTAACCTAGTCAGAATGAACCAGGCTAGCTTAATCTCATTCTGATTTAATGAAGCTGTCTGTTTAACAACTTTTCAACTTCCTCAGGAAAAATTGAAGCCAGAGAGAAGCAGCACAACCATGTTGCTTCCAAGAACCAGTCAATTTACACAAGTCTCCTCTGAATACCATGAGAGAAATGGAAGGGTCTTGCAGTCTCTGCACTCTTAGGATATTCCTTTCTAGGCCAAGTACTTTTGCAGGGGTGCTAACCTGAAACAGAGCCACGTCCTCTCACCTTAGGTCTAGTCCTCAGGCTTTTAAGTCATTCATGCCTGCAGAAAGTCTCCAGACAGATTGCAATTGTATCAGCTTCACTTCAGATCACCCCTGCAACTCACCTCGGGGCACAGGTACAGCAGGAGAGAGAGGGAAAGTCCCTTTGCATATTGGGATACCACAGCATCTGCAGCTGATGTAAAGAGCTGCTGGCAGCTTAGGGACTGCCTGATGCAGAGGCAGGCATATAGCATCCAGCACCTGCTGATGTGCTGCCAGTGCTGGCTGGACCAGCTGGGTATGAACCACAACTGGAAATGCCACAATGCTTTTCAGTGTTCAGTGCAAACACTACAGTCTCAGCCCTTGCATAGTCACTGGAATTAGGAATTAAGGGATCCAAGTATGTTCTCACACCACTCTTACCATGGTCACAGCATTAATTTTAGATTATTGCCTTATTGATTTACAGGGAGTCCCAAGAGATCAAAACCAAACCACTGATCTCCCCACTCCTTCCCTTCTTATATTTTACTGCCAGAGAATGCAGAACAGAGCTGGTCAGATTTAGTCCTGTCATAATTCTACTAAGTTCAATCTGAAAGCTCTCCTGCAACATGAAATTTGGTCTTGTTTACTGTATTTAAAGCTCTAAAGAGATTATTCTAAGCGTAATATCAATCACTATGGAAAAAAGTCTGTGCACAAGAGAGTGGGGCTTTACAGGCTACTTAAAAACTTATCTGTACTCTCCATTTCTTTCTAATAACTGGAGCTCTCTGACCCTATGAAATGTCTTCAGTTCCAAAAAATAGTTATTAATGATACATAACTGTGATGTTACAAAAACCACCAACCTCAACCCTGTGTCCCTTCTCCTGCAGTTCTAAACTAACTTAAGTTCAATGTAGTCCATAAGCATCAGAAAGTACTGAAAGTGTGTCAATGTCCACAGGAAGATTAGTGCTAATTGGCAGTGATCTTTGGAAAGAAATCAGCTTGGAAATGTTAAAAGGGAAATATAAAGCAATGACTTACCACTAAGTCTTGGGAAATATCTTTACTAAGCAATTGCACTAATTAGAGAGAGTGGGAAAAAATTATGACCCCAATCTAGCAAAGGGCTCAAATAACTTAAACCCATATGAACTGGACAAAGATATTCAGCCTTCAAAATTAATCATGTACTTCCTTAGCTGGACCAGGGCCCAGAAAAAGGAGAGATAACACAACTCTCCCTTTCATTTTGAAAACAGCTTTAATTATATGTTGGTGATCCAAGTAAGGATTAACCCTCAGCTCTTTGGAAACAGCCTTAAAGTTGTGCAGTTCTCAGTCTGCCCAGTTTTAGACCCAAATTAAAGGAAATGTTTCCTGAAGTGTCATCCTATTCTGTCATGCTATTTGATTTCAAAGGCAGGTATTCAGAATCCTATAGTTCACCGTATTCCTTTGTCATTTGGCAATTAAGAGAGGATATTTCACCCTACACTCATTTTATCAACTATTTTTCCCCTTTCACATGGCCTACAGTGAGAGACAAGTTTCACTAAAATCAGTGGCAGCACCCAATTATTTGAAGTTGGGTCAGTATTTCAGTTCACTTCTTGTCTTGAGGCTAATTCTAAACATGCATGAAGTTTGCATGATGGCACGGCTCCTTTATAAGAATGTGAAAATACAAGGCTACCAATAGGCTTGAAACTCTGGTTGTGCCCTCGTCAAAATTTATTTCATGGAAAACACAGACTTCTTTCTCACCTCTACCACAGAAGTATGACCAAGACCATTTATTTACTTATTCTTCGGCACAGGAATATTGGTATTCTTGGTTGTGCTTATGAGATTATTTCAATACGTTATAATACCGTAAAAATCACTGAAATGCAATAACACTGTTGCACATTTATTGCCTTTAACCAACTATAAAAACTAAAATGGAAGCTTTGTTTCCCTCCAATGGTTTTGGGAGAAAGCCAACCCTCACTCCACAAAGTATTATTTGCTAAATGTTCCTACCTTGCCAAACCATTAGTTGTAAACCTTTTTAAACAGTGCACAGAATATCATAAACCCTAGATAGGCTTTGAATGACTCTACATCTCCATTCTTTCCCTTTGGAGTCATACCAGTGCTATTTAAACATGATACATGTTTAAATACACCATCATTACTTCATATCTTTAGGCAATTACTTCCCAAGTACAATCAAAATAATCCTTTTTGCTTAGCATTAAGGACTTAGAGATGAGGTCATTATGGAAGAAGATCTGCCTTAAGGAAAGCCTGAGATTTTCTAGATACCCCCAGAGGAGAGGGCTCTACAAGTCAACTAAACCACTTTGAATCCAGTGTTACAGTGATTGTTATAATAGTTACAATAAATAATGTTATATTGACTCTGCATAAACTGGACTGGCCCAAGCAATTGTCTGTTTCTTATAAGGTATTTTTAGTTCATCACTTCAATGAGGGGGTGGGGGAAAAAAAAAAAAAAAAAAAAAAAAGGACAACTTCAAATCATTTAACTTTTAAAGAATCTTGACACATATCCAAATTAAAATTCATAACCAATATAATTTTGCTTCCAGGTTCCACATTTAAAGTTGCAAGGAAACATACCTACTTTTTTTTGAAAAATCTAAGAGATTTATGCTTATTTATGCAGACCCCTAACACACAAAACAGCTGACAGGATTTTATTTTCTATCAAACTCATATTGCAAAAAGTCCTTCCAGCTTGATTGAGCATCAGTACCATGACCGACTTTGAACCCAGTCGGGACTCTAAAATTAACATCAGCATCTGGTAGGAAACTTGAAAAACTGCCATTCAAAAGGTAGGAAAAAACCCACTCAATTCCAAAAATATTAGAATAAATATCCTACCAGTAATATTTTCTTGGCCTTCAGAGAAAATGCTCTTCCTACTTGAAATCCATTCACCAGACCAGAATTGCACAGATGAAGTTCTCTACTGCATGAACTTAACATTTTTAGTCTCTTTTAATTACTTTGATTTAGACAAAATGAAGCCACTTAAGACCTGGTAGAAAATAACCTAATTAATATTTCCCTTCTCATCAAGTCTGAAGTTTAATTATGCATGCTAAAAAAGGCTTACGGGACTTTTTTTGTAACAGCTGCTGACCATTTTCATCTTAAACCAACAACACTTCTAAACACTTGCTTAACTTAATTTCCTAAGAAGTCCTCTTAGAGTTAATGGTTCTATTGATAATCATAAATTAGGCAGAGGAGATTACCACAACCTGAGAGCCTGGAACCTAGCAGAAAATAACTTTTTTAAAAAAAGACACAGAATTCTCAAATTTGAAAAGCTTAATAAAGCAGGCTCTAATTCCCGTTTCTTATGTCTTAATGCATTACCACACTTGTATCTTCTACTGCATTTATTCTTCCCAGTAAAATTTTCTAAACATTTTTTATTCCCAATTTATTAAGGAGAGAAAGTAATAGGAAAAAACAGAATCAAAAATATAATATACCAATTCCTTCTAAAGTCTCTGAATGCAAAAGGAGTTACCAATTTATTTTTTTCTTTTCCACAATGAGATATTTTGACACTGTGAATCTCATCTCATTGTTGCTTGGAAAAGTTGAGATTGGGACTACTGAGAACGTCAGCCAGTCAAGTACCCCATGGAAAGGATGATGAAGAAATATCATTGCCTTGCCCCTAAAATAAAACCCTACTGTGCAAGTCTCTCAGCAGACCTGAAACCAGGTTGCCTAATAGCCAGATCAGATAAAGAGTCTCCTCATGAAATTCCCATTTATTGTTAAAATAATTCTATGTAAGAATGAAAATACCAGGTCCAAAGAAGGTATTTCTAAATAGAGTTTTAAATAAATGTATTTATTCCAAGTCCAGTACAAAACACAAAATCAGCAAATTAACATAGTTTGTGTTGCTACTGAGTGTAAAATAAATTAGCTAGTGGACACTAGGATAGCAACTGACCAGTCAACACCAACAAGTATATTGCTAAGGACGTAAGAGTTGCAAAAGGCTTGGATAAGTTAAAGTATATAAGAAGTCTCAAATTACCAATCAGTGAAGCCAGAGTAACACAAATCTTCCATCAGTGGCAGCTACTTGCCAGCCTTAAGAGTATATAGATGGTCTTCCTTTTAATTTACACAGAAAGAGCAAGACAAGTGTATGATGTCCTGCTCAACCAAGAATTAAGGGACTGTATTCCAAGTCCAAAGATTCAGTACTCTCTTACATGCTTTTACAAAAGAATAACTGGCAACAGTTTAGAAAAACCCACAGCAACAAAAAAGCACAAAATCCCCACAACATTTGGCAGATGTAGTTTTGCATGAGCTGTCAGTAGGTAGGTAGCAGCTGTAATCCTGGCTGTGACTGCCTTTAGCTCGTTGAGAAGTGATCCAAAATCAGAAATACAGGACATTTTAATTTCTGTCCTTTGACTTCCCTGCTACAAAATGGGGATAACTAATCCTTGTAACTTCCCCATTATCAGAGCAGTTAAGGCTTTGGAGCACTTTAAACATGACAAGTTTTCTATGAATTCAAGGAATGGCAAGATCCATTGAAACAGGGATAAAACTAACCTGGTCTTCAGGATTTTACCAGTGCAGTTCTGTGGCATCCCCAGCTGAATACATGAAGGAAGCACCCACACAGTGCTATGAGCACCACCATAAGAAAGGTGTGCTCTGCCCCACACAGAGGACAATAGTGAGGAGCCTCATGGTTTTAAGAAAGAAAAGGAAAGCAGAATCAAGATTACTGGGCTTGTGATTTCACAGAGTAGCTAGTCTGATTCAACTGCATTCAGGAACTGACACAAAGCTTTCTGAAATTAAGGTCAGTCTTTAAACTAAACATCGTAAGAGCTCTGCTGGACATGCTTATATGCATTAATGAGTTATTTTAGGGAAGAACTCTGCACCTTTTTCTTTCCTGAAGATACTTGAAAAAGATCTGCTAGTAGAAAACATGATGCAGTGAAATCTCAAACAAAACCAAACAAAAAAACCCAGCAAAAAAATCCCCAACCCAAAAAGAATCCCAAAGCAAAGCCTCAGCTGTTTTTGCTTTTCATGGTGAGAAATAGTTGGTTATCACTCTGGGAGAAAGGTCTCAGTATAAGCACAGGATTGTCTAATAACTGCTCATTACAAGCTCCAGTGCAGCTAGGAATACCTTGATAAAACCAGAAATAACCAAGTGGCTTAAATTTTATTTCAAAACACTGCCAATGGAATCAAGCAGAACCATTATTCAAGAAATATTTTGCAGTTTCTTGATCTAGCCTTATACTTTCAGTGTTTGCAATTTCTTTTCAATTTGGAAGAAAATAGCTTTCCCTCCTCACTCTCCTACATTCAACTAGCTCACCGAAGTTCCATATTGCATGAACCAATACAAGGCTCTTAGTTTATTGCCCTAGTATTTCTATTTGGTATGAAGTCACTGCTGTCAGGTCATTACTTGTTTTTGCTCTGTGTTCCAAATGCTGGTCACGGGATGCAACCTGAATGGAAAACAGCAGGAGCCCAAGGTATAATATTGGAAGCTCACATAGGCACTGAAAGGGAAAAAGTGTTCTGCACTGCTATTGTCAGTTGTTCTTTCAGGATCCTAAAACTGATAGGAACCACCTTAGTTTATGTTAAGACACGCTACTGTCCACTGCTTTTAGGAACAGCTCAAGATTTGTTATATGTCTTCAGGAGGCTATTGCTGGAGAAGGGTTTCTGTCAGAAAGCTCAGTTCCAGTTTCAAACTGCTGAAATTCAGCAGTATCCAGATCTGAAGGCTCAGCTTAGGACCCATATGAATGGCGGGTCCAGATCGCAAAAATCTAAATCTCCTTTCTCAAAGACCTAAATGAACAATGACAAATGAGACTTTGTGTCTCCACATCCATCTCTGAGAAAGTTTTCACATGGATAAAATTATTCTATCCCATAACTGGATGCAATTTAAACTACTCTCCTGGGTTACAGAAAATAAAATATGTGCAGGAAAGGAAAATCATCAGAATTCACTGCAATAACAGAGTCTGGGCTGTGTTCCAGTCTCATTAAAATCAGAAAATCATGGACCAGTCCAGTGTGTTGGCACAGACACAATAGAGAAGTTCCTCCCTTCTTTCCTCATCTTGACATTCACATATGAGGACAAGGACAAGTGTTGGTATCACACTACATATAAACATAGCGAGAAGGACAGTACAAATAAGCTGACACAAAGATTTATAATTGATGGTCAAAGAAGGCAGCAGGTAGCTCTTCTGCAAGGATGTGTCATTTAAATGTAGCTTTGCCTCAATAGTTTCCTGTTCTGGAGATGTACTCTGTCTCATCAACGTACACAGCTTCAGCCTTTTGGAAATCTGAAAGTTTTAGTGGTGGGTTTTTTTTCATTTAGACAACTAGGATACAGTGGGGGAACACGGGCAGAGCGTGGCTTTGTGGAGAACAGGAGCCTCTAAGGATTGGTTTCTCAGCTCTGCTCAGGGAGATGCAGCTGCTCAGACTCTGGGCTGTTTGCAAAGAATTGCATTCTAGCACAGTGAATGTTTTTTCCTCATTTGTATGGTAATAAATGAGCTTCAAATTAAAATGATCAAACAATCAATAGCTAATTTTCCTCTACAAATACCATTGATCTTAAAAGACAATTGTTTCCTCAGTGCCCTGCACTGATAACAGACACCAGCATGAAAGAGTTGGGTATGTTTTGTGCTGTTCTTAACGTCATTGCTCCTCTCTGAGCGGAGATCACTGTTGAATTAGAGCTAGTTATTTCTGACAGATCAATGCTGCTATGACTAGACTGGTTGTGAAGTTGCTATGGAATATCATCACTTCAAAGAATCTAATACAATTATTATTACTAACCTAATTTGCTTTCTTATGACGCAGATTAGTAATGGAGAAGAGCTTTTGATCATTGATCCTTACTTAATGTGAAGGAAAAAGTGGTTTTCTTTGCCCTTCAAGCAGTTCCTCCTTTCATCTAACACTCAGAGCCATTCTCCAACTGGAAACAATTCTTTAAAAAAAAAAATTAATATGTCAAATCCCTTTTCTGATACAAGTAAAAAGACCCTTTGAAAGACAATCCTTACAGATGTACCCTGCACAGAGCACTCATCATTAATAACATCATAAACTTGAAGCTGAAATTGGGAGCAGTTTTAGCATGCAGAAGAAATCCATAGATCAAACACTACAAGCAGGAGAACATAATGTAGCTTTCAAACAGATCTAGATGGAGTTGACAGGGGAGAGGCTAACTTGGGTTAGAAACACAAACTGCGGGGAAGGAAGATCAGGGCACTGAACTCAATTGTTTTGTTAATTTCTTTATCTTGGCCTTATTCGAGTGATTCTTTTAATTTAGCTACTTTCTCTATGACCTTCCTGTCCTTTAAAAATGCTAGTGCTGTAAAAACAGAGGAGAGAGAGAAGTGTTAGTTGTATGAACACAATCTATGATAAACATTTATGTAAATTTTTTCAGCTGAAATTCTTAAATTGTTTTCAAACATTTAAATAAGTGATTAGAGCCCTTGAGACTAATAAGAGATATTACACCAATTTTACTACAGGGAGTATACAACTTGGTTGAAACTCAATGGCAGAACTGAGATGAGAGGAAGATCTGCTCTTTGGAAGAGGGGAGCTGGTAAAAATCACTGGTTTGTCAACACATTTGGCTTAAATCTTCCTTTGGGATAAGAGAAATGTCTGAGAGCTGTTCTCATTCTCCTCTCCAGATCAGATAATTTCTAAGTCATGCTGCAGTTTTTACCTTTAAGGTCTGGGAAAGAATATCCCCAATTCTTATTTTCTCCAGTAATGAGATAACTCCCATAGGAATTACAAATCTTTGACCCAAAAGTTCAAAAACAAGCTCTTTTCATTCTAGAACTGAATTTTTATAATATGTACAAGATCCTTACACCACCCATCCCCAAACGATCTATGTGCTGTGAAGATTTGCTTTTGACTAAAACCCTGTGATCACAAACGAGAAGAAACTTTCATCAGTCAGAGGGTGGGGACCCATCTTCATCCATGTGAGTTGCAGAAGTTCACCGTGTAGCAAAACAAAAACAGTGCCAAAAGCATCAGGGTGAGAGTAAGGTGAGAAAAAGTTATACACTTATCCAAGAGGGGGGGAAAAAAAAAAAGGCAGACATTTATAGGGGAAACAGATACATTCTTTATTCCTGTAAAGTAATTTAAGTCCTGAATTTACAGTCACACTTCTTCAGCTCAGGTCCTGTATTGTTAGCACCATAGGAATGCTGAAACTGCTAGATAGGGGGAACATTAATGGAGTGACTAACCCAATAAAATGCATCTACTTCTGAGGATTTTAGAAGGCACCCTTTACTGGGAAGCTGTGGAATATATTGCATGCTGAGAAGTTTAACACTGGGTTTTAACTGAATTTCCTTGATGCAAGCTGAGTGGGTCAAATTCATTCTTAATGCCTTGTGCAATACCCACTTTGTGGCTCAAGATGGGAACACAAACAGAGCCAAACATAGCAGAGAGAAAAGTGGAGGAAAACCCTGTAAATAATTGATAACTGCAAATTGAAAGTAACAGTACAATACTACAGGCATAATTTTACAGATCTTTTTAATAAAACTTGCTCACTAATTACTCCAGTAAAGTTTTCAGTGCTGTCTTTTCTTCAGAACAGCTGTGCAGAATCTCAGCCTCCAACTCTTTGCAGGCTGCTTGTTGTCATAACCCCTGACAGCAAACCTGCTTGCCAACAGCTGTAGTTTGTGTGCTGCCGTGACCAGTACCACCTGTACCAGTACAAAGGGCATCATTATACAGTGCTGAATAAAAAGCCAGAGGAAGAAATACCTCTGGCAGCAAAACATTCCTGCTCTCAGTGCTTCTCTTGGCTTTCTCCTTTTCATCAGTGGTCTGTTCTTCATCTGCTCTCCAGGGGTGTTATGGTGAATGTTGGTAAAAATTAGTGCAATGCAACATAAGGCAAACTATGACCAAAAAGGCATTTTTGGGTCGTTTCTGCTCTTACCCTGAGGGAGTATGATGTGTTCATCAGTCTGATGCTTAAAGTCTAAATGAAGGCACACAACAAGAAATGTGGGGAGGATTTTATGTGTGTCCTTCTCTTCCAGAACCCAAAGAGGGGGCCTGGTAGAGCTGAAACACAGCAATTTTTCCCAGTCCCAAAATGAGAGGGAGAGAGAGTGTGTACTAATACAGATTTACAGCAAGTTATGGAACAGCTTGGTGAAAGAGGGGCTGTTGTGTATTGTGGGACACAATGTGAGCTCTTTAAGTAGACTGTAAGAGTCAAAGGAAGTACCAGTACAATTCCCACCAAGCACTGAACTTCTACCATATAAAGTCTAATTCATTTTGAACAGAAGTGCTACACTTCAATTGCTATTTCTCTGAGAGAAGATTAAAATATTTCCATGGAATTTAAATTTTCTGGAGTAATACAAAGGGGAATAAAAATCAGATTTTCCAGAACATGCAAATTTAATTAACTGAAATCTATTTCAATGGAAAATTCCTGAGTGTTGCCACCTAGTCTGGAAGGACAAACACAAAACCTCCACCACTGCCACTATCAAGCTCCTGCCAGCTACCCCTTGTGCACAGGGGTGCAGGAAACAAAGGAAGTGAAATAAATAGTCAACTAACTCTCAAATTACAATCCTAAGCAACAGCAAATCCCTGCTTCTGAGGTTGTAATACATATTCTCCCTACCAAAAATATATTTTTTTAATTCTTCCATTAGTAGGAATAGTGTGAGTCAACAGACAAATGCCTTGTCTTTTCAAGGCACATCCAACATTGTACTTTTACCTTTATGTTGCAGATTGCCCCACTTCACTAAACCAGCTTTGTTTTTTTTAAGCCAGCTGAAAAAAACATCAACATTCCCCTTAGAAACCAAGCTTCTCTTCCCATTACTGGAGTGGAGCAAACAGGGATTGAGATACAAGCTTAAAGCTTCACAAATCACTTCCATAGCTGACAGTTAAGAGATCTAGGGCTGAGGTTGATACAGCACAGCCAGCTGAAAACTTAGAGGGGAAAAACTAGGAAGCAATGGCCATTTATAATGATTAAGAATCTGACTCATTGATTCCAGTTGTTCTTTTCCTCTCAGTAATGGAAAACTAGAAGTTATGAAAACAACAACGATGGGAATGCAAGCGTAGTTGAAGAAATGGACTCCTAGTTTTTGGTAAATACTGATCCACTCTTCTCTACATGCACTGGTTTAAGTACTTTAAGTTGGCAGTCAGGAAATCAATTATTTTTGCATTTACAACTGGGTAGATTTAATGCTTGGGATAAATTTGCCTTGAGAAAACTTTAATAAATAAATAAATAAAATGTCCTTGCTAAGTGATCCCAAGAGGCATATGTCTCTCTTAAACAGTTAAAGGGGAGCTGCTGACTTGCACTCAATGGGTTCAACAATTTGAAAATTATTAATTTGGATTTAAATCTTCTAGGCCTACTTATACAGCAGACAGCAAAGAGAAGTTTTGAGAAATTTCCTTTTTGGAAGATTAAGAGATGGAATCAGTTGTATGTTACAATTAAATTCAAATTATCAGAAGTTTGGCACAGTGATAGATTTCCCTGCATTACTTTGCCAGTGCACTCTGTCTTCCAGAGATGCAACTTCACACCCAGCATTGAGCTCCAGTTCATTCAGTTTGGAGCTTGCCTCTCTACCAGGTTCTCTGTTTTGGAACTGCTGAGGGAGGAAACATTCCTTTGTTATTGACAAAAACCTCATGGTAGCTTTCCCAGTGCACCTGTATCAGCCCTCCTGCAAGCCATGGGGGAGAAGGACTTGTGTGCCTCTGATTATGAGGGCTGATGGCTCTCAGGAGAAGCTTCTGGAGCATGAAATGAGATCTACAGCATGCTCTCTGTACTGACAGAGGATTATGGTTGCATGCACCCCTGCTCTCTTATACACAGAACAGCAGTGGGACAGCTAGTGCAGTAAACATCTCCAATAGCTCTGTGCCAGCACATTACTCCTTTTTGCCAGCTGAATTCCCAGATGGCTATTAGCACCCAACTATCTGACCTGTATACTTTCAAAGGCTTAGAGTGCAGTGCCTGCACATATGCCAGATTTCTGTAGGGTAAGTGCAACCATACCATGCTGACTTCAGTGTTTCCAGCAGGTTTGTTCAGATACAGAGGATACTTAGCAATTTTCAATCCTCAATTACAATTTGTGGCTAAACATATGCCAAGTTCACTCCATTTGTTTCCAGAGGTGAGAAAACCCACTTGTGTATGTATTTTATACACATACGTTGTATATGGTTTTTATATTTATCCAGGTAGGATTCTCAGTTGAGATAAACCAGAGTAGGTTTAGAGACGCTCTGATTTATGGCAGAAGAATTCTTGCAGATAGAGGCTTTATGATAAAAAGCAGTACAGAAAAGACAGACATTCTTATTAGTCTCTGTTTTAGCCCTCCTACATAAAAGAAAAATTCAATCATGTGGAAGCAATTCAGGAGAAAACACTGCTTTAATAATAAGGGCTAGAGATTAAGTATACTATTAACTATATACTCTCTGCATGCTCTTTCAGAGCCTGCTGTGCTATTCACAGTCGCTTTGTCTATTTAGGACCAAGCTCTCCCTGGGGACCTCACCCAAGAGTAAATAGAGTTATTTAAAAAATTAAAATAAACAGCTGGAGGTATATTATACTTTATGGGAACAGCAATTTTCTTCTCAGGTATGAATCAGAGAGAGAAAGCCAGGGGCTACGGTAGGAGTGGGGCTGACAATGGAGCAGGTAAGATGCCAAAAACATTGTCTCTGGAGAAGTTTTTCTGTCAGACCATCTCTGGGGTTCCTGGGCTCAGTGTCAGCACACATGGATGCTTGGGGTAAGAACTGGGATAGACAAAGCAGAAGTGCTTTTGGAGTGGTGGAAAGGGGCTGCTGACTCTTGTGTTAAACTTTGGGTTTAGTTAAGGTAACTTGAATGGAAGGATAAGAAATGCATTCTCCCTCTCAGGGCATCCCAGAAATAATAAACCTGGAAAAAAGGACATTGATAAGTTTTGATGTGGAGGGAAGGTACAGCTTTCTGCATGTAAGCAGAGCTGAGGAAATTAAAGTACTCTTCCCAGATTGCTGGGAGTGAAGAGTAGCATGTTACATTAATAAGAAAAGGCAAGTAACCAGAGAGACTGACTTCCAGAATCACATCCACTCACCTGCAAGGAAGGAGAGTTTTATACAGAAAGCAGGAACTAAATACAATAGTTGTTGACCTCTGTAAGAGCTGGAAGTAGAATAAGTCAAGTGGAACTGACTGTAGCTTCACAATGTATATAAAGAGAAGACAATTTCTTTTTGAATAACATGCTTATATTTAGGATCATAAATCTGTATTTGGAAACCTAAGGAACTGACCTGATTTTCTAAAGTGTTCAGCACCCAGTGAATGAGTGGAAACATTTTAAGAGGCTTCTGTCAGAAGTGCTGGATTCAAGAGCTTTGGATGGAGAGAAGGAAATTAACATTTCAATCTATTTCTTAACTTTGGACGTACAAATCAAAGACTTGCATTTTCAGAATTTATCACTCTGCAGTATCATTTTTTTATATGTCTTGTTTTTTAAAAAAAAATTACTGCTAGAACTACTAAGTGTAGATTTTTAAAAAGCTCTCAGGCTCCTTTGCTACAACTTTAATAAGGATATTTAACACAGGGTAAACACAGCCCCACTTTGCTGCCATGGTAGTTTGAAATCTGGATAAAATAATCCCTAGAGCAAAAGTAGAACTGTATAAAAAAAGCCATACAAAGTCATATAAAAGCCAGTAGTAAATTTGGGAACATTCATGTTATGCAAAAGGTAAATTTCTAGTATCTCAGCTGAGGAAAAAATAAGAGTTCTAACAGTTAAGCACCCTGTGGAGGCCTCTAATTCCCTGAAAATGGCCTTTTCTCAGCAGATTGTCAACTTTTTTGAGGTCACGTTGTTCAGTGTTTTAAAAGGGCTCTGGTATCAGTCTCTCTTCCATTCAGAAACTTGCTTTTATCCTCTCAGATCACAAGATTATAAAACTATGGCCCAACCAATCTGAATCAAAACACAAGGGTACATCATTAATTACTGGGGTGATATTTTCTCTAAAGGCAACATAATGTGAAAATCCTGGATTTCATTCTACACAAAATTTGCAAGTGAGCATATTTTCAAGGTGTTACTGCCTTTCTTTAGAAGTTATGAAAATTGGAAGAAATATATATTTTCACTGCATTCTTACTTTTATTGCACAGTGAATATTTCAAAGTTTTAGTATAGTTCATGATTTACTTAAGATTTAGATTAAATTGCACAAAGAAAGTCTAAATACTGTTTTTGTATGTACATGCCCTTCACAGAAGCATTGGGGTCTTCAGACTTCAAAGACCTGTGTAACAAATGACTGGTATATTAAAGCCACATTTTAGAAAGCAGATTCTCTAAATCAGGCATCTTTCTACAGTGCTGAAGTTTTACAGTTTAGTGTACTCTTCATAATACAAAATACTCATGCACAAAGGGGTACCATTATCAGCTGTCATGAAGCAAAGCTAATTAAAATAAGTCAGTTGGAGTCTTTCTTTTCTCAATGCAGAAATGCAGCTACCCAGAACAAGAAGAATGTCAAGACTATTAATTTTGGCATAGAAACGTCTACAGGCCCCAAAAGCAAGGTTGGCAACCCTATATGATACACTGTGCAAATGCCAGCTAGACGTGGTCGTTACTAGCAGTCGATACATTTGTAAACTGACAGACAAAAGATAAGAAGTGGAGCAAAACAGAGATGACCCATCGGATCAGACCAGTGAGGAATTAAACAGACCCCTAAGCCACCCCTCCTGCAACACCAGCAGCCTTTAACAGGACCAGTTTACACCCCAAATAGACTTGTATAATTTCTGCATTGTCTGAAAATGGGGTTGTGTCTGTGAAGTACTTTCAACATCAACAGTAACAAAAGCACAGAAACACAGCTGATTTTTCTACATCAAAGCATTCTTTTGAAGTCTTATCACCTGTTTCCAAATTTCCTATTGGCTGTGGATTGTCACTATTCCCAAGCAAACAATTTTCCACACTTCAATAATTCAGGCATATGGATAGCAAATTCAGGCTCCCTCTGAAAGCTTTTATATCACTCTTGGGAAGAATTTCAAGGCAAGATTTTCAAAGCATTGCAATGAATATAATCATTTTGCATTCATTTTTTTTTTTTTTCAGTGGAAAGCACATGAACGAAAGCCTGCAGCCCCTGAAAGAGCTCAGGCTAGTCTTTCCTTTTAATCCCTGAGCAAAGCTTAATTGTGCAGTCTTTTGAGTAAACTCGCCAAACTAGAATCTATACAAGATTTACTGTTTATAAAAATGTGTAAAAACCAGGTGATTAAAAAAATAATTTATTGAGAATTTTGTACTTTAGACAACACAGATTTCCCTTAAAACAGCACTAGAAGCAGCATATAATCATAGTATCTACAGATCAGTTTGTAAGACCAGTTGTTCAGTGACCATGGAGAACTAGAACAAAAACGTGCATTCGAGGGCAGGTGATACACCCAAAAACATGCACTGGCTGGACAGTATGGCTATCTTGGAATTATAAAGCTGCTCAAGAATGTGATACTTCAGTACTATAGCTTTCAGGCAATGTAAAGCAGTAATTTAATTGAAAAGCTGGCTATTAACAAATTTAATATTCTTAAGACAGACACCAAGTTTTGCCATTAGGCAGGTCCCACCTGGGACTGAAAATTTCTTCCCTAGGAACCATTGGTAATTCATAATTCAGCAGTGACTTCAGTTTCTGCAAGCAGGCAAGAAGTAAACAGCTTCCCCACAACTGCCTCCTGGCAAAGGTGTCACAGTGCACACAGCAGAGAGGAGAGCTCCCCCACAACCCCCCAGATGGCTGAATGTCTTGTCCTTCCCTAAAAGGGGTGCAGAAAGGAGCAGTTCTTAGCAGGTGACATAGACCCTCAGTGACTGATACATGTCCAAATGTCTGAGAGCACTGAAAGAGGCTTGGAAAGGAAAGGGAGAAGATTAAGAAGGAAGCTTTCAGTCCTTGCCTTAAAGCCATTTCCTAATGTCATCCCGTCAAAATACTCTACAGCCCAAACCACTTCTATCTCCAGGATTAACAGTGTGGGCTGCAGAAGAGAAGTGGTCTTGTGAGTGCCAATAAGTCACACTCACAAAACCTGGATGAAATGCATCAGAAATAGCTGCTGTTTATAGATCCTATGCAGTACTGATTTGCACACTGGAATGCAGCAAAGTTTTCCAAAGGTTTAGAGCCCATACAGCAATGCCCAGAGCTGACCGTGTTTCATTCTATCCCTCACATAAAATACCAAGTGAAAGTTAAGGAAAGAACCATTTTCTAATCAGAAACCCACTAAAACAATACTGATCTAGACTTTAAGGGTCAGTTGCCTGTAATTGTCCTTCATGTTGTATGTTAACTATTTCCAAATGGTCTTCTGAACTCAAGCTTGCAAATCTCAGTACAAAATGAGGACCAGCATGATTTACAGATGTAAAGCTCCCCACAGCTGGAATGAGCTACAGAGCTTAATGTACTTTGCACTGCAAAGGGGTAGTTTGTGGTCTTTAAAATGGGTTTACTAAGCCACAGAGTTTCAGACTGAGTCCTTGAATCAAAGAGAACTTATCTCAGGCAAAACTGGTATAGGATTAAGGTCTGGTTGACTGAAGTAACAGCATTGATGTCACTGTGTTGATCAGAATTCCAGCGTAAGGGAGAACAAGATGACACACACAGTGATTTACTCCTAAAGATACTTTGATACCACGGAAGAGAAATAGCAAAATAGGCAGCCAAGTTCTGTGTTCTGCTGGGGTATGTCTGCTCAGCTGGTTCTTTAGGGTACAAATATGATTGGCAAAGTCTATGCAGAATCAGCTGACAACAAGACATTAGTCAGGGGAATGCACAGATGTTACAAACACCTACTCTTCATTCCAAAATTAACTTTTCTATTAGCAAACATTTGACAGTCTCAGGTCTGCCTTAGAATAACAGTCTGCTCAGGAATGCTCACGGGGAAAATATTACCTCTTACTTCAGCCACTTTGATCTTATAAGATGCATGTATAATATTAACTTGAACCAAGAGGTAGAGGAGAAAAGAAAGAGCTATTTAACCATATATTCAGCACCACTAATTACTTCTCCCTTACCTATCACCACTGATTACAGTAATTTCTTGCACATGGTGATGTGTCCCGGATGGTTCAGATGTATAATTATGGAGATAAAGCCATTTTTTAAGAAGTTCCGAAGACAGCTTTCCCACCAGATTTATGGTCCCAAAGTTTAGGCTATCCTGTATTGATCTTCTTCCTGTATGCATTGCACTTACAGAACATTTGGTCAGACTCTCATCTGATGTAAGTGAACCTGGCAGCACTGTGGGGAAGAGAATTATTTCCTTTTCCTCCAGCCGAGTGTCTGGCACGTAGCTTCTTCTAATTAGTATTCATCTTTAAGTCTGTTGAATTCATGGGAGGGATTAAGCTGCCCATGGAAGTCATAACTGTTTAGAAGCTTGGACAATTTTCCTCCTAACCTGCAAACCTCACTGGGAGCACCTTAATTATTAAAAAATGAAACTATTATATCAATTATCCTAAGTAA
This sequence comes from Apus apus, assembly GCF_020740795.1. Lineage (NCBI taxonomy): Eukaryota > Metazoa > Chordata > Aves > Apodiformes > Apodidae > Apus > Apus apus. The sequence goes on from NC_067286.1 coordinate 14,535,447, forward strand.
ACTGGCACTGTGTAAACTAACATGGATCTAAACAGGTATTTCTGGTGCCCTTCACACTCTCCCCTCACATAGTTTTAACAGCTAAGGAAAAAATACTGTAAATGAAACATCTTTACATCTTCAAATGGATATATATTTAAGGTGCCCGAGTTTAAGTAGTAGAACTGCTACACATTCTTGGGGGTCTTCTTGATTCTGAGTAATGAGTTGTCAGCACTTCCTAACAAACATGGTTATGCAAGCAGCTCTCTGTAACAAAACTGGAAAATGTTGATGGTAACTATATAACCACCAGTCTTCTGCTCATTCAGCATCTTAAGAAAAACTGAAACTTCCCATACATTTTGTCTTGGAAGTCAAACAGGCTTTTTTTCGAAAGCATATTTTGGTTACAATGTTAATTAAAATGCGTTGGCCCATGGCCTTGCAAGTGCCATTACGAGTACCAAATACAACACATCAAAATTCATATAAAAGGTAAAAGTGGAATGCAAGCCTCCAAGAAAACACAGACCCAGATAATTTAGAGGATTGGATAACCCTCTATATGTACATGTACAGTTACAGCTCAAAGGAGTTAATCAAGCTAGATGTATCACTTAATAAGAATTAGAGCTCTATGCAGAAAAGGGAAACAAATAGTTAAAGAAATCACTGAGGTACTATCAATTATGCTCTCACACTCCAGAAGTCTAAATAGAGCTAATTGCCAAGGCAGTAATTGAGAGGATAGAAATCCACTCGGTGTCTGCTGCCCAGGATAATTTCTGAAAAGAGATTTATACAAACAGAACATGACTTCTACATAACCCAGCCATTTTCAGGTCCTAGAAAATTCTGACCATATTTAGAGAAAGCCTGCACTTCATTGTCTCAAAGAGAAATTATAGCAACGTGGTAAACAGAAAGGTAAGTAGTTCTGTAAAGATTTAGAATGTTTTCTAGGAGCGCTGAAATAATGGAAGAATCTAAATCCAATTACAAAAAAGTGACAGACCTCTAATCCCACAGATGTTCAGAGGAATATATCTTAAGTCTTCTTGAAACTGTTATTAGAGTCCTAAGGCACTTGGACACATTTAACATTTTAAAACTGGATACACCTAAAATACTCAAGACTTTGAAAATCACAGTGGGAAACATTAATGAACTAAGAATTGCAGAAACACTAAATTTCAGTACTACTTTGTTTGTTCTCTCCCACCTCCTGTCAGCATTGTCCTATAGTATCTAATAAAAAAATATTTTAGATGCTCATCTTTAGTCAACAAGTCATTTATTTTTCTTCCCAAAGAAATGTCTGTTACAACTCTAATTTATTTTAAGCAATTCTCCTCCCTGCCATTTCTTTCTCACTTTCATGTCTTCTCTCATTTTTTTCCTTTTCTCCTCTGATCAAAAGACTTTCAAAGCCAAGGGGCAAAGTCAGCCGATCTATAACCTGGGTGACTTGCACAGGTGCTAGGTGCAAGTGCTGACTCTGACAACTGGTCAGAGTCCACACAGCTGGAAACGCTACAAGCTTCTCGAGGCTTAGTACTAGATTTAGACACTCAGCTGGGATTTCTCTCTTCAGTCTCCTTTTCCCAGCATTTGATCCACTGCAAAATTTGAATGAGATCTCTATCTCCAGTTACTCTTTCAAAGGGGGCCACTGTAGCAACACATAGGGTACAAATTTTAGAAGAAAGTGCCACCGAATGAACAGCCAACATGATTTCCAGCACTCAGGTACACCTACATGTAAATGAAAAAATCTTTCATTTTATAGAAGTGGTTTAGAAGGCAACCAGCAATGTAAACATCTTCCAAATTAACAAAATCTGCTGATTTCAGAAACAGTTAATATCACAGCAGAGCTACATGATGAATCTGGGAATTTCTTTTAAAATCCTTTTTCAATAGGCATGTTCCTGATCTTTCAAAATGACAGATCTACAGCTCAGTCTGAATGAATGCACTGGATACCACTGCAAAATAACACTGCTCTTCAAATTCTTTGAAAACAATTTGCTTGCAGTCAAAGAGCTCAAGATGCAACACAAATCCCAGTCCTATGACAAACCTGAGATGCTTCTTTAATCTTGGATACAATCACACACAGCCACATAAAAGAGAAACTGCTAAATAGAATAATGCCCATTCACTGTAAGAAAACAATAAGCCTGGGAGAAAAAGTTAGAAGGTGGTAGCTTCTATCAAGAATTACCTTCAAAAAACTCAAGCTCCTGGTTCACACAGGAAAATTGCAATGACCTATGTGAAATTTTCTTTGTGAATGACAACTGAACTCTACTGCATAGTTTTTCCAGGAGAAATAATTGCTGTACCATCTAGTTTGGACAGATCTAAGGATTTCAATTCTGAATATTTCCAAATAGAGGCATAGGTGTTTTTTCTATCAAAAAAAAGTAGTGTAGGGCTCTTACAAACATAGTCCCAGGCATGGTAAATCTCCAGACCTGGCACAGGATGCTAATTAGTGGCTTCTTAGCTGATAATAACCCATGTGCATTAAGTTTTCCAAATAATATCTTATTTTTTATTTAAAAAATGTACACAATTATAGTGAATGCTTTATAATAAAGATTTTATGTCTCTGACCAAACTTGCACAGCAGGAGTGAGAATCATAGAATGGTTTGGGTTGGAAGAGATCTTAAAGATCATCTACTTCCAACCCTCCTGCACTGTCAGGGACACCTTCCACTAGACCAGGTTGCTCAAGGCCCCATCCATCCTGGCCTTGAACACTTCCGTGGATGAGGCATCCACAACTGCTCTGGGCAGCTTGTTATATTGTCTCACTGCATGGAATTTCTTCCTAATACCTGATTTAAATCTACCTTCTTTCAGTTTAAAAAACCCTCATCCTATCACTAGACTCCCTGATAAAAAGCCCCTCCCCAGCTTTCCTCTAGCCCCTTCAGGTACTGGAAGGCCACTATAAGGTCTCCCCAGAGCTTTCTCTTCTCCAGGCTGAACAACCCCAGCTCTCTCAGCCTTTCCTCACAGGGGAGGTGTTCCAATTCCCTGATCATCTTTATGGCCATCCTTCTGGGCCTCCTTGAGCAGCTCCATGTCTCTCTTGTGCTGGGGGCCCCAGAGCTGGTGGCCCAAATCACCTCCCTCAACCTGCTGGTCATGCTTCTTTTGGTGCAGCCCTGGATGCAGGTGGCTTTCTGGGCTCCAAGCACACATTGCCAGCTCAGATTCAGTTATTCAGCTATGAATACCCCAAGTCATTCTCCTCAGGGCTGCTCTCAATGCACTCATCACCCAGCTTGTATCCATGTTTAGGATTTCCCCAACCCAGGCGCTGGATCTTGCATGTCCATCTCCTGGTCAGTTTCTCTTTCTTTCCCAATCATCATCTCAATTCTATATTTTTACTGAAAATTTTTGAGGTCAGGGATTACACATGGGTACAGTGTTCAGATGACTCCTAGCAAAACAAGGGTCCAGACTTGAAAACAGAAGATTTGCCCTTGGCACATAATGAGCCAGTCAAAGAATTAATTCAAAGCTTCCCAGGTTAGGAAACACTAAATTCCCACCCAGGAACAAACTGTGCAGTTCAGAGTTTGTCACTAGATTTTATGTGACAAAGGAGAGACCAGAGTAGACAATTCACAGAATCACAGAGGGATTGAGGTTGGAAGGGACCACTGGAAGTCATCTGGTCCAACTGCCCTGCTCAAGCAAGGCCACCTAGAACTAGTTCCCTAGGAACATATCCAAACAGCTTTTGAATATCTCCAAGGTGAGATATTCAACTGCATAACAACTGTCAGCAACCTGATCCAGTGCTCAGTCACACAGTAAAAGAATGTTTCCTGATGTACAGAGGGAGCCTCTGTGGTGTTTCAGTGTGTGCCCATTGCCTCTTGTCCTGTCATTGCATGCTACTGAAAAGAGCCTGGCTCCTTCCTCTTTGCATCCTCCCTTCAGGTATTCATGTACATTAATAATGTCCCTTCTGAGCCTTCTATTCTCCAGGCTAAAGGGTCCCAGCTCTCTCAGCCTTTCCTCACATGAGAGATGAGCTATTCCCTTGACCACTTTTCATATGAGACATTCTACAACTCAACACAACATTTTTTTATTTTTTTTTCTGCTAAAACTACTTAAAGGGCTAAACTGAACTAGCTAAGCATTTCATTCAAAATGGCAGCAGAATGTTTCCTCTGAGTGATACGTAGCCTACACTAGTTCATGGGTGAGCAAGGAACAACCCAAGTTTTCCAGAACAAGCACCCTATAACAAATAATCATATTTTGGATGTGTTTGTTTTTCCTCCTCAAATTTAGAAGAGAACTTAAGCAGAAGGCATATACAATTTGTTAAATCTACGTTTTGGATACTTGTAATTAAACCATGAGGATATATTTTTTCATCAGAGAAAAATTATTTTAATAGCCATAATCAACACAATCAAATATAATCAGTCTGTCAAGTTAATCACAATTTAGAATAATTTACAATAATTTTGTACTTTGCCAGATCACATCTACATGGAGATCATTACACCTGGAAAAGATGTGCAACTCTAGAGGTTTCTACTTCTATTTCAGTAGCTATGCCATGTGTTTTCATTTTTGTTTTTCTATATCCCCACTCCCCCCTCTCCCACTCTGTTTTAACTTTTTTGAGAGCTTTGTTCTTAGTCTTTTCCTCCACTCTCTACATTCTCCTGTTTTATGCAGATCTATCATGTTATGCAAATTATTATGATGATACATGGAAATTTTCCAAGAATTCTAAGAACCACAAATTTTACAAAAAGTGAGGCAAACATATTAGGTTTGCTTCCTAAACTGTTATTTTTTATTTTTTCCCCAAATCTGCACACCAGCATTCCCCATTTATCTCCATCCATGCCTGAGACATATCCTGCTGTGTCAGCCAACTTCTCTGTTTTAATTTTACACCAAGCATCCCTCCAGTTCTCTTACTCTGAGAATCTGCCTCAACATGGATATAATTTCTTACCTCCTGCCCTTCTCCTCAGTCTGTCATCAAATTCTGCTCCTCTGTTCTGCTGTCATTTTCACTGCACTCTTTCACTCATAATTCTTACTTTCTTAAGAAGTATTCTTAAGGAATTATTATTATACAGCATCAGTTCCCTTACTTACACCCTACACATTAAGCTGTCTTTGTTTTCCATTGGCAACAACACTAAAATTCAAGCTGTATTTTGACCCTGCTTTTGAACCTGCTCACACTCTGCAGAGGCTTCCCTGACTGTGGCTGAGACCTTTGCCTGGCCTCTGTTTCTCCTAAACTCCTCATCTTTATTCCTGACATCCCTTAAGCATTTTTTTCTACTTCTGTCTTCCTCCTCTTTCTTTCAACTAGAACAGCTTGTTTTGGGGTGTTTTTCTGTGGTTGGTTTTTTTTGGTTGGTTGGTGTTTTTTTTTTTCTTCAAACCAGGTCCTTAAAATCCTCTCAGGAATCCTTCTTGAATTTAACAATGCCCCAGTCTCTTTGGAAGGAGCTGATGAAATCTGAAAACAGATGGACCTCATGTCCATCTGCAATAGGTCATCATAACATAAGATGCAAAATATACTATTATTCATAATAATTGTAGCTTTGATCTCCTGTATTATAAGTGTTTCTTAAATTATTCCAAGAAGGCACAATTTCTTACCACCTCCCAGTCACAGGGCCTTTCCCAGACAAATGGAAGTTTCCATAAACAGATGTTTTTTCTAAGCAAAAACACTGAAATCTAAACTTTGGGTAGCAGTGTGCAGGAACCCCTTCTATGTCTGGACAGCCTCCTGGTTGTTACTGTTCCCAAAAATCTACATATACACTCCTTTCATTAATGAAATTGATAATTTACTATGATCAACAGTTTCCTAGCACAGCTTGCAAAGTCTTGATTTAGTTTGAAGCAAACCCTGCCTATTTACAGTCAGCAGTGAAAAAGAAAGATCAAGACATTTCAACACACAAGATACATTTCTTCCTCATTGAAACCAATAGAGTGACTTAAAGAAAAAGGCAGCAGTGTATCTGGTACTCAGTAACTGTCACAACAGAAAGTTAGGGAGAATAAGCCACTTGCTCTTGTTTAAATTACTGTGATTACTGAAGAAAGTGAAGCTAGATTGATCTGTAACATGCAGAAAGCTGGTCTTTATTGCAGTTTACAGATATTCAGAAAAAAATGTAACTGTTTGCCTCATCTTCTGAAAAACACAGTTCTATTCAAAACCAGATGATACAGATCCATGGTAGGACATAGTTTCATAGTGAGATTGCAAACATAACAGAAAAGAGGAAGGACAAGAAGGAGACAGGAGTACCCAAAGCCCATGTGGAACACTGATGTACATATTCTTCAAGGGAGCACCACTGTGTTTGTGCTTTTATCTGTTGGATGTACTTCTCATGGACATAAAATTTCATAAAAGTGTTACATTGATGAAAAATCACAGGTCACTTTCAGGCCCATATTACACTACCTCTCTTTAAAAAAAAAAAACAACAAAACAACAAAACACAAAACACCACAACAAAACAAACAAAAAAACCCCAAGCAAACACCAAAACAAAAAACCAACAACACAACTCCCAGGAGCAGCCCAAAAACACAGACAGACAATTTCATGGTGATGTTTGTTATTCTTTGTTGTAATGGCCTTCTTTCCTAGTCATTCAATATCAATATGCAAAAAACATTTAAATGCTTGCAAGCACTAACATATATTGATTATTATTGATTTTTTCTCTATGGGGAATAGGAAGGCACAATGAGCATCACAGAAACTGTCTGGATATAAAAACTGATGACAACACAGTTGCAAGTCTTGGCTATAGTTGCCTTTTTGCTAGAAGGAATACTTAAGTTCTTTCCAAAATCCTGTTGCCAAGAGTAGTCCTAAGCTTTTCTCTTCAACTGGTTATAATTTGCAAGAGCATCTGTCCTAAAAGCTCAAAGCATTGAAAGCCAGAAAGGTCTAGACTGTATTTTTGAGGATTGATGATAACATATAATAAATAAATGCAATAAAAAGGTTCAGAAGAAAACAACTTACTCTTATATCATCTGAATCTTGGCCCACACTTTGATTGATTCTGTGTGCGTACTGCATTGGAGGATTTTGTGGGGAGAAGAACCTTGAATTGAGAAGGAGAGTAGCATGGAAGAGAACATTATGCATTACTTCTTGGGCCCTAACTAAGCTAATTAGCTACAGACTGAGTCATTATTTGAACAATACATATTTCATGTATGAATATGGGTGAAGAGCTTTTTTAAAACACCCCTGTGATTTGGGCATCTTACAAAGATTTTTCAGGCTCGGATGACCTCAGTGCAGAAGTGTAGGTTCACATTCTGGACATGTTTGCATTTGGAATGTGTCTTTGTTTCTAAGGTACACAGAGAAGCAAACAAGCAGAAATAAATATAACTAAATCTCTACCTACTTCAAGGAAACAAGACCTTACCATGAAATCACAAAGCCAAGAATCCAAAAAATCTGATTTTCCTTCCACTTAATCTTACGCTTCAGCAACTCTAAATAAAGGAACCACATTAATTTCAGTTCATTTATTTACTGCTGTCTTTAGGCTTCAGATACTTAAAAAACAACTTCTGGAATTAGTACTTTCCTTGTGCCTCAGTTTCTTCCTTGAGTAGCCAAATAATTCATTGGAAGGGGAGAGGATGGATAACTTCAAGTTTGTTTTCTTGTTTAAAGGGCTCATTTCCACTGTTCTAGGGAAGTTCATGACTAAGGTTATTGCTATCGTTCTGGAGACAAAACAAGTCATTGAATTTGTGTCCTCATCCTAGCAAAATGGCTTGACATCAAGAACTTTTCAAAACACAACCTACCTCTTAAGCATATTAGCAATGGCATCCATGTAAGGACTTAAAAGTTTCTTCTGAACCACAAGAATTAAACCTGCTAGTCAAGATGAAAGCTATCAGTGCTACCTTGAATTTTTTATATTCCTGTAGAATACAACACATTGTATAAAATTTGAAGGTTACTTATTTACTTTCAAACTCATTCTCTGTTGTCACCTAGAATGCCCAGTGTAGCAATGAGCTCCAAATTACAAAGGCATTTAGATATTGTCAGTACCAGTTTCACATTACATGTTCTGAAATGTTTAGCAGACTAAGCTAGGCACTGAAAGCCAAGTGAAATCACAGCACTACTGAGCCTTGTATTAAGCAGCAGGGACAGCTTTTGCCACAGTGCTTTCTCAAAACAGGGGAAAGGCAGGAAAGTCTGACTGGGAACTCAGAGGGAAAGCAACACCATGATTAGCAGAGACAGGGGACTGGCACAAAAGACCAGAGGGAACCCAAGAGAGCAGAAGGAAGAAAGGAGGAGAACAAATACAGAATAAGGTATGGTGGCCACCATACATTTAGCAAAAACCCGTACTATAGAATAAAAGGGGCAGCAGGGGGGGAAACAGTAATTTCTACCCTACTCAAAAATAGGAGAGCTTGACTGAGGATGAGATTTTAATCAGAAGCAAATCTTGAAATGTACCAAATCTGATCATGAGCTATTATAAATCAACAGAGTGAAGCTTTACACACACACCCCACCACAAATAACCCACTCCCAGCACCCCCTGGTTTAGATTATGAACTCCTCAAATCCATTTCAAAATCTTTGCTCTCTGAGTAATTTCTCTGTGAAGGAATGTCAATGTCACTTAGAAATGCCTCATGCCATCTATCAATGTCAAAGTTGCCATTCCAGACAGCTTAAAAAAAAATAGGAAAACATAAAAAGAAGAATGGCTTCGGCAAGCAAAAGAAAACGTACAAGAATAAACACTGACTTTCCCATCTTTGGTTTCATAGAAAAAGAACCATCTTAATTTTCCATGTAAGTAACACACTTTTCAGTATATGTTTAATTTTTAAAAAGCTTAAAACCACATGCTTTCTGAAGTTAAAAAAAAAGCTTTGAAAATTCAAAATGGAATCTGCTTATAAAAAAAAATTATTCTTGTTTTAATACTCTAGTGCATGTATTAATAAAATGAAGGCAGACACCACATTACCAGGAAGGATAGCTTCACACCAAGAATTGTGAGTTTAAACATGCTCTATAAAATAATTACATCTACAGCTGCTTGCACTGGTCTCCAATTTGTATACTGAAGCAAGGTGCACTGTTTCTGCTTTATTAATGGCAGAAGCATTTTGGCCAAAATCAGCAAAAGTCCTTATTCATTGTGTGCATCCAGCATGACAACCCAAAGGAAGAGGAACCTGAAATTTTTGCAAGTGCCATACACATTGCTCTGTCAGTTGGGTGCCACATCTTGCTCTCTGCAAAATCCATTTCACAGATCTAGGTCTTTTATGCATACTGCAGCAGTTCTATAAATGGGTTTCTACTTCATGATCATTTTGTTGTAAGTGGAACATTACTGGTCAATTTTCAGTGATGTCTGTATAGTTGGCAACAATGTCTTTTAAACAGAAGAATTTAAGCTACAAAATGTCTTTATTGTTTTAATATGCCAGACTTATTTTTACATGTAAAAATAATAGCTGCTTGCTGGGAAGCTGAGAATGCAAAACTCAACATTCAAGTCCTTGCATTGCCTGAGCAGATGTCAGTTTCGGGGAAGCAACTGAGTGTTTTGTATTGCCCTGTAAGAGCTTAGGCAACTGAATATGAAAATCTACTGCTAAAATGAAACAGACCTGCTAATTATGTAAAAAGAGTTACTATAAATAAAGGAGAGAAGAATTTAAGTCCAAAATCTGCTTAATAGATAAACAGTTGCTCAGTTGTTCTGCCCTTATCAATCTGAGGAAGCATTTAATGATGAGATGGGGTATCAGAGGTGCTTAGGTAGAACAGAGTTAACTTGAAGCTAATTAGAAAACATGCTTCACATTATTCATCCGCTCTCTAGTAAGAGCTGTTTTGAGGTACTGCTATAGGGATGATCCCACTGCAATACTGGCTTTTGAAAGCCTTCCAAATCCTGTAAAATGTATTAATCTGTGGCATTCATATGAATAGCACAGACAAATGAAAGCAATTGCTTTCTCCTCTTTATTTTGATTTGTTATCTTTGTTTGATGTGGGTAGTGTATGCCAAATACCTCTCTGTGATAGTTTTATGATTTAAGAGTTATTTCTTTTAAATTATTTGGTCTATTTTGTGGCTTCAGCTAATGGGAAAATGAAGACAACTAAACAGCATTACTACATAAGAAAAAATATAACTGGCTTCCTTCGATACTCCTTCAGGAACCCCAGATTTGGAGGTCTTTGTTAAGCTAGTTGTTGGCATAAAAAAAGATAGGGGTGGGAAGGAAAAAGCAGGAAAGGTATTTTTCCAAAGTACTGCAAAATCTGCTACCATTTGCAATCTCTACAAAAGTCAGAGAATGAAAATACTGCATATTATAAATGAGACAGGGGCCTAACTGCAGCAGAGAGCCTGGCTGCAGAATTCCTGAGCCAAGCCAGAGGGTATCTGAATTACTTTTTTTTTTCTTACTTTGAGTAAATATAATTAAGCAGAAAGAGGGTCTTCTATCTATTCTGAAGACACAACACAAACAGTAGCAGCTGCTTGGCTTTGGGGGGACAAGGCAGAATGGCACAGGATGCTCTCACAGCTGTTTCAAAACCATGACCAACCCCTGGCTGACCCACAGCATGCTCCTACAACTCTGCTAAAGCAGATGGGGCATGCTGGGAGTCCCCAGGAGTCCTGTTAAGGTAACCCTGTGCCCTAAGGACATTAACAAGCTCTGCCATGCTGCAGGGCTGGAGAGGGGGGACAGAAATTAAGTACAGCCAGTCCCACTTCACAGTGACAATGACACATAGGCTGCCTATCAGAGGCTACTAATCAGAGCTCTGGGTTTTGGCTTCCCATACCACAGCAGTGAGACCTCTTATCTTTGGGAATTGCCTAGAAAAGGCCAAGAAAAGTCACTGGCTGTATTTTGAAATAACAGAAGAACCATTTTCTAATAAGCAAAAGTTGTGGACTGTGATAAGGAGAAAGACAAGGGAACAGCAAGTTCAGAGGGACCTCTCAGAATTCTCAGATCCCCAAAGCTCCTGCTTTTGCTGCTCACTTTCTTAATCCTTTTAAAGCACTCACATTGGCCTGGCTGTAACTTGGATGCTAACTTCCCCACACCATTTCTTAAGAAAAAGGAGGAAAAGGGAAAAAGTGTTTTGTTTAAAGAGCCTTCTGTCCGCATTCTCTTCAAGAAAGCCAAGACGCCTGAGAGATTACTGCCATCACAGCTACATGGACTAGTACTTCATAAAAACAAATAAATCAGTGACCTGAAGGCACTCTTTCTCTGCACACAGTCCCTAGTCTTGCTGCCAGTTTTTAAAACAAAGATCTGATCCAAAAGCCCAAATAGCTTTGGATCTTACCCTAAGCCTGCAGCATATCTTATGTCCCTGGCACTTTGAGACAGCATGTGAGGGGCAAGGCTTCCAACTGCCCTGGATCAAAACTCAAACAAATGGCAGAAAGGGAAAGAGGAGTCCAGGACAGGAAAACCTGACAGATGCAAGCCAGTTGGGAGTGCTGTTCTCCATGGATAGGGCCATGGGGCCAGGAAAGAAGGGGGCATGAGCAGCAGGGAGAGGGGAGAACATGATGGCATTAAAAATATAAATAGTTGTGTCACATATTGTGTACAGTGCTTATATACAAGTGCTTGCTGCAGAGGGGGGGGCGTTCATAGAGGGTTTTTGTTGTGGTCTGTTCTATTTTTTTAAATGCATACATCACATTACCCCAAACTGACAACTCTAGTCAACCGTTATGCCAGAGCGGCAAACCCTGCCATCCCCTTCTGTGCATTCTGCTTGCCTGGGCACCCTGACACTTCCTTCGTGACAGCTCTGGGGACCTCAGGACACACTCTTCCTCTAATGTACATACATAATTCCCAGTAACATTCATCATCAGCTACCCAGGAGAATCCAGCTTTCCTCCCACCCTCTTCTTTTTTTTTGGTCCACAGCAGGTATCCTTTCATGGGAAACTGGAACCCCATGTTGGTAAGTCATTCAGTCTCTCACTGCATGCTGGAGAGGGTGTCTGATGTTTCTCTCTGCTGGTGCTATTACTGGCCTGGTTTTCTCACAAAGTCTTTAGAAAATGACATCCAAGAAGTAGCTGTTCATAGGCTGCCACAGAAGGCAAGTGCAGATACAGAGGAACAAAATGCATGACTGGCTTCTCAAATTAGATTCCAGTCATTCTTTCAAAACACCTGAATACATCCGCTTGCATCTTGCAAAGTTACAGAGTCAGATTTTGCGAGGAATCTTCAGAAATCGCATGTCCCACCCCATTCAGCTGATAAGAGTGCTGGGTTCCTAATCCACTTCGGTTCACTTACAGAAATCCCAGCTCCTGCAGCTAATACCCTCAAATCTTTTATTCTATCTCTGAGACTTTCAGCACCTGCAAATTTGGACAAAGCCAGAATTTTCTAAATTACTCATTCCTAACAACTGGGAGCAGCAAAAATTTAGCTTCCATTGCAGGAGAAGAGCTAAGAGTACCCCCTAGTGTTCTGGGTGTAACCTTAAAATTTGGCCAGACTGAAACCGGAGAGCAGCTCATTTTAGAATTCAGCCTTTAGTTGCTTGGCATCCATCATTTCCCTCTGGAAGAGGACACTTGTTGCAGTGTGATTATCTGGATGTGCCTCCAAACCATATTACCACAGCTTAGTGTGTCACCACTTGCAGTCATTGCTAACCACCTTCATGATTTAAAAATACTCAACTGGATTTATGCCAAGGAGCCCTTCTTTGCATTTGCAATGGGTTAAGGGCACTTCCAGTCACCCAGAGCTGCTCAGATGACATGCAAAAATCATTAGGGATTTGGTAACTCAACAGCTTTTGATGCTCAGTGGATCTCCTATGACACTTGTGTGTCTTAATTAATCTGTCAAGTGCTTCAATATCCATGGAGAGAAGGTGCAATTTAATGCAAGAAATTGTTATTTATAACTCATCCTCCTTTCTGCACAAGAAAGCCACATTACCTCAGATTAAATCTTACTTTAATGACAGCAAAGTTTAAAATAATAGCGCAAATTCTGTTAAGTGAACCCATTCCAGGCACGTAAGTCTCCTGCTCTGCCAGGTCAGGAGACCAGCAGGTTCTGCCACTAACCTCCTGTTCTGCACACACAGCACATATTTTTCACTTTTCTGGGCTTCTCTTCTAACTTACCTCTCTAGAGATGTTCGTCCAGTCAGTATCTGTTACCATGTGCATTTACTAAGTAGCAGTAGTTACTTCATCAATATCAAAGGAAATTTGCTGTCTATATTAGCAATACTCTTAATATACTTTGTCTTAATTGATTTTCTGGAATAATAAACACTTTAATTTAAATCCAGGGAGGCACACATGGAGTGCAGCACCTAGCAGTACATATGTAGATGATAACATGCTTGAGCAGCCTGGCCAAAAGAGTACTTGCAGTAGCCCACCCATCAAGACTTAAATTCTAGCAGATTATGCAAATTTAATGATGAAAAATAAAAGCTTAAAATGCCATCCAGGAGCAGCTTATGGTAAAAAAAAAAAAAAAAAAGGCATGAAAGCCTGTCACCTAAACTTCATCTTATACCGGAAGAGTATCTTCCTGGAGCAAGGCAAGCACGTTAATAATGCAGCAGTGCTAGCTGAGGAAAATGGTTGGTTTGTAAAAGCAATTCCAACTGTAAGGGTCCAGGAAATGGAATCTCAACAAGATAAGCAACACTTTACAAGCTCTTGCTAAGATGACTCCTTTAGCAAGCCAGAAAATAACTTAGAAACAGGTCACACTTTTCATTTCTGCAGCACACTTAATACATGTTCAAAGTGCCCGATCTGGAGGAAGAAGCACTGTAATTATAGAAACAGTGTAAATTGTGCAGGCCAGGCCACAAAATACCCCTTATGGGTCTTTCAGAGCTTCTTCTAGTTTTACAGGGAATGACATTAACACAAATCTCAGAGAATTTTGCTGCAGACCCTGGAAGGCACACAGATTCATCACTTTCTGTGATTTTTGTGATTACTGATTTTTGGGATGTGTACTTTTTGACAGCCTGTTTTGCAATTTTCCTGTGATTTTAGCTGGTCCACAGATGTTTTGCTATTAAGTTATCTGGTTGCCTGTGCTTAAACTCTAAATGCAGGTTGGTGGTAAAACCAGGAACTGAAACTCAAAGCTGTTTGAAGCAACAGAAGATGTCCTGGATGCTCTTGGGTTTTCCTTAATCCCAATTTCAGTATTGCCCCTCACCTGTTTCTTTTTCCTGATCTGTCACAAACAGCAACAGTTCTTACCCAGCCATCTCAGAAGTAAATTGTAAAGATCAGTTTGTCAACACTCACTTAAATCCATGTAAATTGCTTTGAGCATAGGAAGCACCAAGATGCTGAGCAGCTTCCCTGCTGTGATACCCAATTGGATCATCACAATGTCTTGCCAGTCTATACAGATGTAGAGAGGGTGAAAGCTCTGTTGTTTTGTTTTGGTTTTAAATGGGCTCCATAAGATAACACACACACACACAAAGTGTCTATGCCTAAACATCCTCAAATAAAAGTGGCTGCTCCATAGTATGTAAATCAACTGCTGTGGGTGCTTCCCATCATAAACAAACACAGGAAAATGAGGAGGAAAAGAAAATTAGTGCATACACAGAAAACTTCTCTCCAGAGTTACCAGGTGGCAATTTCTTTACTGTAGATTTATCTAGCAAGCTGGATTATTTTTTATTACCCCACTATCTGGTGAGTTCCCTTCCCATCTTAACTGTCTTGCTCACCACTTTATTACATGTAAAGAGGGTTTCTTCTCTATTGCTAGGCACCCAATACATCTTAGCCGCAGAGAACAGCTTTTAAAAGAGCAAGAAGAGCATGCTATACGAGCCACCAGGTATACATGCCACAGAGCTTGAATATGAATGTCATCATTTAGAATCACACAGCCCTGAGCAAAAGACAATCCAGCCATGGCTTGTTTTCCTGTCAGGAAGCTGAAATGAGAACAAATATGAGACTTGCTTAAAAAGATAACGCAGCTTTTCTAGCTGTAATAAAAACAAACAAGCAAATGGGGTATGTCCCACCATTTATTTACACTCCAGTTCACGTGCGTATACCCACTGCTACAGAGCAAGCTCACAGATAGCCCACGTGTCCTTGCTGGTTCCCTACCACACACTGCCCAGAAATCACCATTTGATTCCACATTGAGCCCCTCTAGCTCTCAGTCACTGCCATGCTGACCTCCACACTGCCAGAAGGTCTGCTGCAGCTTCAAGGAAAATTAAGGAGAGAACATTTTTGTGAAATGGAGTCACAAAATGTATTCAACACAGAACTTCTGACACCATTGTGTGACATCAATTTGCAACATCAATTTGCTGCAACAGTATCTGCAGCTGTGCAGAGTGCTGGGAGAAGGTGGATGGTGTCAGGCAGAAGGCATTTGAAATGAGAAGCTGTGGATCAGGAGTGGGTGGTTGAACCTCTGTGTTGAGAAATGGGGTCTGGAAGATCTGAGGACTGCTGAGGGGTTGCTGCTTCCACTGTCAAACAGTCATTTTTGTGCATACAATTGCAGCAATTCTGGTCCTGCTTCAACGACCCTTCCTCCCCACACCATCACCCGTTCCCTTTTAACAAGGATCTAAAAGGCTACAGCATGCTAGGAAAACAGGAATACTGCAGGTAGCAGCTAGGAGGGCTGACTGGCCCTGGACTCAGTGGAAGATCAGTGCAGACTGCTCTTCTGATGCCTGAATACATGAAGTCAGGTAGAACTGTTAAGCTTATGTATTTCTCCTAGTTTATTGAGATGACCAGTACACAGGCAAAAGTATCAGCTATGAAGTTTCTGTCTTCTGCTACCTGCTGTTAAATGCCCTAGTTTGGCTACTGAAAAACTAATGCCAGCTGTAACCTAATAAAGAAAAAGGCCTTGGACTTCGCATGCATAACCAAAACCTGTTTGAATAACACTATAACCCTGCTGTTGCAGCATTTGTTCTCTCAAGGATATTGAGTTCAGCCTAAAATGCAGGACAACAGAGGAAGAGACAGATCTCTTTGTTGCAGAGACCTACAAATGCACGAAATGCAGTATTTTAAAGCTGAAGTCCAAAATGCCAACTTGCTATATGAATTGTGCAGTGGGAATTGGTTAGCACATATTGTATACACATCTCTGCTTTAACTCTGCCTCTTTCTTCACCTGCAAAAAAATCAACAAATGCCGGCTCCTCACCTCCCTCCCACCAGGAACTGGCTGCTTTCCTCCATTACTGGCATTACCCAGTCCTGAGCATGCCCAGAAATTTCACTGCCTGCCTCACTGATGGTATTTCTTGGCAGTCCCTCATAGATATGGGACATTGCGTTCTGCCCTCAGGAGACCCACAGCATGAGAGGCAGGAACCTACTTTACAAGAGTAGGTATTCCCCTAGCATGAAGGGCCAGTATTTCTGGCTGGCTACATGTATTTGAGTTCATGTTTTCTTGCAAAATAAGGCATTAGAGAGGGGGTGGAACCAGGACTTATTTGATGTTCTAGTCCTCAGGCCTGGTAAAAGCAAGTATTTGACAGCTGCTCTTCAGAAGATAGGGAACTGACCAAAGTGCTAGGTTTGAGTAGTCGTTTAGAAGGATATCTCCGTAATCTTTTGCTATCCTACTCAAAAGAATGACAAATGGCATTCACTAGTTCTGTTCTCATAGGATACCAGATTTCCATTTCAACAGATAGACTTGAGGTCTCCAGACTCACCTGCCACATTTGCTGATGCAAGAGCTTTGGCTCTATTACAGAGCACAGGTTTATCCCAAATTAATTGCCCTACTTTTTTACTTATCACCAACATGCACTCAAGCATTTCCCAAAGATCTCTCCCCATCTTCTCACCAAGTCACATTTTTGGTATCACTTCAACAGCTGCTACAAACTGTAGTTAATTGATTACAAGTAGAAAGGAGAAACTTTCCATGCACTGCAAACTCAATGTCAAACACATGACAACCAGAAACTGACAAACAGAAAAATTACAGACTGAGTCTGTGTGTGCAAGTCTGGCTCAATAATTAAAAGCTCACAACTGTTCTAGTGACTGCAAACAGCTTTGGATAGAGCACACAATTCACTGCTTGATGAACACCTAGACGTGAATTTTCTACACAGTGAAACAAGCCACAAAATAGCTACCAATTTCAACAACAGTATGATTCTGGCCTAGGTGGATGTTTGCTTTGAAAAGAAGGAAAATATGACCAGAATAACAGTCTTTCAGCTAAAGCACTGAACTCCAAATACTTGCATGTACCTCCTGACTCTGCAAGAAGCTTCTTATTTCACTCAGGCAGGTCACTTTGGAGTAAAGTCATCTACCCTGGCATGTGATTACAAAATAAATATATATATATATATATGTACTGACACATTGCACAAGTAATGACATACATGGGTTTCTTATTCTCCTGTGTGAATAGGAGTAAACTAACCACAAAATAAGAGCATTTCTTAAATTGTCTTTGTATGGCTCTAACCACATAGTCCTGTGCAATGAGCAAATTCCATGAGGTTTTTTCTGTGGCCACTTTAGAAGGAAAAAAACTTAATTTCCCAGGTTAAAGAAGGAAAAAAAAGTGTGTGTGTACTGTTTCGTAAATATAACCTTCTGTGACAAAGAAGACTAAGAATATCTTGATGCCCAAGTTAAAAGGACAGCCTGCCAGGAAAATTGTGATCATCCAGTTTGCAAAGTCTTTAGCTATTTCCACCAGCTCTGTTCTGCACACTAGCAAAACTTGAATTTTCCCAGCATAAAGCCGGCAAGCAGCGTCACAGCCACAGCATACACACGTACTGTTTGTCCTTGCCCTCCCACCAGCCACTAATAGCTACTTGGGAATTGATTTCCTGTGGGGCTAAATTACCTTCAATTGTGATATTCTTGTTATCTCACCAACCTCATTTGTCACCGTAATTTGGTCTGATGGGCATTGGGGAAATAAAACATACACACTCTACATAATTTTAAGACCACAGTTGAGAGCTGAACCCTGAATGCAGCCTTAAACATGACAAACTGTTTCCCTGAAATCTGCTGGATTTAGGATCATAACAAGGATAAAAACCAAAGCTGTATCTTGGCCAACTTCACAACTATATTATTTTAAATAAATTACAATCATAGAATAATTAAGGTTGGAAGGGACCTTAAAGATCATCCAGTTCCAACCCCCCTGCCATGAGCAGGGAACCCTACTACTGCACCAGGTTACACAAAACCTCGTCCAACCTGGCCTTAAAAACCTCCAGGGATGGGGCACCAACAACCTCCCTAGGAAAACATTCCAGCTCCTCACCACCCTTACAGTGAAGAATTTCTTCCTAATATCTAACCTAAATCTCCCCTCTCTCAATTTAAAACCATTACCCCTTGTCCTATCACTATCTTTTCTAATGAAAAGCCCCTCCTCAGCTTTCCTGTAGCCCCTGTCAAGTACTGGAAGGTGCTACAAGGTCTCCCTGGAGCCTTCTCTTCTCCAGGCTGAACAGCCTCAACTCTCTCAGCCTGTCTTCATAGCAGAGGTGCTCCAGGTCTTTGATCGTCTTGGTGGCCCTTCTCTGGACCCTTTCCAATAGGTCTATATCTTTCTTGTGCTGAGAAATCCTCCCAATGAAATTGTGACATGAAGCCCATACCTTTTGCCAGTCTCACCAGTTCTTTAAATGAGTCAGGGAAAAATAAGCCAGGAAGCCCTATCTTTTTTTGGAGACACAACATCCTTGGAGGTACATAAGAGTACTCTTGTACTAATTTAAGAACAGCATGAAATAGACTACAGAACTTAGTTTTCTGAATGGCCCTAGATTCAAAATGAGTCTAACAGGCTAAAGCTACTAAAGACTGATGTTTCCATTTTCTTTTACTATCCCATTAAGCTGTATCATTAATGCAGTAGATGAATAGAAGCATCATAAGGCACAGTGGTCTGCTATTTAGAAGTTGGCTGCCTCCTGCCCCATTTACTTACAACTTCTATCTTAACAGAATTTTCAAAGAAACAGACTTAATGAATCATGTTTAGCCATGCCTGAATGCTCACTGACATTGCAACTTAAAAGTAATACCTGCTCTCAAGGGACATTTTTGCAGTATCTATGTTCCACACTGAGTTCTGGGTTGTATTTATTAATTTCCTAGAAGCAAGTACACTTGACTAATGAACAAAAACAATTTCATCTCTGTGGTTCAGTGCTCCCCACCACAAAAGGTGACTTAATGCTGGTCTATCTCTTTTGTAAATTGTTTTGGAATATGCTAATGAGAAAACTATTGAACAGAAAACTATTAATCTTTCCCACTGATTTCTAGGGAAGAAGGAGAACACTTATTCTTATTCTTCTCCCCTCTCCAACTACCTGCCATTCTCCCTCTTAAATTAGGTCAAAAAGATACAAGTAGTCAAGTGCAAAAAGTTATTGGTTGAAACAGAGAGGCTAGTTCTGCAATTTGACTCTGTCTTGTAGAAATAAGTTCCACTGGACTGAGGTTTGCTTGAGCAGATCAGAATCTCCCTAATACTGCGAGACAACAGAAGTTATAAGCCTCATTAATATAAATCAATATGCACTACTACCAAACTTTGTGTCTTGAGTTGGGCTTTTACTCAGGAATCCTGATGCCTCATGACATCTCTCTCCAGGTACAGAAACCAACAGTAGGAGTGTGACCTTCACTGCCAGCAGGAAAGGGGTCCAGAAGCATCAAATCCAGTAGAGCTGCTTCAACTACATATGCCATCAATGTGGCCTTACAATTGAAAAATTTATTTCTAGAGGAGACCACTAAATACCAAAACCTAATACTGGTCTAAAAAGCTTTCAGGAATGCTTTGTTTTCCTCACTAAAATATTGTTTTCCAACCACTAAGGGTTTCTTTAGTGTAGTTTGGTTGCATTTGATGTTCTTATACAACCATACCCCGACCCTGCACACTTTTCTTTAAGTTAAAGCAACAAAGCCCATCATAATGGAAGGAAAAAACCCACTATTTTCTGACACCTGGTAGGCAGCCTCACGCATTTGAGATTTTACAAAGCTTACATATCCAAAGCTGCCAGAAGCATACCTTGTGTGGTAGGTTTTTAGCAGACTGAAAATTAAAGTGTCACTTGCAAATAGCAAAGGCGTAAAACTGACTAATCTAATTCCATGGTGCAAGGAACAACCAGAGCAACTGAGGGTGAGGGGTGTGAAGGCAGAGCCAGCTGCATCCTTCACTGGGGCATCACAGGAAAGGTGGGCTGAGGATCAGCTCGGGGCATTCCAGCAAGCAATACAGATGCCATTGGGAGCAAACCTGGCTGCAGGGAGTCCCTGTAATCCTCTGTAAGTCTCAGTGGCATGTTCTAGATGATTATGTGAAACAGTTCTGAAGAATTTCTTTTAATATACTTTCAACTTCAACAATCATTCCTTTCAAGCAAGTTATATCTAAAATCATTCCCTTTCTTTTCCTAGTGCCACAGTACCTGGTCATTTGTAGCCTGACCTTGCTGATTTCAGGGGGAAGAAATATGGCAAACGTTCCTTTTCTAGACTTAGCTGAAAGCTCTGCAAAGAGCTCTCTCTGAGCAATGTGCATAAGAGCATAGATTAATCTAATAAACTTTAGTGGAAAAATGAAAACAAAACAAGAAAACCAATAAGGTTGAGTAGTCAAAGACAAGCAAAACCCTATCACATTAATGAATTAATCTGTAGATATTACCATAAGTCTGGAAAAGCAAGCCACACCTCATCACACCTCTACCTATGTGCAGTCATTGCTCAACACAAAAGACTTAGTATACTATCCAGCATATACTACTTGAAAGTTATCTGTTGCCAAAAATCATGCCAGGGTGGAGAATCTCACTCCCTTATTATTCCATTTTCAAGTTTAAAAAAAAAATTGAGGAGGGGATAGATTTAAAAACACAAACAACTTGTGTCAAATCCTGAGTTCAGCTACCTGCTTGTCCTTTCAGTCTTACTCCTGTTGCTTCCAAGTAGTATTTATTTGTTGCCAAGCAGCAGAGAGCTAATTAGTGCAAAGCCATTTTTCCTTGTTTTCATCACTTGCTCCTTCGCACTTACATGCACACTGCTCCTCAACTCAGCTGTAAAGGATGAAATCCCAGAATACAGAGAAAGGGAAATTGGCTGCAAGAAACACAAGAATTGAAAGCATAGTCTTGCACTCAGCCTATAGAAATTCCTGCTCCCTCAAAGCACTTGCTCTTATTAGTAACTCACCCCTTAAGCTTTGGCCACAGAACATGATAAAATATCTAGCCAAGGAGCTGGCAGTCTTGGGCTGTGCTGCTAACCTACCCACCAAACCAGCCAGCTGAAAGCTACAGCAGGTATTCCCACAGGAGATACAGTCACTGCAGTACTGATGAAGCTCCTGTTGAGGGCAATTTAGGGAATTTAGTATTTGTGCTGCAGTGCACAGGTTTTTCTGGCAGCCTTTTTTCCTAACAACAGCTTCTGTCAATCCATTTGCTAGAATGAAAGAGATGCCTTATTTTAAAGCTACCCACTATAAACCATTTAGACTCACCACCTTCTCCCCATTTTGTATTTCTTTGCTTCCTCACAATAGTAATATTTTTCAGAGTGGGAGAGAGCAAAAATATTTTGTATTCCAAGCTACAGACTAGCTTTGCATCAGCATTATTTTTTTTAACCAGCTATACACATCCCTGGTAGTGTATGAAGAATTTATTGCCTTCTCAGAAGGCTCCAGTCTATTTCTGTATTTGAATTAGCAGAAGGACCTACAAAGACATACTCCCCCCTTTTCACACACAGATGAGAAAAGGATTCCAGAATGCAGAAACAACTGACTGTCTATACAAATCAAATAAAGGGGTTTAGAAGGCCAAAATAAGGCATCCATGGCAATGCCAAGCAAAGATGGTCTAGTCAGAGCACATCAAAGAAGGTGGTTGTCCACGACCACCAATCTTCACCATTACCGAAGAGGCTGTAATTCTCAGTGTTGTGTTCCACCCCTAACAGTTTTGCCAGATGCTAGAAAGTTCTAGAGGCTTGCTTACAAGACTGTGGTCTAAAAAGTCAACCCATCAGCCACTTATAACCTAGAAAAATCAACACTTTGGAAATATGTTGTCTCAGGAGTGAAAGGAAATTCCAGTGTTGCCTTTCAGCAGGACATCAGTAGTTAAGCTCTCTCTTTTTCATAACTACTGATATACCACCTTCCACTACATGAGCTCTTTTCGAAAAATACCAAGACAAGTGTTACAAAGTAAAAGCTTCCCTTTCTTTGACCCAATTTCCTTCTTGTTTAGCCCCAGCTTTAGTGACCACCTCACATCCAAGGCCCCTGGCCCATGGGATTAATGAAACCAGGCCACTGTAAGAGCATGACAATATAATAAATGCACTGCATGATACTTCTTGCATTACGAGTCACTGAATCAGTCTAGATACTCTTTATGTTCAGGCAGCTCCACTATCTTGATACAGTTCCCTGTCTGGCAGGAGATGGGGAGGGCTGGGTAAGTGCAACGTATCTGTCAGTTGCAGCAGACAAGAACATCTTGTACTTGAACTGCTTGTTGTGTAGGTTTGAAAGGCAGACAAACTGGCAGACTAATTAGATTTTTTAAACTATGGTATTGAGAAGTAAAATCCTTATAACATTCTATCAACTTATACAAGTCCGTGCATGATACCAGATGATCCCTAACAACAATAACATTTAAGCTTCAGCTGAAATATCAGGCAGAGGGTTAATATTAAAATTAAAAATATTCCAATATCCACTGAGCTTTGAAGAGATCCTAGCATTCCTCATCCTTATTTTTAGGCAATCATCACTAAACCCAAAAGATACCTCTGCAGGCTAGAAAAACAAACTAAGAAGACAGATTGAACCAACTCATATATCCATCTTTGCTAAGTAACTGAGAAAAGAGTTAAAAAAATAGTTTGCAACAATCTGAAGGACACTTTGATCAAGGAGGGAAAAGCTGAGCAAAACAAAATAGCATGTAAGTAGGAACAATGGGATGAAAGAGCATGATGAAGCAAAAAAAACCAAACAAACAAACAACAAAACACTAACAACCCTCTCTGAAATTCTCTCTTAAATGAAGTTGAAACTCATCCCTTCTAATCCCCTGAATAACCCTGAAAAGTCCTCCCAGTTGCAGCAAGATATACAAAATATAACTTCTAGTGTTTCTTACTTCCAAGATTTTTAAGAATGATGTCTCATATGACAGGCCAAAACCCTAGGGTTAAAGCAGCACCTATTAACTGATTTGCTCTTCTTTAATACTAATGGGAGTTGTGTATGCCTGTGAAGAATTATCGGTATTTTCTGATCTAGCAGCAAGGAGAATGACTCATGCTAATGGTCATTACACAAGAACACTGAGAGGGCTGTAACCTCATGCTCATGAGCAAGCATATGTTGTTTAGGCCAAGCACCTTGAAAATCCAATAGCTGTGCTAAATCCCGTGACATCTGCCTAACTATATATGAGTTTTTAAAGGCAGCTGCTTGCCACTCTTCCAGCATTGCTGACACCTCTACTGAAATTAAACAGATCTGAGGGAACTTTCAAGCTGTAAACTTGTGCATAACTATGGAAACAACATGATTATACACTCCAGAAATAAATGCTGCAGGCACTGCCTATATCTGAAGAGCTAGATTTTTGCTCTCCTCCCAGTAATACACCCGCTGCATGTCCCTGAATGAGTCATCTGTGCAGGGGAAATACCTCCAGATTAGCAGACTAGGAACAGCAGATCATATAGACTTGGGCACATTGCCATGGATGTGCTTCTTCCAGATCTGAGCTCTCGATGCACATGCAGCTCTGATGGAACTAGAGGGAGGTGGTTGTTTCTCTGGACTCAGCACTGGTGAGGCCACACCTCAAGTACTGTGCTCAGTTTTAGGCCCCTCACTACAAGAGGGACATCGAGTTGCTGGAGACTATCCAGAGAAGAGCAACAAAGCTGGTGAAGGGTCTGGAGCACAAGTCTTCAAAGGAGCAGCTGAAGGAACTGAGGTTGTTTAGTCTAGCGAAGAGGAGGCTGAGGGAAGACTTTCTTGCTCTGTACAACTGCCTGAAAGGAGGTTGTAGCAAGGTGGTGGCCTGTCTCTTCTCCCACATAACTGGTGCTGGGATGAGAGGAAATGACCTCAAGTTGTGCCAGGGCAGGTCTAGTTTGAATATTAGGAAAAATTTCTTTACGGAAAGGGTGGTCAGGCACTGAAACAGGCTGCCCAGGGAAGTGGTAGAGTCACAATCCCTGGAAGTGTTAAAAAAAAATAAACAAAAAATGTGTGGACATAGCACTTCAGGGCATGGTTTATTTGGCATGGTGGTGGTGGGTTGATGGTTGGACTTGATGATCTTATAGGTCTTTTCCAACCTTAATGATTTGATGACTGTACATCCCAGTACATCGTCCTTCCAGAGTCAGGCAGCTCAGAGTCTCAGCACAAGGCTCCACTTTGACAAAAAAGCATCATCCAAGAATCTCCTTTTCCTTGTGCACACAAGCCAGTGGCAAAGTCTGCAAAGTGAAGTGTGGAGTACAGATGAGGGAGGGAAGAGGAAAGGCACATAGCACTGGTGCGCCCACCCAAGCAGGCAGTGCCACCAGAGGCACGGTCAGAAGGCAAGTCCTGGGCCTTCCCTGCACATCCATATTAGGACACAAGTGTGTAAAACTATCACATAACTCCCACTGAACTATGCAATCCTTAGATGTTCATTAACAAGCAGATGCTACCACAGATTATTAGTGAAAACAATCTAATAAGGGGAAATACTGAATAAACATGATGTGTTTTAATAATACAGAAACTATGCTTATGGGCCAAGAAATTATGCATATTATCCCAGGAATAAAAGTTACTGAGCTATAAATAGCAACAGGTCCACTACTGGTATTAGAAAAGACAAACCTAGGAATATGCTTGTTTGCATAAGTTGCAGTTGATCCTATTTGGTAAGACTATAAATGTCCTAATTTTGTTTTAAAAGTAAAATCAATTGTAAATGTATTTAGACCAAATTACCTGGCTGCCTGTTGTACATCACTGGGCCTGTATTGATTGCTGAGATGGAACTCATTCCAAATTGTATTGATTTAATTCATTAGCAAATTTTTAGTGAAACATATTTTGTGGTTTCATGGCAGAGGTAAGTAAAACACCATCTAGAGACTGCAGGACTGGAGTATGGGGTATTGGGAGGGGGCTAGGGTTTCTCCAATGAATAAGATTTACAACCAGCACTAATATGAATAATCTGTTTCAGACAGAAGAACCATTTTCTAAATGATAATTAAGAAAAACTAGGAGTGGAAAAAACCTATATACATTGATGAGGGAGAGTAACCCAATTGGTGAAATAAAAATGGGGTGAATAATTAATAAATAGAACAGCCAGTTGGTAGTTTTAACAGACATTTTGATTTATGGATTTAAGTACCTAAAATAGCTTAACAATTTAAAAAGCATCTTAAAAATCAGCAAATTATGAGTAGATTGTCTGGCTTAACAGCCAGACAGTTGAGCTGCATTTGTTACCTTGGTAACTGAAGGTACTTCAGTTACCATGGCTACAGCTCCTTTAAAATATGGTTGGCAATTCCTCACTCCCCAACTTTTGTTACTATTTTGAAAAGGGAAAAAAATTTTAAAAAAATAAATCCTAGTACTACATAAATTCTTGCACTGAGACAAAAGGTCTGTAAAATGTGAATTTTCTCAGCCAACAGGCAGGTTAATAAGTTAATTTTTCTGCTGCAAATCATTAGCTCACCGAGAGACTGTGTCATAAAGAGCTCAATCATCACCTACTTAGCACAACACTCCACATCAAAAAACAGCTCTACTGCTCACTGAAAGAAATTATGCAGAAATGGACTCCTACCATCTTGCAGTTTCTCAGTGTATCAAGATTTCCTACAACAGGGCAGCTGCCTGGGCTGAGTAACGAAACACAGGAAAAAGAGTGTCAGAAATCCTGGATTCTTGTTTCTGAGGCAAAGGAGGTGGTAACAGGGTGCACATGCCCGTTCCCTAACTCCAGTCAGTAAATGAGATGAGCTTCCCATATAGTCCAGAAAGGACAACTTTATGCAATAAATTATCTACATCACTCAGTGTCCTCTGAATTATCCTGAGGTTAGAGGGACATTTATGTTGCTAAGTTGAAAGTAAAGTGCATAAGAAAGCTTCTTGCACGTAATGCATCAAGATGAAAAAAGGGCTTTTCCACCATGGCAGAAAATTGTGCACCTTGATCAGAAGTGCAGGGCATTCAAGGCAGAGGTCATAATGAGAAGCTGCACCTTTCTCCTCATTAAAGTTATACTGCAAGTTAAATATAAATATATTTCAAGCTTCAATTGAGAAATAAATAATTTTAAAAAAATAAATCACTAAACTTTGATTTTGGCACCTTTTAACTGCCCAACTAGATGTGGTGCCAAGGAATCATAGATGTGATACTTAGAAATATGGTTTAACACTGGACTCGGTAGAGTTAGATTCATGGCTGGACTCGAGGGTCTTAAAGGTCTTTTCTAACCAGAACAATTCTGTGATTCTGTGAACTAGCTCTACATTTAAAACCATCTTTAACTTTTCCTACCTGGGAAGCAGTTTCTTGTGTTCTCCTAGAATATCCACTTGCACATAATTCATGCCCTAAGCAGTCCTATGGCAGCACACAGCTGCCAGAAATCACTCAAGAACTAGAGTGGGTGAAAACAACCCCACAGAGGTGAGCACTATTTTCCATCCTTGCCAGCTAACAGAATATTTAGCTTGAACACAAGTCCTGGCTCTCTGCTCTGTTCTTTCACTTCACTCCCAGCTCTGTCTCCCCCAACTCTTTGTTTTCTGTAGCTTACTGTACTGGCTTGACTTACTACCCATCAGTCTATGAATTGCTTTTTTCAAACACATCAGCATCACAGACCACCCTTTTTTGTTATAGGTGTTATTTCTAAATAGACTTTTGTATGCAACTGTTTGCCCAAGCTCTTCTTTAAGCAAAGAAAGGCATTCTGCAGAAAGGACATGGGACAGCAGTCTGTCTCATATTTAGGAGAGAAAATACAGCTCATGTAGATGTTGCCATTACATTCTTGGAATTAATGGACATGTGATGTCAGTTCATGTCACCCATTTTCTCTTAATTTTTATTGCAGTTTTGTGCCTTGCTAGGGAAAATTTCCAAAAGTGATTAGGGATTTCTGGTGATTCACAGAGTCTCCAAACCAATGTCTTCTTAAGGATATTTCATTTGCTGGATCCCATTAAAATATCTGATGAGAAATCCTAGTGTTGAGGACTTCAGAGTCTCATGACAAAATACTGAAGCCATTAGAAAGGGTAGTGGAAAAGCTCTTACCCTCCTCCTACGCAAATCTGCAGCACTGCCCACCCCATTCTGTACACACCCACACCACATTTGCTATGTGTTGGGACTCACTGCACAGCAGAGTTAAAAGGAGGAGAACAGCTGAAAGGCTGAGCTGGAATTTAATGACTGGATGGCTTTGAACTCTGAAAATACAAGTTCTGAGGGACTGTATCTTAGCCAACAGACACAGTATCCTAAAAACAGCTCAGAACTCAGAATCTCACAGTCCTATCCATCCCTGTGGAAGTCTGGATATTAAGACATGTGTGAACAATATCCCCTAATTTTGCCCCAATCTAAGACCTCTCTACTGGTAGCTGTGTAGTAAAAATTAAAACAACATACTCGAGAAATACAGGCTCTAACCTTTGAGCCTCACAGTCACCTCTTCAGTGGAACAGAAGCAGTATCTACTCCTTTTGCCTTACAAAACAGTTGCATGGATTGATACCTATACCTGTATTAACATTTCAACATTACTTTCAAGGTATAAAGAGTTCCACACTCTTAAATGCTATGCAATATCTCAGGTTCTTTGGAGCACAGGTAGGTGCATAATATTCAAACAAAGCTATTTCAAATTAAGAATATTTCCTTTATGTTGCAGGATAGAATTCAGAAACTAATTCGGTTCTCCAACCACAATTCACATCACAGCTACATGTGCACTTGAATAAACTAAAGAAAGGTAAATACTCCACAGATGATACAGCCAGGATGCAGCAAACAATAAAAGATGAGAGGATCTTACTATTCCACAAGGTGCTGAGTATACTGCAGGACACAAGCTAAACATGGCTTCATACTTTTGCTAGCAAAGCTCTTAAAATACTGTAAATTCCTTTCATCTTACATAGAAAACAATTTTCCTCATGTTGAGCTTGTCATCAACCAGTACTCCCAAGTCCTTTTCAGGGCTGCTCTCAATCCCTTCATCCCCTAGCTTTTAGTGATAGCAAGAATTGCCCCAACCCAGATATAGGACCTTGCACTTAGCCTTGTTGAACTTAATGAAGTTCACATGAGCCCATTATTTTACTCTGTCTAGGTCCCTCTGAATGGTATCTCATCCCTCTCGTGTGTTAACCACACTGCTCATCTTACTGTCACCTGCAAACTTGCTGATGGTGCACTTGATCCCTCCATGTCATTGATAAAGATATTAAACAGTACTCATCCAAATCCAGACCCCTGAGGGACACCACTTGTCACCAGTCTCCATCTGGACACAGCTGTCAGCCACTACACTCTGGATACAACCATCCAACCAATTCCTTGTCCACTGAACAGTCCACCCATTAAACCCATATCTCTCCAATTTAGAGAGAAGGATGTTTCAGGGGACGGTGTCAAAAGCCTTGCAGAAGTCCAGATGGATGACATCCATAGCTCTTCCCTTGTCCACTGATATAGTTAGTATATGTATATGCACAAAACAAGATTTATTCTAAATAGTAAAAAGGTCTCAAAGATTAAACCAAAAAGGCATAAATCGGATTATATGAGTGTTAGGATATTGGGTGGCAAAACAGAGTATTAGGGTAATAAAACAAGAAGGTACCTTAACTATCAAATACACAAATAATTGCCAGGTAGTCAGTAATTGTGACACAAAGGTTAGTTGTTTGAATGCTAGCACCTTACTTACTAATAGACCTTATACTGTATTTAAAACAGTGATCAAAATAATACCTTGGCAATGTGATAACACAATGATTGCAATATTTTTAAAGGATCCTAAAGTGTCACATTTCCAAAGCTTGAAAGTTACAGCTTTTCTTAAAATGTAAAGCTAGCTAATGAAGATATGAGTATAGGGATTTGATATTTCTTACCCTTTATTTGGCTACAGTCCAGCATCCCTTTCTCTCAACCTCTTGAAGAGTAGCTCCTTGAGCAGGCATCCCTGCTGGAGGGAAGAAGATCCAAAAAAACCTTCTCAGCAAAGTTTACAGGATTCTCCCTGATCAAAGATGGGACTAGGCTTTTATAGAACAAAGAGACTGGCTACTGTCATTTAACTACTTAGCCATGCCTCAAAAATCCTCTATTGAAGAACAAAAGGAAAACAGAGGAAAAAAAAACAAGAAAGCCTTTTTTCTCACCAAGCAAACTCTTCTGTTTATCTACACATTCTTGTTTTGT
The DNA here is from genome assembly GCF_020740795.1 of Apus apus. Lineage (NCBI taxonomy): Eukaryota > Metazoa > Chordata > Aves > Apodiformes > Apodidae > Apus > Apus apus. Next base: position 14,565,132 of record NC_067286.1, read on the forward strand.
CTGCGTCTGGCCTAGCTGTGGCTAGGCTGGAGCTCCGTGTGCTTCAACACAGGAGAGCAGCTGGCATTACATCAACTCGGCCTTTTATTTGTACTTTCAAGGTTGTCACCAGTTCGGAGTTTGCTATGACTTTTCCTTTCCCATGGAAATCCTTCCACTCCAGGTCAGGGGCAGTGAAACTGAGCAACAGAAACTGAATCACGAAGGGAAACTAAGGTCGGCCCCCTGAGGTAGAGCGTCCTGCTACAGCCTCACCACATGTATCAGGCATTTCCTCAAGGAGTTTCACACTCAATACTTCCAGACACTGGAGTGTTTCCTCTTGAAAAAAAAATAGGTAAGCAGGGCATGCTGTTTCTAATGGAGCTGCAGATCACCGAGTACCCTCTGCCTGCTTCATACTTCTAGCAGTTTCATTCCATGGGTGCTGGGACGCAGCTGAGGTCGGTGAACAAAATTCTACAAGGGTGGGCCCTGGGGTGGGCCCTGAAAGGCTACAGAAATATGTCTCCTGCTCTATGAAAGGCGTCTAGCACCTCTCTAAAAGTAGGTTTGAGAGACACTGTACTCATTATAAGCATGAGAATGTGAATTAAGCCAACTTTGGGCAAGTCACAGTGCATGAGCAGCAAAAAAAGGAAAAAAAAAAAAAAAAGAGTCTTTCTTCCCCAGTTCCAGGACTCACGTAGCCTACAGCTAAATTCAAGTCAAAGGAATCCCCATGTTAACAACTTTAAGAGAGAAAGAGTGTGTGTGTGTGTGCATGTGCATGCCTGTATGCATGCAAGAGTTAAACCTGTCAACCAATTGTCTTTGTAGTTTCACATTTCTAAAATCAAAATGTGAGGCTTGTTTAGAGATACATACCTATCTTCATCTGGCTGTACTTGATCCTAACCATGAGCACGCATGTGATTTTTTACACAGTTTGGAAGGAGAAAAATAAAAATTATTTCTAAACCGTAGGAGGCCTCAGGACTAAGCAGATTTTGCAAGTCTTTGGGTTTTCCCACTTGGATTTTGCCTGGCTTTAGTCAGGAATTCCCTTTTGTCAAGGAACTGCATAAGAAATGCCTTTTCTCTTCCCATGAGGAAGGATTGGCAGCAAGTCAGAGAGCGAGGAAGTGTGATTTTCTCAGGGGATAAAATAGCATCTAGAGCTAAGGTGCCGAGGTGATATCCTGAAAATCCTAACACATGACACTACCACCAGTCATTGCTACTAAGCTTTTCCTTTCAGTTTAGAAGATAAAATATGCAGAATCCAAAAAAGTTACCTACTGCCTAACTGAAATAGACTGAACAACCTAACAATAACAGGCAATGAAAGTTCCCTGGTTTCATTTGTCATGTGCTAGTTTATGTTCCAGTGTATAAGATGTTGAATGGCTTTCTCAGTTTCTTTAATTCTAGAGCATTTGACAGAACTGACACCATAAAAGTGTGTGGCATAATCTGAAAATAATTATAATGAATTTATTCAGCAAATGAATGAGCGTATGAAAGCAGGAGTCTAGGACTCATGGAACATTTGAATGTTCAGTGGTTGTTAGTTCGCAAAAGAAGGAAAACATCTTCAAATTTCTAAATACTTAGCTGTCTGTAATGGATAGGACAAAAGTGAACAAGTTTAAAATGTACCAAGGACGATTTGGGTTAGCCAATAGGAAGAAAAAATACAGATAAAATATGGTGAAGCACTGGGATAAATTTCCTGCATAATTTCTACAATATTTACCATTGGAGGTCCTTAATAACAGTCATTATAACTATCTTTCAGGAATTATCAAAGACTGTACTTTGGGACAGGGGAATGACATTTGGAGGTCCCTACCAAATGTATGTTTCCACAGTCAGCCTCGAAGAGAAGGAAGACTTACTTTCAACACTTACAGCTCCTTCTGCAGTGTCCCATATACCTAGCTGTAGAAGTCCTGGGGCTCTTTTGGATCATAAATCTATATATGTTCATGAGAATTTCCCATTGAGCTATTGCTGAGCAATATGAATAATTTCTTACTCCCACCATACTGTCTCCATATAGTTCTCACTACCAGCCAGACTAAGGAGGTAGCAAGAAAGCTTGCCATTTAAATTCATATCTCTTCTGTGGCAGTGTTTCTATTAAATCACAAAATTTAATCTACCCTAGATGAAACTGAAAAACTTACCTGTGACCTACAAAGAACCATTCCAAACTTTGCCTGGTGACCAGCTGGCTGGCTGGCCACAGAGAAATCCTGTACATACCACACTTCCAGTTCTGATGCAGTCTTGCTTATCCCAGTAACTATCCTGTCAAAGCACATGGCTGCCTGCTAGGACTAACATTTGAGAGATCTGCTTCTAATTTATTTATTGCAATGTCAACACTGAATAACTTAAGCATATTTTCCACAGATGACTGCACATTTTTTTTAACACGCTGTTTCATGTCTATGTGCCACTAAGCATTCCAAGACTTTTTTTGCAAGCTGTCATATAAATTTTTGGCATTACATAACCGTTTAATCCATGAGCTGCTAGTGGACCTTTTATCAAACTCTGGAGCAAGCTATGTCTGTCTGTAAACCTACTTCTTCCATTTGTCTCAAGTAAGAAACATGAATTTGAATAATTTTGTGAGTGAACCAGTATGTTTGCTGATGTGAGCTTCTGTATTGATTGTCTTACTGTCTCACAGAAAGAAGAAAGACTGCTGAGATGGCAGTCTCTCCCTTCAGAGAGAACTTGGCAGTAACATCTGGTTGTGCCCTCTTATATCACACCTAGAAAAACAGAACTGGATTTTTCTCCTTGAAAATTATTTCAGTTTCATCATCATTGCTCAAAGGATCTCAAAACATCTTACAGTAGGATTCTTAATGATATGATGCAGAGGTTGCTTTTTGACAGAGTCCTAGCTTTTGCTCACTTTCACAGCATTATCTGGTTGCTAGTATCATGTGCCTACATTTAGTCATTTGATCAGTCATACAGATTCAATATTTCTTTCCAAAAGGCAGCACAGTTTCTTTCACATTCAAAATGAGTCATTCGTTTGAATCAGGGTCATCTCTGATTTCATCTAAGAAAGCCTGGAAAATCAGTCTTGAGAGATAATAGCGTGGTTATAAAGCTAAGTATTTTAAAGCAGCTTTCATTTAACCCATACTTTGGCTCAGCTGCAGCACAGAGATATACCTCTATTGTTAAATGTTTTGGTGATACATGGGCTAAGTTTTAAATGAAGAGTGGTTAAAATACAGTTTTCACATTAAAATAAAAACCAGGCAAGGCTTTGTGATTCAAGCCAGGGACAGGCAAAAGCTGGCAGCTTCATGCAGGTGTAATAGCTTTCAGAGACAAACCTCAAGCAGCTGAACTACAATAAAAGAAAGTTGGTAAAGTATTTGAAGAGCTGCCTTGTGAATGGACATCACAGGGGTTTATCACAGGGCTCTGAGTATATTTGAATTACTGCTGCTTTGTAGAAACCCAACTCATGGGTTGCCAGCACCAATCTGAAACATTTCTGAGCCTAGCTTTTTCCTGCAAGATACAGCATTTACCAGTCATAGACTTACTGAAAAATTACTAGACTTGGACTTTTTTTGTTATCCTCCCCCCAAAAAAACCCCAACAATCCCAACACACTGGATCTCACTAGAGTCATAACACATTTTCTGGAAGCCCCACAGCACTAACAGCTCCATCATTTCTCCTGTGGAGACAACGAGGTATGGTGAGAGTGTTCTCATCTCCCATTTCAATCTTGGCAAGCCCCAGGTTCACCTACAAAAGAAACAGCAAATCTCATGCTGCTCAGAGGCCCTGCTCAAACAGATTATGATGTAAACTGCTTAGCTTCTGTGCTTTCTTTGTTCATTCAGCAGGACCACAAGGCTTCTGGTGTACTGACTGAAATATTTTTCTCATTAAAACCAAAACTCACCAGAATAAATCAGTAGAAAGAGAGGATGCCACTTCCATAGAAAATTTCCTGATGCTTCAGCAGATGTAGTTCAAACAAAATGCCATCCTTCTCTGCCTTTCAGCCAGAGGCTCAAGGCAGTCTAGAATTTCCTGAATTTCTCTGCAAAAGGAGAGGGATTAAGAATCACTTTATAAATACTTCTATTAGCAGTAGCGAAGGGAGAGGCTGGCATATCTTCTTTGAGTGTGATCTGCTTCCTTTCTCCCCTCTAGCCTCAGTCAGGATTCTGAGCAGTATCAAAGGAGAAGAGCACCCATCTGCAGCGTGCAGCTTCTACTAACTCACTCTGAATGTGTGATGCAGAATGAATTATGAATGGGGTGTCATGGAGAAAGCTATTTCCTAGAAAACAAACTCTGAAGTTACTGAAACATGCAAAAGTCATGCTGCTTCCTCTGCCACCATCCCCATTTCCTGTTACCTATGGTCCAAAACTGGTGTCTCTCTCATCAAAGGCTCAGCCAAGGTCTCCCTTCCCAGGTCCCCACTCCTGACATACCTTGGGCTGGACACTGGGCATATGTAAATTGGCACAATCCTGAGCCCCAGTTTACTGTCTCAATCAAAAAAAAAGTAGGCAAAGGAGAGCCGGGACTCTCTAGCCTGGAGAAGGGAAGGCTGAGGGGAGACATTATTAATGCCTAGAAGTATGTAAAGGGTGGGTGCAAGAAGGGTGGAGCCAGACTCTTTTCAGTAGTTCCCAGTGACAGGACGAGGGGCAACAGGCACAAGCTGGAACATGGGAAGTTCCATTTAAATATGAGGAAAAACTTGTTTATGGTGAGGGTGGAACAGGCTGCCCAGGGAGGTTATGGAGCCTCCTTCTCTGGAGATATTTAAAACCGGCATGGATGCAGCCCTGAGTAATGTGCTCTAGGGGATCCTGCTTTAGCAGGGGAGTTGGACTAGATCGTCTCTAGAGGTCCCTTCCAACTCTGGCAATTCCTTGATGGTGCAAAAGATGCAGGCACACATGCTTGAAGAGTGTCAGTGGTGGAGGCTAAAAAGAGCCAATGTCATTTGATTTCTGTCCCACGGCTTTCAGCACCAGCTTCAATGCCCATCTGCACTGGAGTCCAGCAATTCTAGGCACTGTATCAATTAATTCTAATTGGTTACTGGGCATATTTCTTTAAAACAAACATAAAAAATGTTTCTTACCTCCAAGACTAGAACTATCTTAGAAATGCAACATAAAGTGCTGTTTTAAAAACTGATCCCCAAAAATAAACAGCCACACCTGTATATTTAATAACGTTTGGTCCAATCCTCAGACCTTATCTTCTAGTAAACCTAACCTCCTAATCCTCATGCATTAGAAGATTTATGTGTGTTTTAAGGCTGCTGTTCTTTCCATGCTGAGTGGAAAGATGTTTGGTCATTATTCATGTGGGGGTATGGCCGATTCTGTTACCTTGCTCCTTTTACAGATATGCAAAGCTGATGTGAAACACGACTAATCTGAATTAATTGGCACTTCATGTTCACACTGTACTGGCAAAAATGGCTAGGTTAGACAAAGGGCCATGAAGAAAAAGGGAGAAACATGCCTTTCAGATAGATAGAGAGATTTACACAGAGGCAATATAAATCAGATAATCGAATTCTCCATGGGTATGACATCTTTTAGTCTTTTAATCTTTTAATATCTGCTATTAGCAGAAATTATGCAGGAGTGTATTTTCTTCTCTCTCCAGAATGAAGAGATTTTACTGTAACATATTTTTAATAAAAATATCCCCTTTCAAAATCTTCTCTCTGTCTTTTTTTATGGCTTCTGCAGATTTGGACAATCTGAGAGCTTTCTTTGTTGGTATGAGGTGCCAGAAAACAGCAATGACAGCAGCATCTCTAGTGAATTAGGGATCATTCACATGTGTCAAAGCAGATTAAAGCATTTTTATAACTTCAAACACTTTACCTAAGTCTTTTCTTTCATTATGTAAAATGTTAGCTGCCATTATGTAACTCAACAGCACATGACATCACTTCATAAAATCCTCACTCCTTTCCCCCAGCCCATTCCAATCCTAGGAAGAAGAGAAAATCTGTTGTAAAATGTAAGGAGAAAGAAGATTAAGAACCACTAAATAATCCAAGAGCAATCAATTTGTTTGATTAGTGTTCAGGCCATTATTACTGAATAAAAAGAGCCTTCTTTTCCAGGACGTTACAACACATACGAGTTCCACAATCTTCACTAGATTTTACCAGCATTGCTCATCTCAGGATCATCATAGAATGGGTTGGGTTGGAAGGGACCTTAAAGACCATCTAGTTCCAACCCTCCTGTATGGGCAGGGACACTTCCCACTAGATCAGGTTGCTCAGAACCCCATCTAACCCGGCCTTGGACATTTCCAGGGTTGGGGCTTCCACAACTTCCCTGGGAAACCCATGCCAGTGTCTCACCACCTCACGCTAAAAACTTTCTTCCTAATGTCTAAAACTTGACAAGCTATCATGTTAGGTGTGGTGGCTGATTTCTGTTGGCCTCTGATGATGGGCCAGGCAGAACTCTTTTTTTCTACCCCTTTTGGCATAAATGAATGCTGGTCTCCTTCGAAAAACATAGTTGCTGAATTTGGTGCTACTGGATTTTGCTTACAACTTGCTAAAGCTTACAGCAGAGAGTTAACAAATAAAAAATTTAAAAAGTGGAGGCAATATAAATTGATGATCCCAAACATAAACCTATGCCAATTATACATTATGCATTCTTTTGCAGCAAATTGATAGATTTCTGCATCCCAAGCAGCTGCAGATAATAAGTATATCAGAGATTGGTGCTGGTAGATGAATTGTCAGGCTTGATTCCCAGGCATTTCTGTACTTCTCTGGATCAGCCAGGGGACTAGAGAACTGTAATGGGGCCTTTATGAAAGGCCTTTCTGTCTCTGCAGACTTGCTCCTAAAAAAAAATAAGGGCCTTTCAATACTTTCAAAAATACTTTCAAGCATGAAATTACTAAGAAGCATTTTTACTTCCCAAATATAAGATAGGTTTTAGGATTAGATAGTAATTCAACAGAGAAAAAAAAATAGAGAAGTAATATTGGGATTCTTCCTGTCAATGCCATTGCTCAGACATGCTTTTATGAAATTTTGAAAGCAGCTCTACACTTCCAAAGCTGCAAAGCATTCAAAACCATGCCCACCCCTGGGAAAGGACTCTGGATGTTGTAAATACAGATAGAAGGAAGCAAACACTTCACATTCATTTAGTAGGTGTTTTCTGCTAAGCTAGGGACTAAAATTTCCCAATTCCCCTCTGAACACACACACAAGGGCTAACAGCAAGGGAGATCACAGGTGTGATGTTTTCTACTGGTAACACTGGTAGCATGTACCACTGCAGAGAACTTAACTATCCTGTCAGAATTTGTTATTTCTTCCCTTTAATACAGCAAAGTGTCACTTTTCAAGACACTTGTTGTGCAAGGTCAGTCTGAAGGTTGCCCTAAACAGGAAAAACTCACTCAGGAGAGATACTCCCATACACCAAGAGGAGAACTGCATTTTGAACTAACATAAAGAAGGGGGGTTTTTTCACTGGCCCCTTAAAATGCAAATTCATAGGATGATAGAATGCCAGGTTGGAAGGGACCTCAAGGATCATCTGCTCCAATCTTTCTAGGTAATAATATAGTTTATGTGAGATGGCTCAGCACCCTGTCAAGCTGAGACTTAAAACTGTCCAATGTGGGGGAATTTACCACTTCCCTTGGAAGACTATTACAATGTTTGACTGTCCTCACGGGGAAAAATTTACCTCTTGTGTCCAACCGGAATCTCCCCAGGAGCAAATTTGCCTGTTATCCCTTGTCTTTTCCATGTGACTCCTTGTAAATAGGGAGTCTCCATCTTCTTGGTAGCCACCCTTTAAGGACTGGAAAATGGTAATAAGGTCTCCCTGAAGCCTTCTTTTCTCCAGACTGAACAAACCCAGTTTTCTCAGCCTCTCCTTATATGGCAGATTCTCCAGTCCTCTGATCATCCTTGTGGCCCTTCTCTGGACCCTCTCCAGTCTGTCTGCAAAATGGTTTTATTCCCGTCTCTGTTTCTTACTTGTGAGTGCTACCAGACTTATGAAGTGTCAGCATTTCCTTCTGCAGCTTGAATTCTCAGGGCTCTACAACTCTACGGTAAAAATCTGCTCCAGGCTGAAATAGAGCAGTCATGCTGAGGCTGCTAGGAATATTTTCTTGAGTTCTTGGTCCAAGATGCTTTTTGTTTCTTGTTTTATACTCACACTCTGGGGTATTAGCCTAACACTAAGCTGGAAGTGTTGATCTCCTTAAGGGCAGGGAGACTCTGCAGAGGGATCTAGACAGGCTTGACCATTGGGCCAAGGCCAGTGGCATGAGTTTCAATCAGGCCAAATGTCAGGTCCTGCACTTTGGCTACAACAACCCCCAGCAGGGCTGCAGGCTTGGGGAGGAGTGGCTGGAGAACTGCCCAGCAGAGAGGGACCTGGGAGTGCCGATTGACAGCCAGCTGAACGTGAGCCAGCAGTGTGCCCAGGTGGTGAAGAAGGCCAACACCATCCTGGCCTGCATCAGGAATAGTGTGACCAGCAGGACCAAGGAGGTAATGATCATGCCCCTCTACTTGGCCTTGGTGAGGCTGTACCTCGAGCACTGTGTGCAGTTTTGGGCAGCACAGTATAGGAAGGGCATTGAGGTGCTGGGGAGGGTGCAGAGAAGAGCAATTATGCTGATTAGGGGTCTGGAGAACAGGTCTTATGAAGAGAAGCTGAGGGAGCTGGGGCTGTTCAGCCTGGAGGAGACTGAGGGGAGACCTCACTGCTCTTTACAACTACCTGAAAGGAGGTTGTAGTGAGGTAGATGTTGGCTTCTTCTTCCTAGTGGCCAGCGATTGGAGAAGAGGAAATGGGGCCAAGTTGAGCCAGGGGAAGTTCAGATTGGGTATTAGGAAAGAAAGAGTGGTGAGACATTGGAACAGGCTGACTAGGGAGGTGGTGGAGGTGCTGTCCCTGGAGATGTTAAAAAAAGGAGTAGACATGGTGTTTCATAAGATAGTTTAGTGGTTAGGGGTTGTAGGGTGGGTGGTTGGACCTGATGATCTTGAAGGTCTTTTCCAACCTTGACAATTCTATGATTCTGTGATTTATCTAGAATCACAAAGCATTTTACAAACATCAGCTGGTATTTTTTAACCTCTTTTACAGATAGAGAAACTCTGTATGGAGAAAGCTCCCTGTTTAATAGGAGAATCTGATTTAAAAAAACACCCGGAGTCCTGCTTCTCAATTTCCCTAACCTCCAGATTGTTTATCTTCCAGACAACTATTTATATTAGATATTTAATTTAGCACATATCAGCACATATATTAGATCATCACATAACAATACTATGATAGCCTAAAGCACTTAGGGGAAGGTACTGGGTTTTTTAAAATCTGTGCCAATGGCTAGGTTCTCATCTCTTTGGTAACAAAGCTGGATTTGATAAGCAAAAGAGCTTGTGTGCTTCTCTATCTGGGTTTGACACAGGCTGCCCAGAGAGGCTGTGGGATCTCCATTCTTGGAGATTCAGATCTGAACTGGACCTGGAACAAGCTGGTCCAGCTTAAAAGTTTTAACAAACGACCTCCAGAGGGCCCTTCCACCCTAAACAATTATGTGATTTTATTCTCTGCCAGTTTCTCTGTATTCTATGAAATGGTTCACTTCAAAGTGAGGCAAATTCTTGCTTTTGACTTTGTTTGCTACTATGGAAGGTCAAGTGTAATTGTGCACTAGATCTACCCAGGGAAGCAGACAGGAGGAACTTCCTGATTTGCAGGAGTGCTTTGGTAGCTTAAAGCTTAGGTTATTTTTAACTGGTCTGTTCCTTTGGCAGCAAATTCTTTTAGATTACTGTACTGCATTTACTGGCAACAGACAATTAGAATAAACTAGTTATTTTTAACCCCTATTTTGGCTGAAAAAGGGATGTTATGAATAACAGGACACCATAAGAATATATTCTAATAATATTTTAATTACCACCCTTGCTCATGCTCCTGAAGAAAATGAAATAATATCTTATGTGACCTTTCTTGTCAAAGTGATACACAAAACAAACCAGAGGATAACAGATGTAGGGAGTGAAACGGAAAGAGGTATTACCATTACTATACCAACACACAAAGAGACTTCTTAGACATACGCAAACTACTTATTGACTAAAGAAGCATTGAGCAGAGGAACTGTGCTTACAGAAATGTGAAATGTGGACCAACTGTACCCCTCCTTTATTCTGGAACAGAAGCAAGAGTTCTCCTTTAGGCTGAGGAAAGCCTGAGAAAAGCTGGGGGAGTTGGGGTTGTTCAGCTTTGGGGACACCTTATTGTGGCCTTGCAATGCTTCAAGAGGGCTTATAAGAAAGATGAGGACAGGCTTTTTAGTAGAGTCTGCTGCAACAGGACAAGGGGTAATGTTTTAGTCTGAAAGTGGGTAGATTCACACTAAATACAGGGAAGAATGGTTTAGAATGAGGGTGGTGAAACGCTGGCACAGGTTGCCCAGAGAGGTGGGAGATGCCCCATCCCTGGAAACATTCAGGGTCAGGTTGGATGGGGCTCTGAGCAACCTGCTCTAGCTGAAGATGTTCCTGCTCACTGCAGAGAGGTTGGATTAGATGATCTTTAAAGGTCCCTTCCAACCCTAGCTATGAGTCTATGAAAAGCAGAAACTGAAACAGAAGAGGCAGATACTCCTAAGACAAACACTCATTGACTTGGGGGGCTGCTACCACCTTCACTGTGACCTCATAAACCCAAGTGTAATCCAACAGCTTTAATAAAGATTCATCTAGTTCTGGTACAATTCTTATACTGTAATGAGAATTTCTTGAAGAAAACGTTGTCTGGTAAAATCAAATAGAACTGTCTCCTTTTGGATCAGCTGACAGGCTTATCTGAAATATCTTTTCTTCTCTCTCTGTCTCCCTCCCCCAAAAGATCTGGAGAAGGGAACTGGGAACAGAGAAGACATTTACACTAGGAGAGCTCAGTTTGATATGTGACTGTTCCTCAATCTGTCCCTGGAATTTGGTAAGAAAGTCTGACGATGCCAACTGGGACTCTGCTCCTTGCTGTAGAGCCCATCTGAGCCTACCACTAGTATTTACTAGCACCTTACTGGGATCTGAAATACCACAACTGTCACTAAGCTGGGAGCACGAGGCAGCCACCACACCACGGGCACAATGCTCCTAAAAGACTCTTGCATGACAATTGTCCTAGAAGGTGTGCTCTAGCTTTAAGACCGGGATAAAGTACAGGAAGGTAGAATTTCAAGGTGTCCTTAACTTTAAATCCCAAAGAAAGCTCTGAGATTTAAACGCTTCCTTAAATTTACACTCACACCGAAGTGCTATCTCTATAGGAATAAAAGTTAGCACATACTCACATACTGCTCTTCTTCCAAGTTTGAATGTTAGGATGTCTTTGCAGGTGAGACCTGGCATCTTCAGCCCACAGGTGGCATTATCTTTAGTTTTATTACAGCTCTTGTCTCACCCTGGTGGTTCAGAATCAAAGCCCCTGTACTTAAACTACTGCTTAACATTTCTCTCATATCTTTCTTTCCACAGTATGTGGCATTTGCCTCCCTCTTCTTCATTCTGGTCTCCATCACCACCTTCTGCCTCGAGACCCACGAGAGATTTAACCCTATTGTGAACAAGACAGAAACTGAATTCATCGGGAATGACACCCAGGTGCGGCACTACAGGGAAGCAGAGACTGAAGCCTTTCTCACCTACATCGAAGGTGTCTGTGTCATCTGGTTTACATTTGAGTTCTTGATGAGAGTCACTTTCTGCCCAAACAAGGTGGAATTTATCAAAAACTCTTTGAACATCATTGACTTCGTGGCCATACTGCCTTTCTATCTAGAGGTTGGACTCAGTGGCCTGTCTTCCAAAGCTGCTAAGGATGTCCTGGGCTTCCTCCGTGTAGTCCGTTTCGTGCGAATCCTGCGAATTTTCAAGCTGACCCGTCACTTCGTTGGGTTGCGGGTCTTGGGACACACCCTCCGCGCCAGCACAAACGAATTCTTGCTGCTCATCATATTTTTGGCATTGGGCGTCTTAATCTTTGCCACGATGATCTATTATGCCGAGAGAATAGGTGCTAAACCAAATGACCCTAGTGCCAGTGAACACACACACTTTAAAAATATCCCCATCGGCTTCTGGTGGGCTGTTGTCACCATGACGACCCTGGGCTACGGAGACATGTATCCTCAGACTTGGTCAGGCATGCTGGTGGGGGCCCTCTGTGCTCTTGCTGGTGTGCTGACCATTGCCATGCCTGTCCCTGTCATTGTGAACAATTTCGGAATGTATTACTCCTTAGCTATGGCTAAGCAGAAGCTACCAAAGAAAAAAAAGAAGCATATCCCGAGGCCACCCCAGCTGGGATCCCCCAATTATTGTAAATCTGTCGTAAACTCTCCACACCACAGTACTCAGAGCGACACTTGCCCACTGGCCCAAGAAGAAATTTTAGAAATTAACAGAGCAGGTAGGAAACCTCTTAGAGGAATGTCCATCTGACCGTTAACCTCCATCCCGTGTAGTGATTTAAGATTCAGCCAGACTGCTTTCTTAGAGCAATGGGTAGCACATTTATCCATTCTAGTCCCACCATCACACAGTGAATAATATGTGTGAAGTCTAGGTTGCAGGGACAAATGGTACAGTGGAGGCTGATCAGCAAAACTAAGGATGAGAGCACGCTCTAGGAGCCCAAACTTTGGTCCTGGTTAAGGGCATACAAGTCTCAAGATATTTTGAAGAGCTGTTACATCTAGTGGAAGAATTTTGAGAGTTCTACAGCTATGTTGCTGGACTGTGTAATGCATCTTAGAGGCTCCTGAGAGCTGAATGCTTCATAGAGCAGAGTAGGAGCCAAGTACTCAGCAATTACAGAGTTTTCTGAAAAAACAGGGCTGGAATTTGAAACAGCCAGATGCTTTCTCATTTGTTCCCATTTGGGACCTTTCAGCTGTTTTAAATGGCAGATATTGTACATCTCATTACAGAAACTAGGTGCCTAGGAAGTTGAAGGGACAACTATACCATCATGCATATTCATGAGACAATCCCGTCTCTTTCTGATGATTACCTGCAAAGTAGAACAACAGCTCAAATTCTTGACACTAATGCAAAATGACTCACTCTGAGACAAGACTAGATGTAAGGATGTTTATTCCATGGCATGTAAATCAATCTATTCTATAATATTCCACTAGAATTTAGCATTTAGAACTATGAAGAGTTTTGAAACACGTTTTCTAAATCATGCTCCTTTTGCAAGTATGGGTTGGTGAGTTACAGCTCTTTCAACCTTCCAGGAGCAAAGGCCAACTGGAAAAGGTCTGACTGGTCATTACTGGCCAGTTTCACCTAAACAGTGATCACTTCATAATATGGTATCCTTATTTTTAATTATACTGATTCATGTTAGCAATAGGTGAAACCAGAGCAAAATTAATCATACTAATTCTACTGGGAGGGGGGAGGGAAATGAAAAAATACTAGTCACCATGGAATATATTATAATATCCCATGGCTAGTGGTTAATTATGGGCATGTCTCAGTTTTATGAGAATTCTCCTATAGCACATAAAGATATGGGGCTCCAATTTGATTATTTAAACCCCATAATCTACCTCTACCCATGGAATATCACTATTTATTCTATGGAGTAATTTCAAAGTAGATAACCATGTTGAAAACGAAGCCAACTTCATTTTTGGCAGATGTTCCAGCCAAGCTGCATAGTAGACATCCTTCAGCCTATTCAGAATATCCCCCTGTGTTGTATTAGATAGAACAAGTTGCCAGTCAAGTGATCTTAACTGACATTAAGTCAAAAAGAGATGTTTTGAAAGAGCTAGCATATACCTATGATGGTCTTGTGTTATCATTTTTTTACTTTGAAAAAAATACTAATTTGTTACTCATTGTGAATGAGGTATTCTCTGGTCATCTCATAGCCATGCATGTTTATGTCATTGCGAAAGGCACAAAGAAAGTGACACTTTCCTTTGTGTGTGACTTCACCAATGCCAATGCTAATTTCGGAGCGGAAAAGCTTGTGGGACCCTTTCTCTTCTTTTCTATTCTCTCTTCTTTTCTTATTTCTTTTCCCTTTTGTGCAACTCTGTAAAGTCCATTCAGAAAGTAAATAGTTGGGGCTTTTTGGTTTTTTTGTTTTGTTTGGGTTTGGTTTTTTGTTAGAGGCTCTTCCATTGCAACAGGCCAATCACAATTCACGTGACTGATAGACTGTCTCTTTCCTATTGTACCTTTGGTGCACAAGCACATGGTTTTATCATCCATTCCCCTCAGGTTGCAAATGCTTATCACAACTCATGTCCAAGCAGCAAACTTTCTCATAAGTAGATGTCTTGGTGGCATCACGTACCAAGAGAGAAAGAGGGCACAACCAATATCATGTCTCCTACTGTGAGCAATATGCCCACTACCCAATCACAACATGCAAGAGATGCCAGACTTTTGAGTACTTTAGCAGTCAGCTACAGAGTGACTTTCATCTCAGAAATCCCTTGCTTGATAAAGCTCCTTTAATTACGTACCTACCCTGGTCCTCTCTGGGAACTAGAGGACTAAGAACTCTACGAGTTCCATGCAATTCCACACTGGTATCCTGAGAATACGTGTAATTTTGGTTCAATGTGGAACTGTTTTGCCACCATCAGTGCTCTAAAATCAGCTGTTACCACAATATCCATGAAGTATTGATAATAACAGCAACTTTCTTATTTCTGCAATAATTAAGAGAGACTATTTTTATATACGTATACAATCATATATATTTTAAGCACTCTTATACTTCAGCTAACAAAATGGACTTGGTAACACTGTTGCTGGAGTTCTGTTTCTGACAATTATTGTGCACCACTGGCAGCAAAAGATATTGCCTGCATCTCTTAGCTTTCTAATAGGAAAAGATCCGTATATGTGCAAGAGAAAAGCAAAAAATAGTAAGATCAGAACCAAATTGTTAAAACAAGATATGCATTACCTTTGATAGAGGTTCACTTAACTAAAATGAAGTGTTCGTAGGCACTAACTTGTTTCTGAAACTATAATCTGCACATTATATGAAAACAGAGACTTGCAAGCAGTGTATGTGCCCCATACTGTAAAAATATTTAGATTGGTTAACAGCACCAACTGTAAACAACCAGCTAGCATTGTACTAGGAACATAAAATGGGTTCCTAACATGCTTTAAATAATGCCAAGAGATGTGTAATTTTTAACCATAAAACTTCAGTGTGACAGCGTCTAGGTGATATAAGGTCATATGATATACATCTAACACATTCTTCCCAAAAAAACCTGTTTAGCCACTCAAGTGTGAAGGACATCACATGAAGTTATTAATTCCATATTATTATGTGTGGTAGAATGATTAAGCACTTCACAAAAAAAAGATGATTATTAAACAGTTCCACATAAAACTATCTCTCTACAACCATGTCATGCACCAAGTCAGGAGTTCACAGCAGTTCTCAGCCCACACACACAGAGGGCTCTACGGAGAGCTCTGCACAGTCACATCCCAGTGCCAAGGATCCTCTCAGGCTAAGGAGCACGTTCCTGGCATGTACATGCAAACAGCAGAACTTTGCCCACAGGCTGCACAGCTGTTGCCCAATGATGTGATGGTCATTTGCAGGCAAAGCAAAGATGGTTTGAATTTAAATTCTGGTAGGTTTGAATTACATTTTTAAATTGTGCCCAAAACTCTCAGCGGCTCAGTCCTGGGCTAATCTACACCTGGCAGGAGGGTATCTTTAAATAACAGCACTTGATTTTAATTTGATCTAAAGAATGTCAAGAGTTCAATTCTACCATGCCTCCCCTTTCTGCAGCTGCTCTTCCTGCTCTCCATCCTATCTGACCTGATCAATGGGGGGCTGGGAAAGCAGCAGAAGGGGAGGAAATGCACTCCAGGGTAGAGGATGGCAGAGCTACTGCTGCAGGCAGGTCTTCATTAGCAGCATTAAGAATATAGAAATTTCTTCTATAAGCAAAATTTTCTTCAAGTTCCTGGTGGCGATAAATTCTCAAGATACTGCTTAGACAGTGCCTGAAGGAACAGCACTGTATAGGATAGAAAGCAGATCTCACCTGACCAACTTGACTAAAACTCCCTGACCCAGGGATATCTCAGGCAAGAGAAGATCAGGTGTCTCCTCACTTATTTGAATTGTTGTTTACTTGCCCAATTCAAGATCAGGGCTTCATTTTGCCATTGTATTAGATGTGACAACCACTATATTACAATCAAATACCCAACAGGCTAAGTAGACAGCAAAGAGAAAATGGAAGTAATCTCCAGTCTTTTCATTTGACATGGGGATTAACTTAATTGAGTAGGATCACTTGAAATGTCTGAGGGAAAGCCATAGTCGAACACAACTAAAAAGGCATCAGTCATAACCACAGTCCGCTGTGCCACAGTGCCTTTTATCTAAAGGCTTCTGAGTATTCCTAACAGTCAGTATCATGACAAAAGCAAAATAGAAAAAAAGCAAAGCAAAATTTGCTTCAAACAGAAGCAAACCAGAAAAAGCCAGTTTCAACTACTTAAGTGATTTTGGTCCCCAACCACACATTGTCCTACTTGTATACATAATTTATCTCAGTACATACAGTGAAATACTTTAAGGTACAGGTTTGTAAGAAAACCTCAAAACACACAAAACAAATCTTGAAATCCCTCAGTTTTGTTTTGAAAGTGTTACTAGCTCTTCAGGCCCTCTCTTCTGCAAGCTATGTAGTTACCTGAAGGATAAGTTGACTGCATGGTTACATCTTAAAGCTGCCACAGGATGAAGCACAGGATGTAATTTTCCAACACTGTAGAAGAAATTTAAAGTATGAATGGAATTAATAACTTCATTTGATATCTACAGCACTGTCTGGTGCCACGGAGGAATGGTCTTAAAAATGCATCCATAAAATTTAAGCACAGGTGATGGTGGTTATTTTGGTTTTGTTCAGAGATCTACCCCAATCTTATATTGGTTTTATATATGTATTCACAACACCAGCACACACAGTGTTTATATTGACTTTAATATGACAAAAATAAGAATTTCTCACCTCTCTGATCCCCTCTGCATGCAGCTTCATTTAAGCTACACTCCAGGAATACCATGTTTTCATACAAATTTATTGTGCAGCCTTGTTCACAGTGTACTGATGGCAAAATTCTTTACTCATTGCATAGCTGTAAAATATGGAAGAAATATTCTTAGAATTCAAGTGCCTAAGAGGAGAGGGGAACTGTGTCATTACTGTATTGTGTAATACAGTCTAGCTTCAGAAAAACTTCTGAGGTTTTACTTTCCTGCCCCAAAAAAACAATTTTCCGTAATCCACTCCTCAACTATCCCTGTGTCTGACTAGTTAAAGCAATCCAAGTCCATCACTGACAAAGAACTACATAGTCATAGTGACTCCAGTGTATTCCATGGTCAGATGAATTGGAACAAGCTGTGAATTAGCAGTCTATTCTTTCAATGCAACCTCCTGAGAGAGAGCTGATCTCCTTTTAAAGAAATAATGTGTAATTACCCAATTCAGCTTTATCACTCATGCTTTCTGAAGGAGCTGCTCATTTCTCAGGGCTTCATTTTTTCATCCCTTCTGTCACCATAACCTAAATAACCTGTATTCCTTGTGCAACACACCAGTTCTAACGTCAGAAGTGTGCTGAGCACTGGAACTGCAGTGCCAATGCTCAGTGGGAGCTAGGGACTCTTGGCAGCTCTTGTCACAGGCTCATTATGCTGCCTAACATTTCCCTGTAGTCTGTGAACTTCAGTGGCTTTTATGGATAGCAAAGCATTGTTAAAGCCATAGGTACATAGTCATTGTGGTGGTCTTGAATCCACAGGGAAGAAAATGCTCTGATCAAATGCCATTGAACATTAAATAAATAAATAAATAGATAAATAAAATCACCTAATTTTAGTGACATAAAGCCTTTTACCCTTTCTGTAAGATGAACAGTGGACAGCAATGTAACTTCTAAGAGTTTAGGTCTGTTTCAGCTCAAAATATTTGACATTTGAAAGTGCTGAACAGAAAAAATACTAAAAAGATAGTGGATAAGGTAATAGGGAGATGTTTTTTCTTTCCTCACTATACTTAGCCTTCTTAGCCTTTAAAAATCCAAAATCCATCACTCCAAAGTAGCAAATTAGGTCATGAACTCATCTTAATATCACTGGAGATGGGGTCCTCCAGATCTAGTGTAGAAATTGTAACAGCTCAAAATAAAATTAGTAACATTTAGTTCTCATCTAACTTAAGATGCATTTGCCTGAGGTCCCCCTTATACTGGAAGAAGAGTCAGGCAGCCTCAGAGAGTAGTTTGCTCATTTATTATATGAATTGCCCCCTGGAGGTGGCTTCCTCCATGACTGATGTTAGGTGACTGTAGCTCTAACTGAAGGTCCTCAGCCTACAGTTAGGTGGGAGCAATTTGGATCTATTCCTTGCTCCCTGCCCCATTTCTGTGATCTCATAGCTGTGGGTCACATGCAAAACAGAAAATTTATAACTAATTTAATACTTTCTTGTACAGTTATAGATCTGTCATTTCCTGTAGAGATACAACTGGTGGGTGTCATTTGTACTACAGTGCTTGTTTACTCTAGGATTTGAGTAAAACAGAATATCCTCTATACCGAGTAATTTGAAAACAAAAAAGAGGAGCTATGAATTCAGGCACAGTGCTTTGCATTTCCCACTTTTATCTGGCACTGTGAGAGATGTTAAAAAAAAAAAACCACAACAAATAAACAACAAAAACAAAACAACACAAAATCTCCACACATCCACACACAGCCCCTGTGGTCTGGCTGCAGCCAGGAAGGAGTGGGAGGGGGGGCAGGACCACATTAAGCTGAAAAAAACCTGCAGAACTAAATAATAAATCTTCGGACTTCTCATGCCTTAATAACTTAATGAGCATAAAGTACTTCAACTGATGGGAAAACACAGATACAAGCATTCCAGCTAAATAAGACCAACCTGTGCCAATCCTCCAGCACAAGGCAGATGTACATATGGCAAATCTTCTTTCTCAGGCAGTGCTTGTGACTGCAGCTCCCGTGCCATCCAGTGCAGAACACACTCCTTGGATATGAAAGAGGTACTCCTGGCATCTCTCCCTTCTGCTGGACTAAGTATGACTGGCATTTGCAGAACAGATGCAACAAAATGCATCTCTGTGCGAGGACTGCATCTCTGCTGCAGTAGAACTAGATAGACAGGAGGACATACACACTACTGCAAAAGGCCAGGGTCAAAAGGGTCTAGGGTGTGAGGTCCCACGTCTGTGCCTAGTCCACTTGCTTATATCTCTCTTACTCTCCTACTTGCTGGAAGTTTTCTCCAAGCCTTTTGGCTACTTGTCTGATTATAAGCACAAAGCCAAAATAACAAGCAATCCACCATTCCTGCTGTCATTGTTCTTAGTATTCATCCATGCTCCATGTCTCAGACACCTTCCATACCGTACAGATCATCATACTGTATTCCTCAGTCAGAGCAGTAATACATGATTGTAGAATGACTCACCTGACTCCAAACTCTACCTGAACTGTCAAGGACCCAGTTCACCCTACAGGTTATGATATTAGCGAGACTCTCAGAAGTCCAGGATGGGTATTAAGTGAAACCCCAGAAGTTTCAGGAGAAAGCTAGGAAGGATCTTCCAGAGCTCTTTGCAATGCAGCACTCCCAGCAGCAACAGTCGTCAGCACCACATTAAGCACATATCCAATAATACTCATAATAGCAAGAAGCACCTGGTCTACTTAACTAGAACTCCTGTATTTCCTCTAGTGGTACCAATAGGCAGGCAGCCAACATATTGTCACCTCACTTCAAGAAGTAGTACCTCTCAAAGGTGATATTCTCTGGGAGTGACATTACTATGTTGGCCAGTTAGTACTGGGAAAGGCGGTCACCACTGCCACTGAAGTGCCTTTACTGGGGGACACGGCTTCCTGGAGGAACCCAGGTCAACACGGTGGTGAGTAGATGTTGAAGAGGTAGGTTGGGTCAGAAGGATTCTGCATATTCACATAGAATACTAAATTCTGCTCTCTTGCCAGTGTAAAGTCCATCAGTGTGATATCTACTCAGATGAGCTTCATGGCAACATTCAAAATATGTAGCAATATAAAAATCAGGAAACTTTAATAAAGATACCTAGAACTAACAAAGATTTTTATTTTAATGGCCTTAGAATATTGGGGTAACTAAAACTGAGTTGTTATGTAGGAATCTTTTACATGTTCTTCACATTTTCTCTCTCTTTTTCTCTCTCTTTCGCTCTGTTTGTTAACATTTACTTGTTACTACTGTACGTTGCTTGCAACTTGTGTATGTTACAGACTGTCACATTTTATTCTGTGAAGTTTTCCTCCAATTCCCATCAACCTGAGCTCCATGTTGGGCAGCCGAGGAGATTACAATACAGTTCTTTAATGCAAAAGAACAAGGAATGTCACAGACTATAGGTAACTTCACTGAGGTTGTGACACAAAACCTGATGCAAGGTATTAGTGCAAAGAGTAAGTACTTGGTATGACAGTAGAATTATGTAGTTAAATTACCTTCTTTCATTTTTTTTTCCCTTTTTTTTCTTTTCAGATAGTCTTCATGGGAAAGATAAATTTTAATTACTCACCAGCAGAAAAAATTCCCAAACCTACCAATTTAAGATTTTTTTCACTGCCATTTTGAAAACCAGCGAAGCCCATGCTGATGCATCATTACTCATTTTCAAAGTTTTAAGCCCGTATTTTCTATGCTGTTCTTCTCTTCCTTCCATACTCTCCAAGCCATAATTTCATCATTTCATCATCCTTTGTCTGTGGTTTAATATATCTTCTCCATAATTCTTTTACTAATTGAATATAGTCATATCCCTTTCACTCTAGGGACCTGATTTAACAACAACAAAAATGAGCCCCTACCCATGGGAACCACATTTCTTAATCCTGCATGAGGCTCTGGAGCCCATAAAAATTGATTTCTGTAGCTGAAGATGGCCTGGAACAGAAACATAACTGTTATTTTCCTGAATCAAGTCCTGAGCAAAGTATTTTATTAGAATCTCCCCCAATTACCCCCAAATGCTACTTTAAAAGTATGATTAAAAGTAGCTTAGAGAGATTTCTGATGATTTTCTAGAGGGACACCATAATATTTACTGTTGCTAATTTTACTCTTAATTCAGTAAATTATACATTAACTCAGAAATCACTCTAGCCATGTACTAAATCAAGAAAAGCATCTTTTTCTCATTTTGCTGATCCTTTACTTCCTGATCACTATCATGTTCTGCCCCTTTCTTAATTAGTGAAGAAGCACAGAATAGTTTAGATGGAGTCTAGTGTAAAAAACAGTGATTTATACTGGTGAAAATGTTGAGTTGCCAGTGAATATTAATGTACAATAAATACTATCCGGGCAACAAAACAGAAAGAGTGAAATTTGATTTAAAGAGATTCCAGAGAGTAGGGAAATGGACTGTAAATATTTCCTTTCCATGCAACAGCTCAGAGAGAAATTTAGGTATATATAGTCAATGGATATTATCAGACACTGAGCAGTTCTTAACCCCTCCACAAATCAGAGTAAATGTTTTTGAATAGTTGGCTTCATACTTTTAACTTCATCAAAATCATTTGTGTAGCACAAGAAGTATCAGGCAAAGGTGTTGCTGCAAAAAAGAATGTAAAATATTTTCATTTTCTCTAGAATAAAGACAACTGGGAAATTCTTTTCTCCACCAGCAACTACAGCAGCTTCACAGTTGCTCTACTTCCAGCTAACATGCTTGTAGCTAAGAAAAACTAAAGCACAACAGTTCTCCACCATCACCTTAGCCATACCACCTCTGCTCCTGTACCAGTCTGTCACTAGCCCAAGAGCCAGGGAAAACCATTATACCAAGAGAGCTTCCTGTTGCCAGCATAGTAATGCACAACTAATGTTTGCCACATTAACAATCCTTTTATACCACCAGAAAAGTGCAAGAGGATTGAAAAACAGATGAGTAATTAATGCAATGGCCATTACTTTCTTCAGGGATCCAGCTAGATTAAGTGTCTCTGCTGTGAGGGACCTCGTGGAGATCCTTCATAAGAGACTTCGGGCAGCTACTGCACGTTAGGGTTAGTGACAGGGCTTTAAAATAAGCAAATGAAAATGACCCTTAAAGTCTGAATGGGAACCAAAGGACACTCTCAGTTGGTCAAGAGTGGATCTATCCACAGACCATAACAATGGAAATCCCAGGTTTGGGATCAGGGTTATAAGAGCACAGTTGAGATCCAGAAAAGCTGTTGGTACATGAGGTGGTGGTGTGGAATGTAACTTTAGTCAAAGGTCTCTCCAATAGAAAGATCTTAATCTTTCAAGCAATTTTCCTTCCTGCTTTTCAACCCCTCCCTTTTTAACAGGCCTGCAGAACCTTGAAGTATTTGTGAAATGGCAAATGGCTATTCAGGGAAGTTTTAGGTACTCAAGGTTTGTCCTTGTCTGTTTTAATCCTTAAACAAGGGGAGCTGAGAAGAACACAGCCCATGTTCTTCTGGAAGACACTGCTAGTGACCTAGAGTGACCAAAGGAAACAGTACTATGACTCTTAATTGCTGTGTTTCTGATCTAGGGCTGAGAAGATTCTATCTTCTTTAGCACAATGTCAAAGAATCAGGCATGGTTCATGTAACCATAATAATGACTGACAGGTAAATATGCATGGATACCATGCTATGACTTCTGGAGCTTCTCTCAGCTCTCTTTGTGTCAAAGTGATTACAACCTACAGAAGTTCCTATAACGACTGGGAAAGGCATTGTATTTCCAATCCTGAAAGAACTCAAAATGGTCCACCCTGAGAGTGCCTTTCAACTTGTCCAGACTTTGGGGTGAGCGACTGCTTCACAGCTCTGGGAGACAAACCAGCAGGGGGAGCAGCTACAACACCTAGAGGAAGCCGTGTGAGGTGGGACTGTCCCTGACACACACAATTTCTGAAGACATCTTAAGTAGGAAGGGTAGACCAGGAACTTGTTTCTTGGCAGCTCTTGAAGAATGGCAGTGTTTGCTAAAGGGAAGAGAACTGGGGTGACTTGCCCAGTGTAGAAACCACTTCTGCATCAGTGCCACATTTGCAAGGATAGAGTAAGGTCAATTAATATAGTGTACAATTATGTCCATTGATGCTCTGAATGTAAGATGCAATTCAAATAGGTGGAGATTCAGTGCCAGACACTAGCTTAAAATCAAAACTGGCAGCACTGGTAAAGTCCCTATGTCAGTATGCAACCATTTGCTGTGACAAAAGAGATGAGCCACGCAGCAAATACATGGGCAACCTTGACTGTGCTTCTCTGCAATAAGCAGAGTACACTAGTGCAAAATCCAGCTGTTCTCCTAAGTTGTTTTGTTGGGTTTTTTTTGCAGAATTCCCTCCCCCTTTAAATTCAGTGTTTGATTGGAAATGCGCAAGGCATTTAATAGTATGTTTCTGCAAATGGAGGTAGATGGGACAGGAAAAAAACATAAAGAGGAAACCACGCAAATGAGGTAGCTGTGAAACAAACTACTCACCTGGGAGATTTGCTGAATACTTTCTTTAGCCTCTGAAACAAATCTCTGCAGGATAGCGTTTAAAGCTGGTGCAGTTAACTAGGTATTCACAGGTAGGACAATTAAGAAGATAAGGTGCCAAGCTGAGAGTCAGAAGATTTTGTAAATAACCTCTAACATAGCAGTGGGGAAGCCACTGCACTGCACAGTATTTTTACCCATCTGTAAAAGAGAGATTATAATACTGACTTTTCCTCTTGAAACAGAATCTAAGGAACAAAAAATGTTGCACAAGCCTAATTCAGATTCTGCTAGCATGGATGGAAAGGCCAGAATCAAGCCTTAGAAGTTTTAAGCACCTAGAAGTAGTTATCAAAGAGTAATGGTTTCAGTAGTTTTGCTTTATCTGGAGTTCTCTCAAACTCAAGGTCAGTCTTGGAAAAAGCAAGCAGGCAGATCGAAACTTGAGAAATCAACCTAAAATAACATAATTTCATTTAATTTTTAGACCTCATTCCTGAAATTGTTCAGCACGTAGATCTGCTAATGAAAAAATGGGAACTTCTAACTATGGGCTCATCACATCAGTGATATTTTATGTGTTCCCATAACAGACTAAATATCATGTGATTGCAGAGTCCTACCTTCAGAGACTTAGATGCTGCAGATAGTGGTTTGGAACACAACTGCTCAACACTTACTTACACTGACCAGCAATAGTCTATTGAAACAGTAAATACAGAAATATTAAATAGAAATAGTAATTTCTGTTTCCTAAATATTTAGCAAAATTGTTATTGAAGTTTAGCATTGCTACCCAGATTGTGATCTCTAAGGCATGGCCCATGCATGGACTATTCAAGGACATTAGTAGGACATTTCAGTGATTTGTCCACATCTCCAGCTACCATTTTCTCTTCCTATTGACTAGAAATAAAATAACAACGTTGTGGATTTTCAGCAAGTATAGAGAAAAATTCACCAATGCTAAGGGACCCTAAGGAAGCTGTAAGAGCAAGTTCCAGCTCAAGTTCATAGGGATGTGTAATGCAATTTCAAAATTAATTCAGGAGAAGGTCAATTTTCTTGTAATTCAAGCACAACAGAGCCTGCAAGCTGCTCCTAAAAGGACCAATGGCTGCTACCAGCAAGCTACCTGACACAACCACTCTGCTCAGAGGTGCTTTGAGCTCCAGAAATGGACCAGTGCTCCCTCCATCACTAACAGTTTAGTTTGCAAACCCAGGCCTAGGTGTAGCAGTGGGAGTCCCAGAGATTTCAATGCAAAATTCTGCTGCCACAGTTGCCTCCCTCATTTCAGGATTAGAGATATCCCATTGTAGCAGCAGAGGCTGATGAAGAAGCCCAGTTCTTTGCTCGTCCCCATGAGGACAGCAGCTCTCCCCAAACACAGTTAAGTGATTTTGAAATCAACAGCTCACTTCCTCAATGTCGTGGTTACTATGGCAGCCATGCCAGGTTTTTGTATCATGTTAAATAGCAGTGGGTATCATGAACAGAAAGGAATTACAACTCAGTGCAACTTTAAAACTTTAGAATCCTATTTAAATTAGTGTCTGCAAGTATTAAAATGCACCTATAGCTTTTGCCAGTTTGTAAAATGTATTGAGAGACCTAATTATTTCACTGCTCACGAACCAAAATGTTACTACCTCCCTCTTTGAGGAAATAATTGGCTAATTCTGCATGGAGAAGAAAGGAGGCAGAGGTGAGATCTGCAGAAAATACTATGTTGTAACAAACCAGTGACATCTAAATAAAAGGCATTGAATGCAA
The DNA here is from genome assembly GCF_020740795.1 of Apus apus. NCBI lineage: Eukaryota > Metazoa > Chordata > Aves > Apodiformes > Apodidae > Apus > Apus apus. Next base: position 14,590,578 of record NC_067286.1, read on the forward strand.
TTACTGGTGAATGGATAGATATACAGTATGTGTCATGTACATCCGTGTGTGTGTGTGCGAAGCAACAAACATAACTTCAACAGCCTTTTGCCTATTACTCATCTATGTTGTCCATCTGAAACCAGAGGATCAGAATCATATCTCCAAACCCTACCTAATGTGTTTTTTTCTTTTGAGCTTGTTTTATCATTGGGCTTAAAAACCATTGAAAAACAAAATACAGCATCATGTAGCGTTCAGAACCAGCTAGTGAGTGCATCTGGAAGCGGCGCTGAAATTGTTTATCTGTTGAGTTTGTCTTTCCTTAAAGACTTACAGGACCACCCATTGCCTTACAGTGTCTAGGTAATAAGCATTGTGCAACCGAGGTGTAGGATGCTGACAGTACCACTCAGTTAACATATCTCAGCATTTGTGAAACTTCAGAAAGCACATTTTGACTGTTTTCTCCTCCCTTCAACCCAAGTACTCATATCGAGCTGTGCCATATTTCGAGTATATTCTCAATACACTAATTTGCACTTTAAAATTCTAAAATAAATCCTACACTAAATAGCACTTTAAATTGTTTTATAAATGTAAAGGAAGTCACACAGAGAAAACATACTATTCTCAGTCTATCCTCATGGGAATGTGTGGAGCAAAATGGGCAAATCTGACAACCTATTTTCATAATTTACAGCCGAGAGTAAATTTTCCTCTATCTGTTTTCCAAATTCTTGGCCTGCTGTAGTGTTTTTTATATGTAGTGTCCCATGCTGGCATTGCAAATACTGTATGTGTTTGAAGAGAACATCAGAAAATGGATTGCTATTTTTAAAATCCACCTTCTGCTGTCATATCTCCATACATAACGTACTCTGTGTGTCTAAACCATGTACAGCCATTCTGCACGACTGATACTGGAAATGCTATAAAACAATCTGGGTAAATGTCGGGGAGGGACAGAGCAGAAATTTTCCCCTCATTAATATTGCACACAGATATCAATCAGCACAAACAGAATATACTCAAATACTAAACCAACTCACAGTCTACTGCCTCTGCCAAGCTCTGAGTGACAGAGGCTTCATGACAAGCAGGTCATTCATGCACCATCCAATGTCATGCAAGAACATAATCTTGATTTCTAACCCCAGTCTTCTGCTCACAGGACTAGGAACCAGTGCACACCCATTTCTGAAACTGCCCCTCTCTGTGGAAGTACAGGTGGCTGCTGTTACACCTAATGCAATCATGTTTTGTTTCTCCTCCCACTTAACAGACTATTTTGTTTCGGTGCAGGGCACATGAACGCAGTGTCTAGGACAGATGTGCTACCTTTTATAGTGTTGCTATAGAACTCTTTAGCTGTGAACCCTTAATTTGCAGCTGGAACTCTAATAAACAGTGCATAGTGTTTCAATAGCCTTCTGCTTATATGTTTGAAGATTCGAAACTGAATGGTGAGGTGGCCAAGGCGGCGCTGGCAAACGAAGACTGTCCCCACATAGACCAGGCTATTACGCCTGATGAGGGCCTGCCCTTTACCCGCTCTGGCACTCGGGAGAGATATGGACCCTGCTTCCTCTTATCAACCGGGGAATATCCCTGCCCGCCTGATGGAGGAATAAGAAAGGGTATGTAGCTGGGGTCCTGTAACCATGTAGTTAGCAACTGTTTTAAATACGTAAGAGAAAGTCAGCTGTAGCTGTAGCACGCAATAGTGCGCTTGCTGTAGAGATGCACGTTTGGGCTGGAAACCACCACCTGATGTCTGCATTTGGAGTTTCTAACCTATTTCTTTCAGAAAGAAAAGCCTGAGGAGCTGTAACTACCCCATGCAGCTATGCTAGGCAGTTGAGTCTTCCACCCCAGCTGGTGCAGTAAGCTTTAGTGGAGCATGCTCTACAATGTCTTTAAATTAGCCCAACCTCCAAGGAGAGGCCAATTAACATTTCATAGCAAGGAAGGTTTGCCACATGGAAAAGCTCACAGATCTTACCAGATTCTAAGGAGCACGGGCTTGGAGGTGGCAGACAGAAAAGATAAAATACAAAAGTAAAACATCCTTAATAAAGATTAAACTCTTATTTAGCTACCTTAACAGAGCACTAAAACAAATTATCTGGATGTTCATAGCTGTTTAGTTCAACAGAGAAAGAGAAGCATACAAGAATATCTGTTAGCACACATGTCTAACAATTGGAAATTAATCCATCTAAAATCACTTTCCTTTCATAAATAATCATCACTAGTTACTTCCTCAGACTTCTGACAGCTACAGATCTCTCAGAAGTAACCGCATTTCAGTTTGCTAATGGTCAGAATAATTTATTTAGCAACAGAAGTCAAATCAAAGAAAAAACCTTCCCTTCTTAAAATAGGCTGTTTTGTTTAAATAATTTAACACGAGGAAACCATACAAATCAAAATTAGAGTAACATATATATGCATCAAAGTTGGTAAGGAATGGGAAATTGGAAATCTCTCTCTTCAAATCAGTGTTTATCACTGGTGTACTGTATATAGTATATGATATAGTCAATATTTTCAAACTGCAAAGATTGTATGATGTAACCATACACTGAGTATGGAGTATAACATTTCCATGTGCCATTGTATGATGGGCAATAGTTATAGTAAATGCCAGTTATAGTGTATGTATTTATAAGTTTAAAGCTTATCATCAACAAAGATATAGTTGGAGCACAAGACTTTCATATGAAAGTATATCCTCTAAAATTTACCTTTGTAGCAAAGCGTTTTACCTGATTCTGTATTGGATAAGCATTGGCCACGTTCATTCAGCCTGGGCGAGTTTGGGTGGTTCCAGTGGATCAGGAGAACACTCCAAATGGCACATCCTTTGGGATGAGGAATGTATGGTTTTCACGATGCACTGCAACTGCCTCTCGTTACTGAATGAAACAGAGGCTGGTTGGCTAAAGAGTAATATACGTCAGCATATTGTTGGCCTGTTTGAAACACGTTGAGAGCATCTTAATTGTTGTTCCAACAGAATTTCATCCATAGTTTCTGCAACTCTCTGTACACTTGCTGAGCTGTTTATGTGCATGTCTGAAAAAGAAGGGGGTGGGGGAAGGGAGGGAAATGGAATGCATGCGATTTTGGTTTTTTGGGGGTTTTTTGTTGTGTTTTTTTTTTTAATGCTGAAAACAAACGAGTAGTATCTCTCAAGCAACACAGTAAATTGCTGCCTTTTCCCCCCTCCCACCCCTAAAGATACCAGAAACCTTAATTTTGCCTGAAGGTCAAAATGCATGAAGTGGAAGGGATGGAAACATAGAAAATCCCTCCCACTGCCTTTTTTTTTTAGGGTACAACCATGTTGCTGCCTGTAGGATCAATTATATAGCCTGACCATCCTTGAAAAATTATTATTCTTTTTGTAATATATATATATATATAATTTTTTAAACTTGTTCTGTACTTCAATGGCCTTCTGAGTCATGTTGCAAGCGATACTACTCTGGGCATGTCCGTGCATGCAGATGCTATCAAACTGGCTACAATGTTGACCTCATTCTTAGTCCATTCTGTCATTGATCCAATGCTGTACTTTGCATTTTTCTTTTAAATGAAGGTTACGAAATGTCACGGAGCCTTAACAGCATAGCTGGCATAAGTGGAAAAGCGATAGGATTATCCTCAGTGTCTGCGCCCTACAGCTCTCCTAGTCCAGTGAGACGTTCTTGGTCTCCCATCCCATCTATTTTGTAGCATGGATCAGTAGCAGAGAATGGTCTAAAAAGCTTTATTTTCAATTAGCCTATGCTATGTTGCATATAATCCAGGTGACTAAGTCTGAAGATGCAATGTCTCACAGTAGCACCTGCTGGGAATGGTGTTACTACTGATGCTAGGTGACAACACTCTTAAATAGCACTCAGTTGACAATAGGCAGGCATTGATGTAGTACTGGTGGGCCATACATGCATGGTATCAGTACATAGGGTGAAGGGTAGATGCACCAGAGAGCTTCCTTCTTGGTGCATCATGCTAGTATATGCTTATTTTGGCTAATGGTGGATCTACTGGCTCTGTATGGAATGGGTTAGGCATTTAGTCGATGCTGAAACATGCCAACGATGGAAGATTTTGCTTTTCTCAGGATATTTTTGAGCCATAGGAACCCTGCAGGAGTTTGAGGAAACAAGCACAGTAGGATGAAACTTTGCATGGGCGCCTATTTTAAGCTGAAAGCAATACCCAGACACACTGTAGAGAGGTCTCACAGTCTGGCTGACTGCATGGAAACAAAAATCCTGTTGAAGAAGAATATGGCTGCCTCTGCATGTAGCTATTTCACCTTTTCCTCCTTCCTTTAAAACTAAGATGCCGAGCTTGATGTGAAAAGCACAGGGAAGAAGCTCAAGTACTGATTGTATTCTTTACATGCAGATCTTTGCAAAGAAAGTCCAGTCATTGCTAAATATATGCCAACAGAGGCAGTCAGAGTGACCTGACAAGGCAAGATGGAGATGAACATTGATGCATTGATGGCTAAATAAACATCTGTGTGGAACTGTGCAGGCACAGAAGACCTTCTCATTTGGACAAAGTTAACTCGCTCCATGCAGGTTTTATGGATGACTCTTCGTGGTTCTGGAGTTGTACTAGAGATGCAGGCTTTTTCTACGGCCAAAATGTAACAAAACTGTAGAAGATCCTTTTTTTTTTTTTTTTCTTTTTTAATCCATTTTTTGGTTCCATAGCATGAATTGCATGAAGACGAAAATTAAAAAAACAACAAACAAAAACCAAGAAACACTGCAAATGTATGATTGAGGAGGAAAAAAAAAAAAGGCAAAGTTATATATTTTCTTTCAAAGCTCTTTACTTTTACATACGTTGTTGTAGCCAAAATGTAAAACATGATAAAACTGTACATTTCTTTGCTATGGATCGCTTCTTTTTGTATACAAGATACAGAGTAATGGTTTTAAAAAGTGCAATCAGGCAGTCATCGGTCATATTGACCACGCCTTCACAGTTCATCACACCGACATGGAAGTCAAGAACTTTTAATCCAACTAGAAGTGTATAAAAATAAGAAAAAACTTTTTCCTGTCTGTTTTTGTTGGCATGCTTGTGACACATGGACCTTCCTTCGGACCTGACAGTAACAGCTGGTCTAGATTTCATTTTCCAGCTCTGGTTATGTTGTATTTTATTGATGTATAGATCCAACGTAAAGACCCTTCATAAATTGTTCATATTAAGTAATCAGTATGAATTTTAAACAAAAGAGGTGTTATTTTAAAACTGGGACTTATAGTACAAAATCAGGAAAATACTCAAGTATAAATGGTCTCAAAGTTTAAGAAACAAGACAACAGCATTGTATGCAATTTAGTACTGAGTAAAATGCATGCACAATGTTATGCAAAACAATTCTAGCATGAAATAAATTTTGTATCATGGTTTCAGTGCCTGCTGTATAGTGTAAAGGGGAATCCTTTTCTGAAGCGATCAGGGGTTTCCAGAGACTTGCTTCTAAAATCTTGAATAAATACAGTGTTCTCAACAGAAATGTAGGAAAAAAAGCTTGGTATTGCTTTGGTTCTACAATACTAATTTTGGTTAGTAGATAATAAATGAAGCCTGCAAACACTTGATACAACTGATGTCTAAAGAATTCACACCAATAGTAATTTTACAAGGGAAGATTAAAAAAAAACGCTATAATTATCTAGGTATCTTCCTTTTCCCCCTCCAACAATAATAAAAGTTTGTCTTTTTAGCTGATTCAGTGAATTAAGTTTTTCTTACTTCTTTGGGCCCCATCCTTCTTAATTTGTTCTTCACTCAGCCACAGCAGCCCACCTGATATGAAACGCTGGAAGAGATCAGGTGTCCGAGTCACGCCCTATTTCCACACAAAACATGCAGCAGTAAGAACCAAGAAACATAATGGGATTAAATCTAATTTTGGAACCTACAAATTACAACTGTGGACTACGTGTCAACAGCATTCTAGTTGCTTGAGCATTTTTGGTAATGTACTTCTATAAGAAAGGATGTGGGGGACTTCAAAAGAGCTGGCAGCCTTCTTGACAAGCAACAGCATCCGTGACTGCTATGAGGATGGAAACATAAAGGAATAGTATCCCTATGGTCTGGAGGAAGTAAGCATTAAACCCAAAAAACCCTGGAAGAAACACTTTTGGCTCTGGTAAGTGCTAAATTAAAAACCAAAACAAAAAAAAAACCACAACTGCAGCTGGACTTTGTCTTCACAAAACTCTATTCCAAAAGGAAAATCAAGGAAGACCTCAAGCTGTGTTTTAGAAGGAAGGCTGATAATCTGGATTTGTACATAAGAAAATTTCTTTGTAATCCTTGATGTATCGTTATGTACTTGGTTTCTACTTCAGTTGACTATCCTTTCTCCCAAGAACTATTTTTCTCCCACTGTTTCTATGCTGTTTTGTTCAGCTGATAAATGGGCAATTTCTTACCTCGAGAGGTAAGATCCAGGTTAATCCAGGATACAAAAGTTGCCTAACGAAGAACTTTTCCTATTAAAACGTATTAAGAATGTACAAATAGATTTATCTGCCCCATTTTCCATTTAACACAAGGGTCCAGTGTGAAGGCTGCTCAAATTCTCCATTACCATAAGGAATACTTACCATTCAGCTCTGTAAATCCCATGTAGGTCTTCCCCCTCCACTGCACTTTGCATATAGGTGAGCCTTAGCTAACAGGTTGGGTACACGTGCCCTAAGGCAATTGTTCTGTGCTACTTTTTACATCTGCCAGTCCCATTTTTATTTACATTCTCTTCTCAGCTTATTCTGATTTGCAGTAACCGTGTCTTTTGGGTGACTTCTGTAAGCCCTTCAGAAACAGACAGCACACCTCATCCCCTGCCCTCCAGCAGATGCTCTGAAGTTTAATGTCTGTCTGACCCCGCAGTTCCCCTTCCACAACAGTGGCAGGGAAACAGGGAGACAACTGGAAAATTTCAGATGCTGTACCAAATCCTGACACTGAATCCTAAGAGAAACTTACTGCATTATCCCAGCTGCCTTTTCAGGAGCTCTTCCTGGGGTATTATGGTTAAAACATTAATTCCTCCAAGCCTGCCCACTCCCACCACATGAGGTACATATCTTGATTAATGCATTAAAACTATACACATGGCTAGATACTGACCTCAGGCACACACTAATGCCACCAAGTACTTCTGACTTCGCACCATCGTAAATGAGAGCAGAAGCATGTTCTGTAGATCAGTTACACTCTGCCTGTTTCCTGCTGGAAATGAACACTCGGGTTTCTTCCTCTGCAAACTCAGCTTTTGGCAATGGACCCTCAGTTAGAAGATTCAACGACGGGCCTTCATCTGAACCCAGATGAACTGGCAGTTGGTGGTTTATTACTTGCTAACATTAAAAGCACACCTCAGCCACACCTTCTACACATACAGCATTTCCTCTGGCTGCATGAAGGAATTATTTTTTTCCGGACCAACCTGATGCATGAAACTGCCTCCACAACTACAATTCCAGACAGCAAGGATCTGAGAAGTGGCTTCTGTTCTCTCACTCCAACAAAAAAAATCTAGCTAATGCCGCTGTGATAACAGTCAAGTGTAGTAGTCATTAATCTGGATAAAGTGATTTTTCACATAAATTGCCTTCTCTCTCCTTAAAGCTTCAGGGCCAAAAAGAAAATACATCACTGAAACAAATGGCTGCTAGAACAAATGAGCAGACTGAAATACAGAAGAAAGCAAAGAGAGCTAAGGCAAGGACATTCAGAAAGGAATTGAGCACAGAGCTGCTTACAAAAAAGATACTCTGAACAAAAAATGAGTGCAGTTATTACCCTGCCACTTCACATATTGTTCCATAGTTCCAAAAAAATGTCAGCTTCCTCTCTGTTTTCCATATATACTCTGGAAGCAACTTGAAGCAACTGAGCTCAAACACAAACTCTACTTCATGAAAATGTGCTTAAATTATGCAGGTTATTTTTAAGACACTCAGTTAATTGAGTTTAAGCATAAAATACTTGTCTGTTCAGAAGTCCCAAGGCCTCTGCACTCATCTAGGAATGTAGATGCAAGATTTCTCTCTTAGAGAAATACAAATGCTTCATTGTAGTCAAGAACAATATTTGAAATCAGATAAAACTTCAAGTTAGAAAATGCCTCCTGAACTGCATCTCTTGACTTTCTTATCCAACAAAGCAAATGCTTTAAAACTAAACATATTAACCTGCCCCCATGGAAAGATATATTCCCTAGTTCAGGCTGAAAAAAGCCAAGTTTTCAATCCTCAGCATTCACTTAAAGCATTTTAAAAATTCTATGCAAACACATAGGTCCAAACATATTAAAGACCACGTGCTCCAAGTCTTCCATTGGTTTCTCGAGTCCTCACAGAGCACAGGTTAGAGATTCCTTAGTCAGCAAAAGGTAAAGTACTGTAGTTGTATTAGCTCAGGTGTCAGTCTAAGGTCATATTTTTGAGCTCAAAGGTCTTAGCAAGGACAACATGGATATGGAGCTGTTGGAGAAAGTCCAGAGGAGGGTCAGGAAGATGATCCAAGGGCTGGAGCACCTCTCCTATGAAGACAAGCTGAGAGAGTTGGGGTTGTTCAGCCTGGAGAAGACTCTGGGGAGACCTTATAGCAGCCTTCCAGTACCTGAAGGGGCCTAAAGGAAAGCTGGGGAGGGGCTTTTCACAAGGGCCTGTAGTGATAGGACAAGGGGTAGTGGCTTTAAACTGGAAGAGGGGAGATTTAGGTTAGACTTAGGAAGAAATTCTCTACTATGAGGATGGTGAGACACTGGCACAGGTTGCCCAGGGAAGTTGTGGATGCCCTATCCCTGGAAGTGTTCAAGACAAGGCTGGATGGGGCTTTGAGCAATGTGGTCTAGTGGAAGGTGTCCCTGACCATGCAGGGGGATTGGAACTACATTATCTTTAAGGTCCCTTTGAACCCAAACCATTCTATGATTCTATGTAGAGGCTGCTGACCAGGAGTCACAGCAGCTCAAAAAGGAGACATGTGGCTTGAGATTAAGCAAATAAGCTCAGTAGGAGCCATGCTTTGTGATGGTGGTGGCAGTGCAAGTGGGTGGCTGAAGAAGAAATGGCAGTAGCATAAGAGGTGGGAAATGAGAAGGACTCAGGATGGGTCTGAAAAATGGGTTATGTAAGTAGGAGGGAGGGAAGCACACGAGGAAACAGCAACCGGGGCCAGGGGAGGGGGGAGAAGAAGAGCAAGGAGAGAGGGAAGTAGAAACAGTGAGGCTTACCTAAAAAAACATCAAGGACCACTAGCCTAGAAGGTAGAGCCTTGGCCTGGGACTCAGGAGATGGAAATTTTATTATTTGCTCTGCTGTGGAGATGCTGGATTACCTTGGTTGGAGCGTTTCCATGTTTTGTACCTCTGTTTCTGTGACATTTATCCTCTTTTTAAGTGTTCTGAGGTAAAAAAAGGATTAGTTATCATAATTTATCTACTCAGAATTAAGGGACCAGAGAAGAGAAGCATCTCTCCATTCTTTAAAAGATGCCATGTTTCCTTGTCTGCAGAAGACCACAATGCCCCGATAGGAATCCCTTTTCTTTTGTATTTTAAAGCAGATAATTATTATGGAAAATTATTAAGCATTCACATAGGTAAAATGACAGACCATCTTCATGACTGACTGGCAGCTCTTCTGCTGCCCTAATTTAGGTACCACATGTTTTCATCTGTTAGAATCAGCAGAACCAAAACAAAAGCTAAATTTGACAATTGCAGCAAAAATCTAAAATCATGTCAGAATATAAAAAATCTCCCAATTCTTGGCCCCATTTCTAAATATAAAAAAAGGTAAAAATGCAGAATCTTATAGCAAAGGGTTCACATACACTGAAAACATGACAATGATCAGGAGTACTGGAATTGTACTGAAATGAAATTCTACAGTTTCCACTGACAAAGTCTTGATCCTAAAACCTGCAGACAGAACTCCCCGCAAGATTGCATTGTATCTGAACAACAAGGTGGTCCATAGGCAAAGCAACCTGGAAATAGATGAAAAAGATTATAATTAAGAGGAATTGGACTTAAACTTGGCTCCCACCGAACCCACAAAGGCTTATCTGAAAATGAATCAAAATCTGACATGTCACAAAATAAAAGTATCTCAGGAAGTTTTGCAAAATAAACATCACCTCTGAATATTATCATCTCCACAGTCAGCTTTTATTCAGGAGTAATTACTTTGTTTTTCCTGTTTTTAATCAAGATGAAAAATGTGTTCTCCCAGTACTCTAAATTTATGCTTCCTCACACTCCCACAAGGTAACATGTGGTTCATCCAGGTCATGATTCAAACACAGAGGCCATTTTCATTGCTGAGTATCTTCAGTCACATACTCTCTTTCCATGTTCTGCAGGGGCATTAATGAGTAAAAACTGCCTTTGCATTAATAACAGGTGAATGCAAAGACAACTCATGGATGAATCTGAAGGAGATGCACAAAGAGCTACAGAATGTGCCTTACTTCAGCCCCTTCAGCCCCTGAGTAGGTTACAAAATAGCAATGGATTTACACAAGCAGTTTCTCCTAATTAACTTCAAAGGCACATACAATAAACACCTACCTTTCCAGTTACTTTTTTTGGGACATTTATCCAACAGAAGGCCATTTCCATACAACTGAAGCATTTTAATTCAAGACTACCAAATAATCCTTTCTAACATGAAGCAAAACATCTGAGACCAACATTTATCAGGAATTAAAAATAGCACAAAAGATAGAAGAGAAAGAAGCATGTATTACCTTTTTTTTTTTTTTTGCACAGAAATCAAGATAGCAATACATCAAAAGTTGAAATGTCCAACTATTTTTGCATCAGCTAGAGTTTTCAGCTAATTGAGTGTAAGCTTCACTTTTCTATTGTGCATGTTTTTAAGTGCAATCAAAACCTCACAGGATTCTCTACCACAGACGGCATCACTTCTCACACTTTATGAAGTAAGGCATGTTTTCCTACTCAGCATTTTTGTTGCTTCTTTCCTTTTCAGATTTTTCAGCTGCTCTGAACTATAAACTAGTAGTAAATACCAAAAGGACAACACAAATACTGATGAAAAATTCTAGAGCCTTTTTAAAGAAAATATCTAACTAAAAGAAACAGAACAAGACTGGCCACTGCTAAGAGAAAACAGGATTTTTTTGTAAAAATATAACATTGCAATTTTTGTTAAAGATCTGTCACCATCTTGATTTCTAATATGGGAGAAAAGGAAGGGGAAGTCTCAAAATTACCTAAGTCTTTTTTAAATCAGATCCAGAGTTCATAGAATTTGATAGAATAAATACCAAGTATTCAGCACTGGACTAGGTCACAGGCCTGATCTAAAGATTTCTGACACGAAGGTGAGGACAGATGTTGTTGTTTCAACTGAAGAGAACTGGAAATTTCAAAGTGTACTATGAATGAGAAAGAAAACACACTGCAGGTCAATAATTCATATTATTCTTAATAAACAATGGGAGATGGGGAACAATAACATCCAAGAGATAGAGTATCTTGGCCCTCACCTCACTCCCACCATACTGGCAGGCTGGAATACTGCAGTCCCTGTGTGGTTATTCCATCTTCAGGACCTGTATCACAAAACTGTCTTCTTCCTCTGCCCTCCTTTTCCTCTATGTGTTAGCTGATTACATCAGACTCTCTACTGCCATTCATTTAAATATTTTTCCATGGTAACCTTTCCTATACATTAAAAAACTGACCTCCTCTATCTGTTTTCCAACCCCATCTTTAAGTCTTATGACTCAAAAAACGTCGTATAAAACAAAATCAAATCATATTCTTCCCCTCCCACTCAATTTCCCTGTGTTCAGTCATGCAGCAGAGCAAAATCTCCTGTCAGTCATGCAAAAGTGACCTTCATGGCAGTTACAGATGGCAAGGACTAGCCAGTCACCAACAGGACTGCCAACATGCAGATAGGGGAGGGAAGCCAGTAACATGAAAGAACTGGTGACTGGTGGCAAACAGGAAGAAAAGCAGGACGGAGTTTTCCTTTCAAATGAACACACTTCAAACACAGGGTCCATCCTTCTAAGCTAATAAGCATCAAGTAACTCAGGAATGCTACACAAAATTAAGTAACATCAGTGACTGCCAAGTGCCCTAACAAACCCTCCAAGAGACAAGAATCTTGTGATACAACAAACACATCTTCCTACCAATATTCTTTAAAATGGAACAGGAGTGTCTCTCACAGTTGTATATGGAGGTTGCATGAGTAACAACAGCAGATCTCCTAGGACTTCAAACAACAAAAGCACACACAGCAGCTTCCTTCCACCCCTCCACCCAAAAGCCTGGAAGCTCTCTGGACTGAAGGTCAACCGGTCACAACTTGTTCTACAGCGAAGTTGTGGTATTAAGTTCACCTTTCCCCTCATGAATGTCAGCTCACTGGCAGTTTGCTCATTTTTGGAAAATGGAAGGGGAGAGCACCTGCACAGACATGTGCTTATTTTGTTCTTGTGTTACCTATATACATATTATAAACCTTGCCAGTTCATCTGCATCTGAATGTGAACTCAGAATGCTTACTAACGGGCTTACTTTGTTTAGCACTGAAGACCTGCCCAAAGAAGTCTGTCTTTACAGCCCTGCAGAAGCACTGGCATAGCACCTGGCTCTGCATTTTGCCTTGCAGAGACTGACCTTCTGCATCAGGACATCAACAGGCAACAGTCACTAAGCTCTGGACACCAGCAACGAGGAAGGTTCTTTCACTTGTTTAGGAGCTCTTTGACTGTGTACTCCCTTCCTTACCCTAGAAAGCCCAAACTGATTTTGTACAATGTTTTATTCTGCAAACAAAGCATGTCAACACACCAAACAGTGCATTCATTCAGAAATGGATGAGCAACAACTTATTTTTCACAACCATCTGCAATGAATTATTCACTCTTCATACTACAGCAGCACCTTGACGTACTGACTGACGACAAACCATTTCTTACACCAAGCTCTCAAGACAAGTCATTACTTCCCAAACTTTTCAATCTAATAGGCAAGACAAAGGAGAGAAAACACAGTCCTCCCCCTTTTAAAGATAAAGATCAGATGCAGATATGAAGCACAAGATCAGGAGCAGGAACAAATCAAAATACTCCTTTCTTTCCTCATCACTCCATATCATTCTTTGTGTTTCCAAAAGTGTTCACGTTACAGATGTGAAAAAGTGAAGAGCATTTCAAATAACCAAGTCACATTTATTTGTTACATAATTTGGTGAATTCCTCTGAAATAAACTGTAGCAACAGCATACACAGTCAAAACATGCTCAGCACAGTATGTTATAAGGCACGCATACTGGCTCTGATTCATTGAGAAATATAATTATTTAGAGCATATGATTACTGAAACAAGATAACACATTTATTTGTACACAGATTTTGGAGGAAAACAAAGGTAGAAACCTCAGACAGAACAGTCAAAAACTGTATGACAAACTGTTCAGTACATATAATAGAAAGGCTGTGGTATCTAGAAAATGGCATTGAGGAGAGTCGATGAACAGCAACTTAGATAAGTAAAAAATACAAGAGGTCACAGCCTGAACAGTATATTGCCACGAAGAACCACAACCAACACACAAATTTGAAAAACACTTTAAAATAGAAGTCTCAATTCTCTACTTTTGGCAGAAGATCCATTTGATTTTTCTTACAGATTCTTTCAGTATCTGTAATACAGTTGCTTTATCAGCTTCATATTCAGTTAAGGTTTCTCATCCACTGACTAGAAAAATAAAATGCCTTTGAAAATTAGGCCATGGACTATAACTGCTGTAAAACCAAGGAGGAAAACCCCTCACAGCCCATATTACAATCTTAATTCCTTCTCCCTCATATACAAGCTGACAGATCATTAGAAAGTTTTCCTGTTGTATTTCCTAAGAGCCCTTCTCTGAGTATTTTGTAATTCAGTAAGGCTTCTCGCCTGGTAAACCTGCTTTAAAAATTAAACCACTGTTTAGGAACAGTAGGTCTCATTAAAAGGTGCATTTAGCACACAGTAGTATTCTCTATATTTAAAACTTTAAATACCACAGCAAATGTAACTATCGTGGGTGGTAAACATCCAGTTTAATGTCATCCACTGTATTTGTGTGAAAAACAGTTTTATAAATACCTCTGAAAATTCTACTCAATATAGGCAGCTAATATTATCTGAAGATAATTCAGACACTTTCATTTCTCCTACCAAAACAAATGTTAGGGCTATGTTCTCTGCCAAGCACTCACCTGGAACAAGTACTGTGGGCATGCTCTGAACAGTAACTCAGCTGGGCTGCAAAGCAGATGCAAGAACTAACCTGAAATTATCAGGAGCATTCTGGTCTGCCCTTTACACTTGAGAACTTGTAAAAACTTCCTGGTTAGATTTTAATTCAAAGGCAGCTGGAAACATAGGAGCTGTATCATATCCAACTGTCCTCAACTGCTACGACTGACTTACGCCCTTGGACAAGAACTTTCCTGTTGTTTCCAAGAGGTCTTAGGAGTTTTTCTTCGCAAAGCAGTAGCTTCAGCTTTGGGTATATAGCTAGCTCAGAAGGGCCTTGTTTTCCCCTTTTGCCAGTCTTCTAAATGACATCTTTTTTTTTTCTGTTTTTCTTTTTTTTTTTTTTTTTTAATCCTGATCTTCTGTTTAAAATGTGTGTATGCATCTATTTATGTTCACTGGCATTTTTCTGTGATGTGATTTGGATTTTCTCAGTTGCTGGGAGCTCACAACTCCAGCAGAAGTTGGCAGGTGCAACATATACTCATCATGACATAAAGATACAATAATAGACCAGAAGGGGCCATGTGTCTCCATCTTCTCAGATAATTTTCTTAGACTGAATTTATACACTAATGCTAAGTGATTAAGTAGTTGGCTTCTTCCTCAAAGGCTTCTCAGAAGAACAAGTCATTGTTTGTTCCATAGTATTGCATCAAGGCAAAATGTCTGTCATTCTATCTGTGGATATGAAAGTCAGTTCCTGTGAAAAGGACCCATGAAACAATTTTTTAAATATTCTAGTTTTCTATGCATACTCATTCCTTTTAGTCTTAGAAAAAACTTCTTTTGCACTTTCCAAGCATCGTGCTAATCATGGACAATCCTCCTGTAGCACTTCTAAGCTACACAGTCCCAAGTTGTCCATCCACATCCATGACACTATAATTTCAGAAGTGCTGAGTCTAATGTGGAGTTTGACAAAGAGCCATGGAGTGTCCTGCACCACATCCAATTAAGATCTGTTTTGTGTAACCAAGAGCTTTGATTGGCTTTGGGACGTGAACATTTGCTTCTGTGCCATCACCACACATCCCATGCTCGTTCCATCCCCAAGAGAAGCACTGGCCACCTAAAAGACAGAATACAAAATGTAAAGACCACAGAAACACAACAGCTTTGATTAGTTTTGGGGAATAAATTTGTCATCTTCTAATTAGGTTCTAAGAATTTCTGCTAAGGTGGGGAAAAAACTTCTGATTCTTTTCAACAGGTAAAGAAACCAGAATTATCAACATGAGAGATTAAAATAATGAAGACATTTGAAAATCACTTAGTAAATACACAGTTCAGTATTTATACAGAGCCCACAGAAATCCCTCCACATTTTAAGGTCCTTCCTGAAATTATGTGGAATCCCTGTCTTTCAAGTTACCCCTAGAGCGAGCAAAACTATCACAAACCAAGCCCAGTGAGTTCAGTTGTTCACGGCATGATCTGCAGGACTGAGGAACACACAGAGTCACAGAGCAGCCACATTACATTTCCTTTCTACTTTCAAGTTCACATACCACTTTTGTCCTTTAAATATAAATCTCCAACAACTTGCTTTACTCTTAATCAGCCTGCCTCTTCTGCTTGCTTTGACATAATTTCACTGCTTTTATTTTCCTTATTTTCCCTAGTTATTATTTATTTTGGTAAACATCTACTCTTTTTAATCCCAAATCATGATCCATGTATTGCTATTAGCCCACAGTACTCTTTCTTGAAGCACAATATGTAAATTTTGTTTCATAAATGGCTGGCATAATAAACAATACACCCAAACCCCCTCTTACTCTAAACTATATATGCTATTTCTTCCCTATTTTCTTTTCTTTATTTGGCTATCACAGACTGGTACTTGTGAATTTATGTACCTGCAATATAACTATGTTTCTGATACCACTGTTATTTTTGAAAAGCAGCAGGTATTAACAGCATGAAGTATCACTCTGGAGTCCAAATAGTGAGAAGAAAAGTGCCAAAGTTCAAAAAAAACAATCCAAATCATAATTGTAGTATCATTTTACTTT
Source organism: Apus apus (assembly GCF_020740795.1). Classification (NCBI taxonomy): domain Eukaryota; kingdom Metazoa; phylum Chordata; class Aves; order Apodiformes; family Apodidae; genus Apus; species Apus apus. The sequence goes on from NC_067286.1 coordinate 14,606,934, forward strand.
TCAAAATCCAGGAAGTTTATTGGAAAGCTAACAGAACCATCTTTCTCTCCTCCAAATGCAGTAATATTTTACTGTTGTCTGATTTCTCCACATATTAGCATGTCCCCTTCTGTAACCAAGTGTAAACATAACAAAAGTCAGATGTAATTCAACAATTACCTTTAATTTTCTTGATAATCAATAGAACACAACAAAAAGCCACTAGAGCACCACAGTAGGCCAGGTACATCTCAACTATTACAGCATTTCTGTTCTTTTCATCTTAGAAGGCACTAGATTTTCTGACGACCATACATGCACAATACTAGCAGCCCAACCTATACCATAAAAACACATCCATGTACTGCATAAATGTGCCAAAAAGGAAATGTGCAACATATTCCATTTAAACAGCAACAGTTCAGAACATCTACGAGGTAGTTACAATTGGTTTTTGTAATGTTCCAGGTAAAATTATTTATGTAAATATTAACAAGTAGGAGTTACACAAGTTGAGTCTAAAGACACATGACAGAACAATTATTCAGGGGAAAAAAAAAAAAACAAAGAAAGAAAAACACCTGCAACTAAGAAAAAGCATTATTTTGCACAGTGACTACGTGGAACCTGCAGAATAAGCCTACTTCGAGTGAGAAAACTTTCAAGTTTAAAGAAAAGGGAATATAACACGCTATTATAATAATATGTTTGTCTTAAGCTTTTTCTGACTAGTCTACTAGCAATTAGTACAAGAATTTGTATGTTTGTATGGAGACTCACTACATTGGACTAAATGATTCTTTTTTTTTTTCCTGCCTTAACAGGACAAGGAAACCAGAAATGTTTTAGTTACCTCGAATTACAAACTCCTCAGTGGAACATTCATAACATAATAGATATTTAAAGAAACAACCCAGTAGGATATTAACCACTCAATTTGATATATATATACACACACACACAGTTAAGCATCTTTTGGAAAACAAACAAACAAACAAAAAAAAAACCACAGAAAAATGTACAAACTAGGAAAACACTAAAGGAGAACATCTTCCCCAAAATAAGGATCACTGAGTTTTTTCCAGCCTTTACATCTCCAAGGCCAACAAACAGTTCTTTCTACATGACTATAGTGTGCTCCAAGGTTACTGAAATAAGCCAAGAGTGAAAACTGGAAAAAGAAAAAGAGCAACTAAGATTTTTAAACGGTCTTATACAAAAGGCCTCGTACATATATGAAGAACCAGGCAGAAATGTGAAGAGATAAAAGGGCAGCCGACAGATACAGAATGGCAGGCCACAATCATGGTTCTCATCACCATCAAGTCAGAAGTCAGGAAAGCTAAATGGCAGGGACTTATTGTTGTGAAAATAAAAGGTACACTACATACTACATCATATCTTCCTGCAGAAGAATTAGAGAAAGGTTTGTACATTAAAAAAAAAATAAATAAAGCCAGATGCTAGATTTGTGTCAGAGAAAATAGGATTTCTAGAAAACAGAGTCCATTTTTTTTTTTTTCTAATATCCTATTAACAAAACCTGAAGGAGGGCTGGGCAAAATGATGGTGGCAGCACTAGCCAGCAGGGAACAAATAGCTACATGAATTACTGGCACAGAAGTTGAAGTCAATAAAGATTGAAGATAATGAGGCACCTATTAAAAAAATGATAGAAGGAATAGCTGCCAAGTTAAGGAAGACTTTCATTAAGGTGAACTAATGGCTAGCCTCTGGACAAAATTCTCTTCCCTTCCCCCACATTACCCCTCCTCATTTATTTTTTTTCCTTTCTTTTTTATTCTCTTCACAGTTTATTGCTGATAAAAGCCTTAACACAGCCCCAGTAGCCCCACCTGACATGCTTTCTTGATATAATTTGATTTTTAAGCCTGTGCCAGACCTTCCCAGGATAAAAGACCATGAGAATGATATGCATTAATAAAGCTACAAATTGCTACCTAAATTTAAAACAAACACTGTAGCATGTTTCCAAACCAAATTATTTGTGTTTGGTGAGGTGAGGAGGGTAAGTTGCTCCATGTCACTGGTTAAATGGAACAGCATAATGCATCACATTCACCTTTTCCCTTTAAAATATAAATACTCAAAGTACAAATGAAACCACAGAATTCACATGGCAACACAGCATAATCCCAAGGGAATTTCACTTGAGTTCACAGTAACACTAATGAAAGTCTAGAGCAAGACTTTTTCCCCAAACATTAAACATACAAAAAGTGGGGAGAAAAAAACATCTGTGTTGGTCACACAAAACAGTAAGTGCCACTGCCTTCTTTCTATTTGCAATAATTACCTAGGCTTTTTTCAAGGTAACTAAAGTGACAACTGCAATCCACAGGTTGATTAAACTAGATAAAAGTACTTCTAGGTAAAATAAACTACAACATATTGGACAGATTACAGGATTCTGGGGAAAGAAAAGGATTTAGAGTCACTCCAAATTGCTGAGTACTGTGCTCTTCAGGTGAGAAGAATCAGTGTTAGCAAGTAAAATACTCTAGGTGAGATTCACGGCACTTAACTTCAGTCACCTAAAAATCAAGCAATGTAGCTATAGCTTATTATCCTCTAGTTTTCCGTAAGAGCCAAGTCATCTACATCTCTCCAACAGCCAATTAATCTTAACCAAACACTGGTATAAAAATCAAACCTATCTCACTCTGGTGACTATAAAGGGAGACCAAGTGACTGTCTTAGCCTAAGCATATGAGTTTTAAACAGTTGAAAACAGGTTATGATAAATCACATCTTCATGATTGGCCTGAAGGTAAAGAAAGAAAAACTGGAAACAAGGAAGCTAAAAACATCACTGCAGTCTAGTTTCAGGCTACAAACAGCCTGCTTCTAAACTAGCCTGTGCCCCGGAGACTTATCACTGAAATCTTTAAAAACTTGTCTCTTTTCTGCTTCTCTCCCACTCTTCCAACCACACGAACAGAAGCTGACTTTAAAGAAAACCCAACTATATTAAAGCCAAGGTATTAATCAGGAAGCTTCACATATTAAGGATTTGTTAAAATGTTTTAGTACAGCTCTATTGTATAAGCTCTGTGCTCTTAGCAATACCCCACAATACATGAGATTTTTTCTTCACCTTAAACTGGTGCTACTCTACAGATGGTTATAGATAAATTTACAGCAGGCAGCAGATTAGCAAGTCAAACTACTTTAAACAGTATCAGGACTGGACTGTGAACAAAATTCAGGTGTTTGTCATCCCCTCAACTATTTTAAAGCATTCAAAACCTCACAAGGAACAATATAACACTGCACAGGATCAGAGATATAGACCATACTTCTCCCAAGAAGTTCTAAAACACAAGTGAATAAGTCTTCCTGTTTTCAAGACATTAGGCAGTCCAGGGTGTCATGTAAAGCAAAAGGAAAGAAATATCCCTCTGAACTTACCTATCTTTGTTAGCAACAATTCTGTCATTAGTACAGAAGATTTGCAATTTTAGAATATAAGAAACAGGGTTGACACCAATTGTTTTCTGCAGAAAAAACATGGAAATGTATTACTAACTAAAAGTAGTGTCAGCATTCTGCAAAATCTTATTAAAGACAAAGTTTGATAAGAAGATTACAGGATCACATAATCCCATGGCACCTCCAAAAGGAGAAAACAACTGAGAGATTCATATAGTACTGGTTTTATTATGGAGCTGCATTTATACCCACATTTTCAAGGTGCTGCTGTCGTACGCTCCAGGCAGCCCATCCAATAGCTGCTGGAGCTGTTCAGGACCACAACCTTGGAAATGCACATTTGACTTTATAGTGACTAAACTGGATAAAAATCACAGGCATTGCAGTGCTAACACAATATACAGATAGGAAACAACATAAATTTTTTGTATTAAATATAAAGTTGTGGTGCTAGAGACATGCTGATTTCGAAGTTAGCCTCCAGTCAACAATCTGTCCTCACTCCACCTTCACATCATTAGTAGCTCTCCCCAGGCAGCAGACCTAGACCACTCAATTCCACCTCCAGTGGTTTTACACAAGTGAAAAATCTGATTACTTCAGGTCATGTGCCTGTGATTCATCCTGGTACCTACCTGGGTGCTCTAAACTAATATCTTAAGTGAATTTTATTATTATTATTTTTTTAACAGCAAAAGCCTTGTCTTGGTAGTTGGACCTTTTCTCTGCTTACGTTATGTAATACAGCAGGGACTTTAATCTGGGTCATGCTTTCAAGGCCAACTGTCAAAATATCCAATTACAATATACAACTAAATACTGAAGAGAATAAGAAAATCAACTTGCATATACAAGATGCCTACTATGGCTTAGGGAGCCACAGTGGCATGTAGAGTTCTGTAAAACAGAGCAATAGGGCTTTGAAATTCATTACATTTTGGAAAGTCTAATTTCTAGTTTCTCCTTCAGTATCAGTATCTACCCCATGAATGGCAAACAGCAGAGCATCCTTATTTTCTGTCCTCATTTCCACAGAATATACATAGCTGACAGTTACAAAATGAGAAGGGGAAAGAATCGTGTTTATGATAAAATAATTTCTAAGTGCGCAGTAAAAGGCAACATAGCACAGCTGGCACAGCCTCAGAATTGTTTATGGGGAGGGAGTCCAACGTACAGCAATGCAGAGAAGCAGGGAAAGATACAGTAAGAATGGCACTTACCAAAAAAAACAACATTGGCAGTTTCATGCAAACATGCTGTGCATTTTCCTATGTGCTGTTTTAACCATCAGGCAAGTTACCTGAGCCTGTTCACTAGAGATAGGGCTACTTGCTAAAATACAGTGACACTAGAAATTTTGTTTGGATCTCACAGGACACTTCAAAGCAGGAGCTGAATGGCTCACCACACAAATTAATATGCATCTATTTAAAATAATCATGTTACATCAACCAAGCCATGCTTTAGGTTACCATTCAGGCTAGTTTATGGCAGATTTTCCTCCTCAAGTTATGCATTGCCATTTTGAAGACAAAAACACAAGAAACTAACAAAACTATATTCTAGGATTTAAAAACAACCTACTTGTAATAACAGATTCCTTAGGCTGCTGCACCTTCATAGTTTCTGTGACAAAACTGAAATCCTGTAAGATGGAGATGTTTGCGTTGCCATGTGTATGTAGCAAGGAGAAATCTATTGTAAGGAGTAACTGTTCACATTCCTGTTTTCTCAGGAAAACAAAAATGGTACTTATTATGACTAAAGCTCAGGGGTGCTGGACAGGGTTTTCCTTTTGGTTTTACTCAAACATGTCAATTCCTTCCCAACAGGAAAGCATCTCCAGCTCAACACAGAACAAAACCTGGGCTCACGAATTTGTGCAAGACTGAATGTATCTGGTCCACTGACAATACATGAGGATTATATCATACACGAAGCAGCTGCAGTGCAGAGAAGATTAAGCATCAAAGATGCTTTTTTTTACACCTGTAGAAGACAAGAAAATCTTTAAATTTTGCTCTCGAGTACATGACCAAAACAGCTGACAGAAATTAGTTAACAGAGATATTTGTCTTGAGGTTCTGAATGTGGCACTAATATCTCTCCATCAGAGTATCAGGCATGGCAGAGAGTGACATTCACTTAGAACTTACATCCCTGCCTCTCAAAATGGCAGGCATTGTATGTGTCACAGTGTTTTAACTTTGTATGACCAGAACTAGACAATCATGATCTCATCACAGAGACTGCAGATTCATGACTCTCTGTATGATGTGAAACAGAACATACAGAAAATACCTTATACTAAGTGCTTAGTAACAGGTCGTTCACGCAAAACAGCATAGATTAAGTATGTCGAAGCATACCTAGAACAGTGCAAGTCATTCCAAGTGTCCTATGGGACCGTATGGTGCCATGGCTGTTTGCACCCATCTATTCTGGGTATAAAGCATTACCATTTCAAATTTACATACACTTTAAACTGATGTAAATTATTATACAAAGAAAAGGGTGGGGACAGTTGCAGTTCATTCAGACCTAGAACATTACATCCAAGACCTAGGATTGAAGGCCATCTTCAGCACAGGTCTAGGAAAAGTTATAGATGATAAAAAGGTCAGTGATGAACACAGAAGCAAGAATCTGACCAACTCCTCAAACTGCATTACAGTTCTACATGTAGCTTTCAAAGCATTAAGCAACTTAAAGAGCAGAAGCTACACAGACAGCAAGATGAACAGCAGCATACAGGTGAAATGGTGCTTCCTCCTACTTCGTTGGCTGAAGTCAGAAACAAGAGAACCCGCTGAGCTCTTGGGAACTCTGTCCTCAAGAAAGAGAAGTGAGGTTGGAAAATAATATTTTGGAAATGCTTTGGTGCTTAACACGTTTTATACAGCAAAACTTTGTATCATATACTGGTCTATTTACAAGTACACAGTTTTAAGGTGATCATGCAAACCAGGCTATATATGGCTGTTGGTCCTTGGCAGCTTATAAAAAATACTTACAATACAACAAAAAGTAGAAAGTTATTCCATGTGGTCACATATATCTACAATTTCTTCTTATCTGACTGCTATTCTCATCCCCTGGAGGGCTGTTTACACTGAACACAAGGAAGCATTCTGTTCTGGGGTTTGTTTCTGAAGGTGTCCTTTTCCACAGAACACAATTCTTTAACTCAGAACCAAGAAGTGCAATGTGTAAACCTTCAACATGGACATCTTCTGTAAAATAGCTTTGTGTTTTAATGGGCTTTAGTTTGGACTTTTCCCCTTAGTTTTCCTGTATCAATTGCAAGGCTGCATTTTGGTCAAGTTTCAAGACACGTATGAATGTGCATTACTGTTGTGTGAAGTCTAAAAAAACTGCTTGTTGATATTAAACAAGTGAGGGCTTTTTTCCCATGCTTAAGAAGTAGAGTCATACAAGTCCAGAAGTCATAAGCTAAAGTGTTAGAAATACAAAGAGAAAAGTCAAGGAAGCAAGTGGTCGCCAAGTTTTGAACTAGTAGATTTTCCCACAGCTACGCAAATGTTGCCTTCAGAACAAAAGTAGTTGCAACTCAGCAGTGACATTATTAGGATGCCTTACTTTTCAAAGTTACAAGTTGTAATCTTAGCATAACACAATGGCTCAGATGATGGCTCCACTGTAAGTGTCACAGAGTGCAGTTTTAACTGTGACAGCCCTGTAGTGCATGTGTACCCGTGAGAACTTGAAAATACCTAGCTTGATATAAGCTATAGCCGAGCTATAGTTGGAGTCAGTTCAGGATGAACTAACCCTCCTTTCTGGGCAAGATTTGCAGATTACATTTCCTCTGTGCTGCAACTGTTGTACTCGAGTTCACCTACTTGTATCTGGTTCAAGTGTGCCTATACCACACTGTACTGTAGTGCAAGCGCACATCTAATAAAACTATGGGTCGTGTGCCTTGTCTGCCTGTCTCAGTTTTTGTGTCTATTGTTACAGGGATCCTAACAGCCACCACTGTGTTGGGGTCTGGATGGGGTAACTCAAGATATACTCAGATACAGCAGTGGTTGGGCCATTTGAGCACCTAGAAGAAGAGCAGAAAGTAAATGGCTCGGTAACAACCCCATGTTAACGTTGCTGCCACTTAAAACCATCATTCCCCTCTATCTCACATAACATAGTTCTGCCAACTAAAGGCATCCCTTTCAAGGAAGAAAACAGAAAGATAGTTGACAGACCTGTGAGAAAAGATGAAAGCAAGCAAAATTTTTTAAAAAATCACAAGATTCAGACTTCAAACACAGACCTTAAAGAGATTTACTTCAAGTGTGTGCACCCAAGGCAAGTCACATTTGCTCAAAGGGGCAGATGAAACGCTGTGTTTTTACCCGAGGTTGGCTGTGCAGGGCTGGGCTTGTGTTAACTTTCCATTGCAAGTAAAACAGTAGCTGTATATTTAAGAAAACACTTAGAAAATAAAAATAACAAACTGCACCCTCAGTCCCATCTACATGACTAAGCCATTTCTCTGATTTCAGAAAGGTTTTTTCAGGGTGGTACTGTAAAGCAGAACTCAAGTGCTCTAGCTCTTCCCATTTCTTAAGGGTTAGGAAAAGATCAGAAATTTTGGCCAGTCAAAAACTTAGGTAAAGCAATGAGCCAAATAATGTTTATCAGAGGGGAGAGACAAATTTTCTTTCCTTTCTCAGGTAACCAACAGCCAGGAAGACCAGGATCTTAGGAATAAACACCGATATTTTAGCTGTATTTTTAAAGCAATACTTTATATTTTAGTAAGTATTCTGGGAAAAAAAAAATAAGCAAACAGTCAATATTGGATATAAAGAACTAGTGGGAGAATAGGCTTTGTCAGGCATAATTAAAAACTAAACATCATACCGTAAGAATTAATAACAGTCAGGAAGTGAATCAAAGCAGCCAGCTTCAAAAACAGAAGTGCCCAGAGGGCAGGATTGGGTATGTTTCTCCAAACATCAGTTTAAAATCAGACATGACTGTTGAGTGAAGTCTGGAGGAATTGCTTGTTGATATTAAGCAAAGGAAGAGTTCTGCCATCAATATCTGTTAAAAGCAAAGATTAGCTAGATTAGAAAAAGACGGATTTTAACATACTCACTTTTCTGGTGCAGAACAGGGATTCTGAGCAAGATGTAAAGTACAGCTTACTAACTTTTACCTTTTAACATCTGTATGGAAAACTTGCACTCTTTTACTTTTATTTGCTAAACTATTTAATTTCGAACCCATAATTCTTGTTTTTTAAAAAGAGTTGCTGAGTTTCAATACAGAGCTGGCAAATCCCAAGCATTTCAAGCAACACAATGGGGCTAAAGAGACCCTAGCCCTGAAGTGGAATGGAGCACATACAGGTGTGCAAACACACCTTTTACAAACTCAGGAAGTTTACTCAGTCACCCTGCTGCAGCACAGCTTCTCCACATTTCTTCCTTCAGCCTCCTCTGTAGGCCAGAAGCTCATACACTTGCTCTTTACACCACTCCTGCCGAATTTTCCCTAGAAGTGAGCAAGACTGGGAAGGAAACAAAGGCAGAATTTGGGATGGCACTGAGTTGTTCTGATTAGGAAAGACAAAAAACACCTCTGCTGCAGAGGGTTCAAGATACATTTTGGGGACACAGCATCACTTCGCCACCATCAGTGTAAGATGCACCTAGATCCTGAATGGGGAACAGCTCCATAAGTAGTGGGAATGTGTCAAGTCAGTCTTTGGAGGAAGGCAAGCACAGAAGAGAGTCCTGAGATTAAAACCTCCTGTGATGAGTACTGAAGAGATGTTTTCTGAAAGATTCTGTTCTACTACTTTTTTCTGGACCCTGAAATAACAGCCATAGTGAAAACAGCATTCATGCATCAGGTGCAGGACTCCGATGTTGGAACGTAAAATCTGTCTTTGGCACAGTGACAGGAAGAACAGCTGATGGGCAGAGGGATTCAGAGGCACCATGCCAGCTCCAGAAGGTCAGCGGACCAGAATGGACAGTGCAAGCTGGGTCCCCGAGATGCCATTTGGCACTATCCCATCTGATCCTCTGCATAACCTCAGGGAGAAGAGAAAACTAGCTGGAATCAAGACAGCAATATCTGGCACTGTTTAGGAAGGATGGTATCTACCAGAGACCTGACAGAACAAAGAATTCTTCAGAACTAAAACAAACAAACAAACAAAAAAAACAAACAAAAACCCCCAAACAAACAAAAAACCCAAAACACCCAAAAAACCCACAGCACAAAAAAACCCCACAAAAAAACAACCACTAAAAAAAAAAAGAACTATGCAACTCTATCTCTGGAAGAGTATTTGACCTAAATAAGAATTCAAGAGTTTGGTTCTCCTTGCTTTGGAGGAAGACACACTGGAAATATGGGGTGTCCTTCATCCACTGGCCTCACTGTTTTTTCCTGTGTCCATGCAGAAAGCCAGTTTCTTCCATCTTACAGTTGACACTAGGCTAACCACAGAGGAAAAGCTGCTATTGAAAGCAACCTGGACAGAAAGCTAGACAGAAAAGAATAAATTAGAATTTAAGGCCACATTTCACACAATTACAAATATTTATCCTTACTCCTGAAGAAAAAGCAATAGCATGAATAGTTTTTAAGTTATGTATAATATTACTCAGAAAATAGTGTAAAAGACTAAAACCAAAGCAACCAAACTTCTGGTGAAATGGCAAGCTTCAGTTTGCAGTGAAAAAAATCGATATATGATACACACACATGTCCACAGGACCATCTATACAATATTCAAGCAAATCAATTCGATACAAAGTAGTTCTCACTAACTTGCAATATGAGTATGAGAAAAGCTGAATTCACGCTTTAGCCTGCTGGAAAACAGAACAACCAAATATGAAGACAAGGAAGTTAGACAATGCTGAGATGTCTCCTTCAATAACTTTAAAATTGTTTTTCTCTGACTTTACTTCTAAGGTCTTGCGATAACTTAAAGCCTGCTGAGTATCCATAATGAAAATATTTCTTGTACAGTACAGCCAAGAGATTTGAACTCTTCAAGATCACATACTAACAAAACTGTATCTATTCATGGGTGAACCAAAATGCCATTCTCTTGGCTCTGGAGGATTCTTAAGTCTACCCAGAAACAGGCGAAGCAAGAATAAGAATTTTAAGTGTCCAATCAGCTTTGCAGAAGTGACTCGTTCCCAAATCACTCTAACACCTAAAAATAGTATCTTTCCCCAAATTAGAGCCTTTTCTAATCTGCGATTATCAGCATTTTCAAGCTCTCTGTGTAACAGATACAGAAAGGTTAAAAATAAAGACCACAATCTTCATTTAAAAATACTACAAATGATAAAAGAACCAATCAGGTCAATGTACTTTAGGATGACTACAGCCACCTATTGCCTTTATCAATTTGTGGTCCAAGAAAAAAGAGTAAAAATAAATTACAACACAACTGGCAATACTACACCTAACATTTGTGTTTGTAAAATATTTGTATGCACATATACACACGTGCAGACGTGTCTTCTACAGAAAATATTTAATTATGGATCTTTCATAGGCAAATAGAGGAGACATGTATAGGTAGATGTATGAAGCAGCCACCATCTTGCCTGTTGCCAGAGTTATGTCCAAATTGTAAAAAACTGTTTTCAACAGTGAAGTGACATAACTTCAAAACTGAGAGACGCGCTGCCCATTTGCCTCTGCTTCATTACGCACAGGCATCTCATTCCAGCACCCTTCACAGCCAGTAACACCCACCTTGGGCCTGGCTGTCTTTTGTAGACCTCTGTTTAACAGATGTCATGCTTTCAGACCTTGCACTAGCAGTGACACACAACACAACCGCTTTTTCTGCAAAAATCCCTGTGCAGATGATCACAATTGATTTGGAGTACCTCAGTTTCTGGAAGTGGGATTTGATTTGCCCAAGCCCAAACATTTATTGTGCATCTACTTACATGTATGCACTTACGCATGCATGTATCCATCCTTCACCTAGGCACCTAACTCATTTCATATCCAAGAGACAAGAAAGCACCTTAAGAATGGGGTTCATCTCATCCAAGGCAAATACCTGAAATAAAAAGGATTGTTATCACCCTTTTACAGGCCTCTTCCTCTCTACTGCTTACAGAAATCTGATTAGCTCAGATATAGTTTAAAGTTAAACCAAACAAATCCTGTCGTATCTTCCCAGCCCAAGCTGCTTTACAAACTTGTTGTCAGGAAGACATTGAGCCTTCTGAAAAATCAGACTATTTCAAAGGTAAAATCAGATGCCCATTGAGATTTCAAGTGCCCCCAAAATCTAGAAACAATTTTGAGAGTACAGATCGAAACTGACCTTCAAAATGTAATGTATCCACAGACAATGCAAAATGCTGTCCAGTTAACAAAATCTTCTATGGCATGATGATCAGCACTGCACTAGGTTTATATTTGAACTGCATCTTTGTTATCTAGTTGGTTCAAATATACCATATAGGACAGGAAAAGAAGTCTTGATTCAAAGGTGGGAAAGTTGTGTCTGATTAAATATAAAGGGAACTTCTCAAGTTTATTTGGCTGATGGATTAAGTTTGTTCCACATTTCTGCATAAACATGCCTATTACTATGGAGAAAAAACATTACACTTCAGTAACTTCTTAGGAAATAGGAATTATTTTTATGTCTTACTACTAGTCCTTATTGTTTAGAACTGTCTTTAAATCACTGTGTTGAAATATGGTTCCATTAATTTCAGCACCTCTTTCAATACTTTCTCTCCTAGTCAATGTGTCTTGCTGAAAGGTTGCTGATGAACTGTTTACTTTCCAGCATTAAAGGTTATCTTTTCCAGAAATTTCTTAGGAGATTGTTCTAATTAATTAGTCTACAGTTCCCACACAGTTTTATTCTTTTTTTAATTTGGGGGGGGGGAGGTGTGTGTGTTGTTTGGTTGGGGTTTTTTTTTTGTTTTAGAAATCTCCCAAAGCTCTTGCAGGCAGAAGTATTTCTTGCTCTCTCTGCAAGACATGCTTTTTGGATGCTTTTGTTTCTGAAAATTTTTTAGGCTCTCCAGAGGACACTGAAACAATTATGACATTGTATTCATTACAAAGCATAATTCTACTTTTGAAGATTTCATTTGACTAACATGTTACTGACCGCAGCTTTTCACCCATGAGGCAATGTAAGTCAAGTTCAGTCTCATGTCAGCCTGCACTGGCTAGACCCAAATCCTCAAGAAGTGCAAAAATTACTTAGGTGACAGTGTGGTTAGGTAACCAGTTCTCCTTCAGGTTGACTACACGGATGGATTCAAAGTTGCTGCTCCAACTGGTTATCAGCAAAAGCCTTAACAGGATTTAAGCAGTGAAGGCAAGCCTTGGTGATGGGAACAGCAAGAGGACCAATTGCTTCTCCTTGAAATGAGAAAAGAAGCCACGAGAAAAAAAAGTTTGACAGTAGTTTAGAGCAAAAACCTGAGTCCCGACAATTCCTTCATTTCCAGCTCTCAGTTTCCATTACTAATGTCTTGCTCCTCTGTCCTGGTCTAAACATTAAAGCTGAATCCCAAAAACTAGAGGCCAGAATCGCTCTCTATTACTGCCCCCCCCTTCCAAGGGAAGATAGAAGGGGAATAAGGAAACTGAAGCTAGAAACAAATTTTACTGTAACACCAGGGAAAAGGGTAAAACGTGGGGGAAGAACATATACATATATATACAAATATACATATACATACAAAACCGATCTCGATGACGGCAGGGATATGGGAAAGGCAGGGCTGCTAAAGGGGAGAGCTCCACAGCTCCTCACAGCACCCGATGCAGTTGGATTCTGGAGCAAGCACGTGGGAAGCCAAAGGAACCAGCAGCAGCCCCAGCAGTGAAAGGAGCAGGAAGGGAGAAGGGATCGGCTTCTGGCTCTCCTGGCTTTTAAAGACTGTGACAGGAAGTGGCGGGAATACTGACCCTTCTAGTCTCTTAAGGACCTAAGGACCCTCTATAGGTGTTGCACACCATGCCAGGGTCTCCCAAGCAGTAACATCCTCTTAGCTCTGTGACTCTGAACTTTCTCATTACAGAGGGAGAACTGCCCTGCAGAAAGCAAAAATATAATCCTCCTTCCTGAGCTCTGAAGGGATCTGGTCAGACCTTCCCTGCTGAAAAATGGCAGAAACCACAAGAAGCAGCAACCAGCAGGGGACTAAATCTCTGGGTGCTGCCTGCATTACTGGTCAAAGGCTACTCACCAACTCTGCTGTTTCTACATTTTCCGACCTCACCGTAACTATTTCAGCTTGTTATATTGTTATCTCTTTAGGCCAGGGAACTTCTTTCCCCGCCTCCTCTACCACATGGTCTGACCTCACTTTGAGCCCATGGATGTTGCATGGTGAAAATAATTAAAATACTCTTAACATATCTCTTTTATTTAAACTTCCATGGAATTAGCTTTACATTGCTCTGTACATCTGGAACTTAATAAAAAGTGAAGAAAAACCCTGCAGTGAAGGCATTATTGGGTCCTGGAATCTTGGCTCATCTGTATATCTAGAACATACTTGAAAAAAGAACATTCAAATTTAACATGAGACATCATATACTTACTCAACTGTCCTTTATATGAAATAAACCCGTCCTACTTTATTCAGTCATAAAAAGAATTCAAGGAAGGGATTGTGAAGGTAAAGACAACTTCTTATAGGCTTGCTTTGCAGAGTCTTTCCATAGGAAAGTGCTCCTCACTGTGTTTGTTTCCCCATCTACTGACCAGGGACATTTCTCTATCCCAGCAAAGATTTTAAAAGTCTGCAGTTTATAGCAGTAATTCATACCAAATCCTTATATTAATGGCCATATGGGAAAGAGAAAATAGCATAATACATTGTGAAAGTAGAATTCAGTTAAGTAAGTTCAGTACAGAGAAGACCTGTTAAAAGCCATTTGAGAGTTTCTGAATGTATATGAGATCTGTTGAGACAAAACCCTATTTCTATGAGTCAGTGTTGACTTCAACATTTGTACTGTACAGACCCTGAGGATTAAGTTAAGCACTGAATTCTGGAGTCAGGAGACCAGTAGCATTCTGCAAGTGCGACATATCTGTCTATACAGAGGGGTATGACTCAGAGGACTTTAAAAGGCAACTCACTCCTTATTTCCCAGAGCTGAGATATGCTATGAACTCACATTCATTTTAGTTGATTTTGGTACTTATTTCTTATCTTCCATTTGCTGAATCCGGCACCTTTCCTCTTCCCTGCCAAAGATGTCTTTTGTCCCCTTTCCATGTTGTCCTTATCCATAAAGCATTTCTGCAAATCTCCTCATGAAGACAGAATATCTGCAAGGATATCAGAGCAACCTAGAATTTGCTCTGTACCTGCACACCAGTACTGTCTCTTTCAATCTTTCTCTGCCAATAAAGGATTTTATGGAATTGCAGGGGGTTTATTTTCTGTGCAGGAGGCTAAGATCTGCACCATGTAACTATAGCAACAACTACTGTTAAAGCTCTTGATTTTTATTGACATGCCTCACATAACCTCATGGAAAAATTTACACAAATGGAGAAACAGAAAATTAAACATCCCAAGGGACAAAGGAAAATATTGTGGTGAACTGCATCTTTATGCATCACTGAAATACTTCCCCCATGGTAAGTTGCTTCTTTTACTGTATTGTGATAACACTAAAACAGTATTTTAAAATTCACAGTTTAAACAGTAATTTAAGCCTCCACATTTCCAAAACAGAGGATATGCATGCAATCAGCTTAGAAAACACTATAGCATATTACTGTATTTGACAAAGATTCATCACTGGGAAACTGACATAACACAAATGAAGGGAAGAAATAAGGTGCACACATTTTTTTCATAGGGAGTAATAGACATCTGCATACGGATATACCGAATAATTAATCTCTTACAGATGAGACAAAAGATGCATCTTTCTAAAAGATATTTCTCTATCCAAAATATATAGTTTTAAAGGAAGTTTCCTGTGCTCACAGCAGCTGAGAACTGTGAAACTGATACTGAGATGCTCTGTCCCAGTCTTAGAAGTCTATGACTCAATAGATAAGTTTGACATTCCAAATCCAATAAAACAGTGTCCAGCTCACAGCAAAATATGAACATGCCGCAGTCTGAAATGGCCTCAAGCTGGCCTGGAAAGCTACCAAATTGCTTACGTTGAGCTCGAAAGTGCCACCTCTAAATGTGCTTCCAAGGCCATGATCCAGAGTGCTGGAAAATTGGTCCTTGTTAATGGCCATCATTTATAGCCTTAACCTTTACTATATTACATCAGTTCTCTCCAACAACTCAAACAATGTGAACCAAAAACACTTCCAAAGATTATAATAACAACCACCAGACCGAGGACTATTCCTGACCTTAAAATCTTGATCTTATTGACAAAGTGCATCTGCATGGTCACAGAAGTAGCCAGTTTTGCAAACACTTCACCCTACTTCCCAGATATTTCCCATTTTTAGCCATGCTGCCATGATTTATTTCACAAAAAAGCACAACAATCCAAACCAATTTTTTTATTCTAATGATCATCCAAACAAAAAAAAATCCAACAGCAAGGTTTAGGGAAAAGTACTGAGCTGTCAATATAGCTCTTCTGAATCTAATACTCTTGCAGTACACAATGCAATCTAGGCTGCCTGGAAAGGATGAAAATGATATGTTGCTATGGAAACAGGCACATGTTTAGGTTGCTCATCCTTGAAGAGCTGCCCCACCACTACCTTTAAAGCCTGCTAATAAAATTTTAATCAATAATTAGAATAAAGTGAATTTCACCTCCTGTTTGACACCAGAATCTTGGTTCAGATGTTGTCAAGCTCTTTCAATGTTCCCTGCTCCCAGCTATGCCCTACAACATTAAGAATGAAATTATGCACAAATAAAAATGTCAACATGTTCTCTTCTAGTTCAGCTACTTGAAAGGATTATTCCCATCCCTCAGCAATAGATACCAGCTTCCCATTTTAAATCTGCATGTAGGAATGTGCTTTTTCATTAATTAATTGATGTGCTACACCTCCCCTTAAAAAAAACAAAACAAACAAAAAACCAAACAACAAAAAAACCCAGACAAACAAAACCAAACCAACAACACAAAAGAAACAAATAAAAAATCAAACAAACAACAAAAAATAACCCAAAACAAATAAAAAAGAAAAACAAGTCAGCTCTTTGTTTATTAGCAGTTTAAGGCCATTGACCAGGAATTATGCTTATTGAGAATGTGACAATTACCCCAGTATTTAAGTTATCACTCACCAACTCTCCTAAAACATCTGCTGTTTCTTAAAAATAGCTTCTATCTTACCATGATTTACCTGCAGACAGATCTTTCAAAACACTGGGGCTTACAAAATAAAAATGCATTTCCAAACAGCCAAACAGAAAAACAGGTCAAGATATTTGCTGGAAAATCTCCTCTTGTTTCACCATTATAATAAGAGAGAATATGGCTCCAAACATGCAGCCATTAATTATAGGTACAGTTAACTATGTTGGTACACATATTTGATATTACATTGGAAAAACAAGCCAGACTTTGCTAATGCTATTTACTAATCTATTAACTCATTCTTTATAACTAAGTACAATGTTAAGAACACCAGAGTATGCTAATAAACAGCTAACAAGCTTTGTATTCTGGACCACAAAACAATAAAACAAAGCAGAAAAGACAAGAAATCCATACTGTGAACAGAAGAGGTGCATAACGTTTTTTAATGTAGTCACGCATTATAAATTATTCTTTTTTAAAATTTCAATCAATTTCCAAATATATATACAATATTTCTCTGTTTCAGTATTTCTGACAGAAGGACTCCAGTGGATTGTTCTGACAGGAAGAAAACCAGCTCCCATACCTACCAACCATGAATCTTAATCACACTGACATCTTGAACCAGAATATTAGAAATGCCAATGTCAGGAGAGATATGAGTGACAACAGGAGGAATGAGTCCTTTAAACAGGACACACACAACTGGTTTCAGATTCAGAGATCTAGAGTATGGGTGATTTTTCACACACCCCCAGAACATGCCAGCACTTTCAAGAATATGGCAGTCTCTTTGTCTGCTGGTGTGTTTGGGCTTGAAGTTTTCTAGAAAACTCTGACACTCATCTCCTGTTCAGATGTACAAGATTTTTAAGGTATCTGTTGTTTTTAAATTAGACTTGAAGTACTTAAAGACAAGGAAGAACACTCCCATTTCCCTTTCCTGGCTTTGTAATTAATATGAAGACATAATTGCAGGCACAACCCTCCTTCAAACCAGGATCCCACTGTGTAGACATTAGGCAGTAGCTATATACATAGCTTCAGCTTGCAGCTGGAGATATCTCCATTTCTCACAAGAACACTAAATTATTTGAAAAAATTCAAAACCCTTTTAGGACCAGCATGTCCAAAATGGTAAGTAACTGCACTTTGCCCACCTTGGGGATGCTCAGCACATTCAGAAATCCATTCTGAAATTCTATTTTGGTTTTATAACAGAACATAAAATATCAGAAGAATGGTAAGTTAGGGCAATTTACCTTTATAAATCTTATTTAACTGAAGCTTATAAAAATTTATGCCATCAAAACTCTTCAGAATAAACATTCTGTTCTTGATGGATCATATCTATCCAGAAACTTAAAGAAACTAAAATTGTTTTGATTCTCCATTCTAAATAGTTTTCTACTTTTGAAAATAGATTAATTTTTGCTATATCACTGAAAAGTTACCATTTTTTCAAGAAAAGACAAAAATGACAAAAAAGTTTATTAAAAACTTGATTTTATTCTTTTTTAAGGCTACATTATTTTCTAGTTGTTTTCTTCTTCAATGCACATGCTTCTTCCCCAAAGGCATCCACTGTGATATTTAAAAGGATTTATCTGCTTACAGCTAAACAGATGCTATTTACTCACATTACAAAACTCCTGTAATACAACACTGGAATTATTTAACCAACTTCTCTTAGGAAATATCTTCTACTCAGGACAGCAGGTCAGGACAGAGTCTGGAAAGGCCCACACACAGTACACACATATTGTTCCTTCTTCAACTTGAAAACAACTACTACCCAATTTTAGCAGCAGGGTAAAATGTAACCAATTTTCTGAGTATTCTGCTAAATAAGTATGTTAATTTACCATTTCAACAATAAAAAACAGGATCTCAACGGAAGAGTTCCCCTTGGCTCAGAGGGCTAATAAGACAGTGTTCTGTTCCTGTTTGTTTTTAAGGGCCTGGTTTCTCCCTGAGTATCTGTGCTGACTAGCAAACTATTTTCAAATGTCCTTCCATGCAGGCATTTCTCTCCTGAGCGTCAGCGACGGTTGTGAATCACAAAATAAATGCTTCAGATGCAACAGTGCTAGCTCTGGGTTCAATAGAAAATCATGGACACAGTTACAAACAAGAGAGAATGACACAGTGACATTTGGAGTACAGTGTCTCAAGCCTCCCTTCCTCAGGAAGGCTTCCTTTTAGTCTTAATATTTTAGGTCCTTCAACATGGCTTTTACTGCCTAAAACCCAGCATATGGTTTCACCCTTCTCCCTTTTTCCACACCTGTATTTTAAAGCCAACTTTTTTTTTAACTTTCATAGATCCTAGACAGGAACAGCCTCAGGATGTGGAATTACTTAGGCTGGACCTCTGGAGATCACCAGCTCCAGCCCTCTGCTTGAGTGTTTACCACTACACCACTCCTATGCCTTGAAATCACCGGACTGCTGTGACATGCTCTGCACCAGGCACTGTATGCAAAGAAACTTCTGGGTCCAACTGGATAACCTGAGGCAGCTTAATGCTTGCCTGTCTCAACCAAATCTGCCATTTTTCCAGACTTGTACAATGTTGCTTTTCCTCCTCTAGCACCTTTATACAGACAACAGTCCTTTTTCTTTGCTGAAAAACTCCGCAGAAGATTCTACACACTAGCCAGCTCCCAAACTGTATCATTTTCCAAGAGCACTGGGTTTCAGCACTTTTTAAATGTATCTATTTTTTTTATTTAAAAAGCATGTAGAAAGCTAATTTAAGCTGATGGAGTAAAATGTACCACATGAACTAAATGACTGAAAGGGTTGCTATGATTCAGACATTATGCTTTAAGATTTAAATTTCGACAAGCTACAGATATGCTGATACAAATACAAACATCAGAAGGCTGATCTATTCTGAGATCCATCTCAGAAGAAGGTCGACAACACACTTTGAAATCAAGTTCTGCTTCTGTCTATTGGAATTTGACAGATTTCAGTCACTTGAGTATGAAAAGATTGCCAAAGAGGAACCCAACAGTACTATGCATCTTTCAAATTATAATAAGGAGACCCTATACTATCATTTCCTTTGTCCCTAGTGGAAAAGGTAAGAAATAGCAAATTGCTTTATTTATACAATGGGGCCCCCCCATTGTCCTAATTTTTATTTCCAAAGTACTCTTTTTACACAGATTCACATGTATTTAATGCTTGAATTTCACAATAGTGCCATACCACTTAACTCCACCCAGGAAGTTTACTCAGCAGTATTACTTTTGCCTTCTCCAAAATTTGGCAGACAGGGAGATTTGACAAGTTCCCTATTGCTCAGGACATCAGAACCATGAGGTGTCAAGGTGTTTGGGTCTGGTTTGGGGGTGGTCATTTTTCCTTTCTTTCTTAAGAAAGAAAACTTTATGCTGATCCTGGTCCTAAACATTGCATCCTGAACAGTGCGACAGCTGGGGAAAACAAGATCTACAGTGTCAGCCACTTACATGTGTTCTCACGTAGTCACCATCTGTTTGGTAGTCCCAGAAGTCAGCAGCCTGTATCACAAAAAGCACTGTCGTATTAAACACCCTGCTGACACAGAGACCACAGAGTGAGGGACTGAGCCTGCTAGCTGCTGAGCCATCAGGTTATGACCTGAAAATGTACAACAAAGAATCACTAAAAGATAGTCCTTCAAGGTCTTTCCTTCTCTTCCTTTTCCCAATTACAGCCTTCTCACTGATGATGAAACTGCTGCAGCTCATATTGCAGAAATTTGCTAAACAATTGTAATTTTACAAACCTGCGAGTTCACAAATTTGTCTTATTGTTGACAAGGAGTTTATGATGAGAGAGAGAAAAAAAAAACAAACATAGAAACAAAGGCTACACTGTCAAAATAAGCCATTTGCCCTTTATTCAGCACAGCAACCAATTATTGAGACAAACAGGACTGGAGAACCATTTTGAATGGCCAAAGGGATTGTCTTCTGGGCTTTCATGGAGAAGCAATGCAAAACTTTGCTGTATGGTAGGATGCAGTTTGCTTTATCCACCTGAACTGGCCTGTGTACATGTGCAGGGGGAAAGCTCTGGCCTTGGTACCCTGCCCATCCCTAAGGGCTTAAACAACACAGTGGGCCCTTCATGACCATATTGCTCAAGCTGTGATGCTAAGAGAAAAATCTCTGATGACCAACCTGCCACCACATGATCACAACATATGCAGTCCCAGTGAAGGACTAGGGACTGCCACCTGCAAAACACAGTAAAAAAAATTTCTGTCACCTCAAATGGGAAAAAGAATAGGAGAGATTATTTAGAATTTGCATTCGATAATTCCTTCCAGTAGATAAGCAGATTTCTGTTTTTACAGAAATACACCAATGATTGTTATGCTATGTATACATAAATCTTTTTTCCAAGGCTACTTATGGAGCACTTAAACCTGGCCATGTGGAACGAAAATTTTCCTAAGCATGCAGCTCCTTTTCTAGCAATTACTATTTGACAGCTGAACTCTACTTCCTTCCCAGCCTTGTAAAAAGAGCTGTGTAGCAGACTCTGCTGAGAGGAGGTATCACCAAATGTAACTGTTTCAGTAATAAGAACCTTGTTTAAAAAAAAAAAAAAAAAAAAGTAGCCCAGCAACTTGCAGAAGTGTCAGCGTCGAGATACAATCAGAGAACCCTAGTAAAGCCTCCAAAATTGTTATGCCAAGTTTTACATTTTGATCTCTGTGCTCTTGGCTCCTAAGTGGACCACAATAGCAGACAGCTCATGTAGTCTCAATTTATTGTGACCTAGAGGTATTACCAGAACAGTGCTAACAATATTTCTGATCATTAGTAATTCAGAATCCAGTTCAATGTTAAAACAGCAAGAAAGCCATTGCACTTCACACAGGCACAAGGGATGGGTTGTCAGGGGGCTCAGACCAAGCAGAGACCACCACAGAACAGTGTTGTGTTACTCCAAAAAGCTTCTCCTTAGATCTCCCACTGCCTTGTGCACTGGTATGTCCCTCAGACATTGCTGCCATTCCCCTAACTTTCCTTTCTAAGGTAAATCTGAGCCTTGATCTTGAAACTGCTTTTGGGGCTGCAGAGAGAGCACAAAGAAACATAATCTGAGATGGTCAAAAGCAACAGGGATAAGACAACCCAGGGGTAGGCAGACAAACACATGCACTGAAGGATTAGGTGCAGCTTCACAATTAGATCTCCCTGACTGAAGACAGACACACACAGGACTGGCAATGAGCAAGTGGAAGTTTAAGAACATAATATCAGCAGGAGATGAGGAGGCTTTCTTCACACTGCAGGGGACCAGAGATAATTAAAAAAAACAGACAGATTCGATTTAATATAGTAAATTAAAGGGAAACACAGATTAAAATTGGGGTCAGTCTGATACACACATGGCATTCGCATTGAAAAACAAGTAGACAACAAGATTTTTACATTTCAGAAGCCTCCAGAAATGAGCAGCACCCAAAAGCTCAGCACATGGCCTTGAAAAAATGGCCTGTTCACTTCAGAGCCCCAGTGGGAGATAAGCCCTTTCAACATAACTGGAACAGTTGCTAGCTATCAAGCACCCACCAGTAAAAGAGGTGAATTTTGCTTTCACAGCATTTCGTCTGGTTCATTCTAACTTTTCCCTGCACATACCATTCTTTTCTTCTAAACTGGAGGTGGAAAAGAGTACAAACAAAAGCACTCAGTACTTCAGTCTCAGAAATACAACTGGATCGGCAGCTCCAGGTCTCTGACACAGCAGCACTGAAAAAGCTGCTGCTTCCCTTGACATTCAAGGACAGTGAGGTACATCGGCCAGTGCATTTGTATTCCCAGCCACTGCACTGGCCTGGCCTTTCTCCTCGCTCCCTCAAGCACAGACATCATCTCATCATTGGAGGGATGGCCTGTGAGCAAACTGCAATGCAGCCTGCATTAGCTGGGAACTGAGCCCGAGGTGAGGGAAACAACATGTAACAGAGCTACACAAACATCAGACATGTACAGCTCTTGACATTCCTGGATGTCAAGACATATACTCTCCCTGCTGCAGGAGGTACTCACCAGCAGACATACAATGCTGCTGCAACCCCCAGGAAAACCCTTTACTTCTGCTGAATATGTAGTACCAGAGTCCTGGGTTATTAAATGTAAAAAAAACAACAAAGAGAGAGAAATGGCTATGTTGATAGCAAAATATTTTCCCATGCCTGCTGCAAATCTGGTATTTCTCACTGACCACAAATAGAGAAAAGAAAGTATGTGGGAGAGAGAAGATAAGGCTTTGCTAACAGTCTAATTTTCATTTGGAAGTGAAGGGAGTCCTCACCCAGGGGAAAAAAAAAAAAAAAAAAAGAGGAGATAAATATAAGATCAGAGATGGTGAAAAGGCATTCATAAAAGGCAAGAGGGAAAGGGGGAAGGAAATCAGTCACAAGTACAGACACAATCAAATGGCAGCATAGCAGTAACAGCCATATTTCCTTGGGAAAAAAAGCTGCAGGTTGAAGAGGCAGCATAGCACCATGCTGTGAGGAGTGCAGCTCTCTGCTCCCACTGCATAGGAGAGAGTTGTTCTTTCTCCATAGCAACAAGATACTCAAAAGCCAATCTGGAGACTGACGACCAGCTCAAAAACAAAACACATGTATCAATTTATTATCTCTATTTTAAGCCTCAGCTGTGAAGTACACAGGATAGCATTTGTTTAGCCTGAGGAAGGATCTTCATGGAAAGCTCTATTCTCCCTTTTTACCTCTGACTCAGAACCAGCCCTTAGTGTGAAGCAAAGGATGGCACTTACACGTTCCCTTCTCTTAGGTACTGCCAAACACATCAGGCACAAACACACCTTGCGTAACCCTGAGGTGCTCACAGTTGAAGCCTGCTGGCTGCTGCCTTTTGCAGGGACTGCAAGAAGGCATCAATACCTCCGAGTTCCTCTCACAGGACTCAAGGAGGGTAGGAGGGAGCCCACAGCCTCTTGCTGCAAAAAAAATATAAATTATAATAATTAAAAAAAAATAATAAAAATTGCTGTTTAGTAACAACCATCTCAAGTCACTGTTCGCAAGGGCTCAGGACGTGCTCATATCCTGTCCTTGAAGTCTGCTTACACTTGCTTGGAAACAGCTCTGCTCAGGTAACTGACTTACTTCAATAAAGCCATTATGCTGACTGCATTGGCAGAGCTCTGGAAACATTACAGACCTCATCTCCTCCTCAAAGGCACCGATGGAACCTGCACAGCAAATTCCAGAATGCACCAGGATTATTTAAACAGCTCATCAAGTTTTGAGTGAATGGATTATACTGAAAAAGCTGTAGAACAGCTAGGGTTTCTGCCCTGGCCTTGGCTTAGCTCAACTGCTGAGATTAGCTTCCTCATGGGAGGGGGCAATAAGAAAAATGCTATCAAGTCACAGTTTCTTAACCACAAATACCACAGCTATGTTTTGGTAGTTAATTATTCCAAACAGCTAAAGCTGCACTTTACATGCCTGCTCCAAGCAAGAATCTTAATAGAACAACAAACCTCTCATTACACCCTCCTCTTTTACTTTCCTAGTAATGAAAAGAGTTGGAGCAGAAAAGCTTATTCAGAACAATTATTGCCCAGTCCAGGTGCCACTCGCTTAACTTAAAGATCTGCCAATGGGAATATCTATTCTTTTCCTGCAAAGAACAAGTGTGCAGCAGTATTAGAGTTATCTAGAACAAAACCAGCTGAACACAACACAGAGCAGCACTGTCTGTACTCAGCTAGGAGTGCTTTACAACTAGCTAGACAGACAGAGGTAGTGCAAACAAGGCAACTGTCATGCATTCAGCATCTCTGAGGGCATGGCATTGCAGGCTGCTGAAGACAGATCAGTGCAGGGAGGTTAAGTGTTTACCCAGCACCTAAGCGGGGAGACTTCTGTCTAGTGGAAGAACAACAATGCCAAGGGTTAGGAAACACAAGCTGAAACTCCTACCTGGAATACTTGAAGCAGGGGTGGGAATTGGGTATGATGAGGCAAGCAGAGTGAATGCAGGAAATGGCTGATTACATCCAAACATTCAAAAAATACGGTATATTGTGCCAATTTTGCTTACTTTAAAGTTTCCCTTCCACTGCAAAATGTTATTTTATTTCACTATCCAGAGAACTATGATGATGAAAGAAAAGCCTGTTTTCAGATTATTGAAAGACACATTTCCAGTGTCTGCCATGAAAGCCAGATTCTGAATTTCATATTAAACATAGTTCTAGTTTAGATTCACCCATGAGTCATAAGTTAAAAAAAAAAAAGCACTGTACTCAGCAACTTTGCCTTAGCTTAGCACTATTATCTTACAGACTTCATCTGTACATTTGCTAAATCAAGAACTCCAGAAAAATCTGATCCATATACACTAAGCATCCATCTGTCTAACCACTTCTTCTATGCTAATGTATCTGAATGAGTATTTTGGATTTAAAATATAGACATTTTCAATCAGCCAATCCTTTGCTGCTGTATTTTTCAGCAAAAAAATTCTTATGGATCTTGGTTTTTCCTTGTGCAACATTTTACTCAAGAATAAAGTAGGATTTTTTTAAGCCACTGACTCAATTTACTCTTACTTTTAAAAAACATTACTTTATCTGACTAGAAAAGATTTCTAAAAGAGCTTTATAGAAAGGTTAAGAGTAATTTTCATCTGCATAGATTATGAGGTAGAGAAAAAAGTATGAATCAGCCTGTCCTCATAAAAAACATTTGCTAAACCAAGTCTGTTTCCTATACAATTAGTTACAAATGCGGAAATATTTATTGTAATAAGTGGTTTCAAAGGTTGCCAGGAGCAAATCTCTGTGGAATGCATTCAAAGTTGTTCTGCTTTCTTCTCCACGGTTTACCTCACTGAACTCAAAATGGAAGTATCCAAAGAGCCTTTTAGGAGCTTAGGAAGAAACACCACTAAAATATAGGGCACTTTTTTTTTTTTTTTTTTTTTTGACAGAGTGGAAAAGGAGGCTTATGAGTCTTCAGCCCAGAGCTTCTAGGAGCCCCAGAAGGGCACTGTTTCCCATTCAGTCAAGTTTTACCCCAGCTACAGAGAATTTTCTTGCATCAGAGAGACACAGATGCTTAGGACAAGTCCCATTCCTATGTTCTAAAGCCCTCTCCTACATGTGAACAGGCCTGAAGATAACACTTAACCCCTCAAATCCGCTTCAAAAAGCTGTGGGACTGCAATGCAGAGAGCAGCAGGCAACCCTCGTGAGCTGCCCTGGAAGGGCTGTGTTATGCAGTCAGCAGCTGGCAGTTCCTGTGCATGGCCAATTCCAAACCCTGCTACATCCCACCACTTGTGTTAAAGCTGAAAGGTGACAAGGACATCAATGGCAGGGCAGTTGGAGTGGTCAGAAGATGTTGTTCGTTGGTGCTCCTAGGCAAAAAAGTATTGCATTCACAAGGAACCTTAAAACACAGCTCATTACACACCAAAGTCCTGGTCAGATCTTTGAGCATATTCTTAACAAAAGGAGTCTGCAAGACTCTTCAGGATGCTTGCCTCTGCCAGCATCACCTCTGCCTTGTGAGGCTTCAGCCTCAGCCAGCCCCACATCCCTCCCACCACTGAGTCAGGGTAGTGGTCACACTGTGGTCAGATACAGCACACAGTGCTGTGCTTTCTCAGCATCAGTGTTATTCACACATAGGTATCCAGCACAGAACAGAAAATCACAAGGCACAGGCTGTAAATCACAAGGGCTTAAGTCGTTCCATCTTAGGAAGTTTAATTATCCTGATGAAGTTATGTTAATTAAATGGCAGCTAATCTAAGTTTATATTTAAGCCTGAAATGTGAGTATATTTTAAAAACTCTTGATGATAGCAAATCTGAAGAGACAGAGGAAGGAAAGGAAAAATACCAGAGAAAGTAGGGTTTATTGAATTTGATAAATGCAACCGTATTTCTAAACACAGGCAATCATAGCTCAGGTGTTTCCTTGCTTAAGGTTGTTTAGGTGAATCAAATCTCTAAGGGGGAAATGGGAGGGTTTCCAAAGAAAATTTGAAACCAGATAAGCAAAGCACAAAAGGTAACATCCACAGTTAGAGGAAAAAAAACCCAAACTTGTCAAGTCAGAGGTTAGCAGGGAATCTTTGGAGAGTCCTGCTGTGTGCACTGTTATTTACACTTTTCTAGCTCACAGAAAACAGTGTTGGTCTTGTAAAAAATTTGCAGCAAACTAGCAAGGTGCCATGCATACAAGCCAGAAGTCAGCTTGAGAGAGTTGATGGGAAATTACAACCTTCCCAAAGGAGGAAGAAAAAAAAAAACAGCCGTCATTTAAGAAACCTTTCTTGTTTCTTCAAGACCAAGGGAAATTTAACACGGACAGCACACAGAAAAACTGAAAACCAGGAATTACTCCTGCTAAGGAGTTACAGCTCCAGTTGTAACTGAACAGACAGGACTCTAGTAAATGCAGATATCATCTCAGCATCTGAACACTGGGAGACACTAGGTGTCCTTCAACTTCACTCTGACCTACCAACAGCTGGGATTCTCTCTGGGATTCTGCGGCACAAACCAGAACTCTGGGGACCCATGGAAAAGAAAAAATAAACAGAGGAAAAAATAGCATTGACAGTGTTTGGTATTACCAGCAATGCCTTTAAACCTCTGGTATGGGGCGTACCAGGACTGCTTTCCACCCTTGCCTGCTCCTCAGACAGCACCTGGAACATGGACTCTGCACTGCGACATTCATGCTTGCCACCCTGCACAGCAGTTAACAAGCCCTGTGCGGAAGCAAACCTTCTCCAGCCTTGCTATGGAAGTCAGGGCCACACTCAGGAGTTCCCTCTCTAAGTGGCACTCCTCTGAAGACAGCATGCAATCAAGGCTGGCTGAAATGGTAACAAAATCTGCTCATCTATCCTGAGATTTACACCACAACACATTCCTGCCCTGAAGCCTCACACTGCTCTCCCAGCAGCCATTGGCAGGAGGGGGAAGGATTTCCATACTCCTCCATCACCATTCCCATTTGGTTCCTGTGTGAGTACATTAAAACTGAGAGATGTTTTGTCCTTTATATCCAAAGGGTTTAGCTAGAGTGATTACCATCAAATATTATTGTAAGCTCTGGTAAAATACTACCATGCTGCCCTCTTCCTGGCTGGCTGCTTTGTACCTGAAGACCTACATTTTGCAACAAATGTGTCAAACTTTGACTCCCCACTGAGAGGCAAATAGGCTGTTCATGGTCTCCTTTCCTTCCAAGCAGAGCCAGGAAGACACCATATCCTCACATACCTATCAGTAATCTGCACTGAGAGCTTTGCCAAGTAACATCTTGCATCATTCTAAATTGAATTCCAGCCTGCCAATCAGAGAAGCAAATGCACCTATAACCTTTGCAAGCAATTAAATCTACTGCCCTTGCTAACTCTGGCAATTCCTCCAAGACTTGAATCTCAGGAATTTAGTGATTACTCCTGTTGGCCTTTGTTCTGCCACGACCTTAAGGTAGAAAGTTTCACTTTCAATGTGTGTCAGAATCAGTTACCAAAGAAGAAGTCTGTTTTAAAAAGAGATTCAATAAAAACAATCATGCTCATGCTTTTTCCTTTTGGCAGTATAGAAGAGTCTTTACAAAACCAAGATCTGGCTTCTGTGAAATCAGCACTCTCAGAGCCTTTTGTCGATCTTGTTTCCTAGCTTCCTTATTCTCATTTTAGACAGGTTTGTGTTTGCCTTGGAATTTTAAGTATTTATTCACATACACTGATTATTTTCAGGTGGAAAATTTGTTCCTTGAATCTAGGCAAAAAAATCTATAATACTCCATATTTTTCAACAAACCAGTCACTCAGGAACTTCTTACCAACACATAGAGTGTGATGAGGGCCACAGACAGTGGGCAAGAAAACAAGGGGCATATTTTTTTCCTTGGATAAACCGTTTTGAATCTGAGCTAGAAAAAGCTAAACTTCACACTAAAATACCAAGAGAAGTGCACTTAATGTTTATAAAAACCCCACAACCAAATCTGTCAACTCAGGGTTTGTAAACACAAGTACCACTTCAAAATGAAAATAAGAAAAAGGATGTTCATATGCTGAAATTCATTATTGTTCTCTCTTTATGGGCCATTTAAAGTATTAGGTTACCTTTAAATATATCAGTTACATTAGTCCATTGCAATAACTGAAAAAAAGAAAAGTAGTTGTCCTCCAAGTGTGTATTAGTTAGCAAGCCACACTGGGAGTGGAAACCATTCAATTTATTAAAAAGGATAAACCATTCCAGTTTCATTAGTGTCTTTGAAAACAGAAATACCATAATTAAACACAGAAAACAGAACTAGAATACAGTATGCTAGAAATGCTTAGTTAAAAAGTTCATATCCGTGAGGAAGCGTGATGCTTCAGTGGTCTATGTGCATACAGAGATATGACTCGTGTTGATCCAATTGTGTGCATGAAACACAGTACATAAATAAATGCCTAATTTGAGCTCAGAATTATATATGGCCAGTTCAAGTGAACATTTTAAAAATTAACTATTCTTAGCGCTCAATTCTTAGTGCTCACTGGCACAGGTTGCCCAGAGAAGTTGTGGCTGCCCCCTCCCTGGAAGTGTTCAAGGTCAGTTTGGATGGGGCTTTGAACAACCTGGTCATGTGAAAGGTGTCCCAGCCCATGCAGCAGGGCTACAACTAGGTGGTCTTTAAGATCTCTTCCAATCCAAACCACTCTATGATTCTGTGAATCTCATTACAGCTTTAGGACAGGCCCCTCCTGTCCTCCAAAATCAGGCACCTTCACTGCCCATCACTAACTCTTATAACCAAAAACTGAAGGACTACCAAAACCCTTAGCCCCTTCTGGGAACAACAACAATGAAAAGAATAAAGCAAGCCATGTAAACAGGGTGATACTTGTAATGTTAGTGTGAGTCATTACTTGTTTTCTTGTTATTCAGTTAAAGCCATTATCTTAAATTAAGGAGGCATATTTGGTCTTGGAGATACAGCAGCATTCAGTCACATTAGATAATTACTTGAGATCTGTAAACACCTAGGAGGTTTCTCTAGGAGCTTGCACTTGGTCCTTGAACAATTAAGTGGCTGAATGAACACAAAGGAAGCTGCCTAAGAAGAGGCAAGTCTCATTGAAATGGTGATAGCCAATATACTATTGGCTATGTGTAAGAGTAGAAAATGCTGCTAAGTTTCAGATTTAGGACCAGTAGGGAAACGAAGAGATACAGTTAAAATATTTTGGTTCACATAAAGAAAATCAATTGAGACACAGTGAATTACTGAACAGACACTCATTACTGTTAATGCCTTCCAAGTGTTAACTTGGGATATTTCATTATTACTCTTCTGTGTTATATCTCAGATGCTGAGCTTTTGTCAGTTCTAAGACACATTGCTTATTTCAGCTGACTGGAAGACATCTCCTCTCTCTCAATACACTTGCAGGACAGCCAGAAGGCCACACTGCGCTAAATCCCCACCACCCAGTTTTAATTTTTGGCAGCAACTGTTTCATTTGATCGAGCTGATTGGATAGTGTGTAGGGATCAGCTCCTGTTCCCAAGTGAGCTGTTTGACTGTTCTGACTCCTGAGTGGTATCAATTGTTGCTTTACCATCTGCAGATGTTGGAGTGTTGTGCGTCTGAAGACAACTCTGTTAGCACTGGCTGGTTGCTGCTAATGTATCTTCAGCACCCTGAACAGGCCTCTGAGCTCTGACAGGATTCTACCTCAGAATTGCATGGGAACCAATAACCTAGGCACTTGAAAGTGTGCTGCAGCCCCAATTTAAAACTTAGAAGCGTGTGGGAGGACAGAGCTTTAACTGCTACAAATTGGCGATGCAAAACAATGAGTATCTGAAATGCAAAATGAGCACAGAACGAGTGAGCTTCCACACTGGGGACATGCCTTTGTCTGGCCTGACTTAAAGTTTGCAAACAAATTTCTTACGGACTTTAAACCTGTTTGTACAGATGCAGAAACTCCCATAAGAGGTCACCACAAAGAGACTGTTTAATAGCATAGTCTAATTTTTCAGGGTACATTTTGTTCTACAATTTCAACAATTAAAAGTCTAAGGTAAGGGTCTCAACTCCTTTTTGTTCCCTTTCGCTTTGGTGATCCTGTCACCCTGCATGAAGTTCCCAAGATGAAGCAAGCTCTGCCCTGAGGCTTTGGAGATACAAGACCAGAGCTCATTCCCACTGTCCTGTAGGCTGTCACCATCCTGGAGTCATCACTGAATAGCACTGGCTGTAATCCAGGCCCCCTGGAGCAGTCAGCATGTGGCTTGTGTGCTCCCACCTGTCTACAGAAGGGATAGATCCTCATGTCAGCAGTTTTCCTCGAGAGAAATCAGTAATGGCAGCACAAAGTCACCATAATGTGTGGCTTGCCAAGGAACTTCCTTCTATTTGAATAAATGGAATATTGGAACAAAGGAACAGAAAGAGCAGTAGAAATGTGAGTTCTTTTGAATATCTATCATTTTCACATGGAGCAGGGGATTTTTGTTTTGTTTTTAAATAATGGGTACTACCTTATTTTGGAGTGTAAAAAGTGAGACCACAGCAGAAACTTCAATTAAAAAATGAAACATGATAAATCTGGCTTACCTCCCACAAAAACAAAAGAAAACTGCCATTAAGTTATCCCTCTATGCACAGGAATTGAGGTTGAGCACAGTCCCTCTCCTTTTGTCACACAAGATTAGGTGGTAAGTTCGCCAGAAACAATCCAGAAGAGCTCCAAGATTATTCCTTATATGGGAGATACTTTTGAAAGCTCCATTCTGCCACAGATTTTGGCAGTTGTGAAGAGAATCTGTCCCATTCTTCCATATCATCTTTTTTATTCACTGTATGGTGACTTTGAGGGGGCACAGCTCTCCTTGATATCATAACACACCCTGGAACTCAAGGCATTATGCCAAGGCCTATATCTTTATAATTTCTGCAGCTCCCCTACTATGATGATAATAAGAAAAAAACCCTCATATGCAGTCCAAACTTACAGACAGCTCCCAACTGAATAAATATTGAAAAAAAGAAAGCTACATCAAAACCTAGTCAACAGGAGGGAAATGTATGTAGTGACGTGCTGCAGTTGCAGTGAAGAGGAGGAAATATCTAAACTTCTGCTATCCTTAGTGCTGACTCACCACATTCAGGATGCAGGATCTGATATCCTTAAGGATGCTCGGGTTTCTAGAGATGTCCCTAATACAGACTAGTGTTTCACTGCACAAATACATCATCTAGAACACAGACAAAAATGTGTTCTTTAGTCCTTAAGAGGGTAGCTAATACCCTTCAGGGGGTCAAGACAGGTATTAGGAGAAGAGTGGAAAAAAACAGGCATTAAACAGGGCTTTTTGTTGCTAAGGGCAATTAAGGTCATATCAAGACTGAGCTACAGAAAATTATTAATTTCTTCAACGGTCGCATCTTCTGTCTTCCCTGGACTGAAAACCATGTTTTCTTACTAACATCCTTCTCCTTCACCCCAAACAAGCAATGAAACACTTCTCAGCAAACAGACAGACGTCTGGGTAACAAGGCAGTGACTGAGAAACAGCAAGGACTTCTGCCCCTTGCTTCTACCTTCCAGCACTGCTCCATGCCAGAGGCATCAAGAGGTGACAGGGTTACAAGATCTCATCTCATAGACAGAGAAAAGACAGTCAGGAACAGCAAAGTATTCAGCTATAATGAAGCCAAAAAAGAACACTAACAACAACAAATTATTTAAAATGCATCCTAGATCTCAAGAATCTGTATAGCGTATGCACCTGTGTTTGAAAGTTATATGCACACACATACATGTTAAGTTCCCTAAAACGAGCTTTTACATTTCAAGCCTTATTCCTCTCACCCAGAACACACTATATTTCACTATTTTAAAGGCCAACTGCTAGGGTCATCTGCTGAAACTAAGTTTTCATTGTATGTCTCTTTGCTGGGAGGACAATACTGGTTTGACTCAAACTCACTCTGATTAGCCCAACACCAGTGACATTCCTGCCTTTGTCCAAATTAGTATGCCTCCTGAATTATGGAGTGAAGGTCATTTGACAGATCCTGGAGCGGGATGAAACTCTGGATAAAAATAGGATGGCACTGTCAGCTAGGTTCAGATCAGTTTCATCCTTTGTGTCTTTGCTAAGTTTTGCTATCTAAGTATATGATTACCAGGAGAAAACTCATTTAATCTACCTGAAAAAAAATTATAATTGCTACAAATCATCAGATGAAAGCTTTAGAAACAAAGCAATACACAAATCTCGCCTTTTCTGCTACACAGTTTATTATTCTGCAGAGTAAACTATCCACCAACAGGCATACATACAGCAATAATCATATTTCAACAGAGAGCTCTCTCTGTAGTCAGTATCCATTGACAAACTGACAAAAAGGAGCATGGACCATTATTCCAAATTTGGACAGTATGTGTAAATGAGAGTTTGACATTGCCAATATGAATCAGCAGGGTGAAAGCAGAGAAAAAATACAACACAACATGTAAGAGGGATCATGAGTGTTTAGTAATTAGAACTTACTGGCATTTAATGGAACCAGACAAGCTAGCAGGACCAGTGCTTCCTACCCAGACTCCTGCCCATCACTTTCATATGCTTATGGGATGGTAAGAGTTGCCTCATTCACCCTCTTCCCTCACAAGACATTTTTTGTATTACACAGGCAGAGATTGCTCTCACAGAAAACGCATGAAGTAATATTGGAAGTGTCAGACCCCACAGGCAAGAACAGATTTGTCAAAATACCACAGTAGCCTCTTCTGCCACAAAGCCGACTTGGAGATTCACTCACCCCATCTGCTACACAAGAGCAGGATCAGGGGTCAGCATAAGCCAAAACTAAGGGGAAGAGAAGGGATGACATAGTCCACAGTCCGTAGTCTTTAACAGATCTGTCTTCTCTTGGAGACACACAACCTGAAAAGTGGTCTAAGAAAGAAAAGGAAGCACATAATTTCCCTGTGCTCTCCTCACTGTCAGAAGCATAATTTAGAATTAAATACATTCCTAATAGCTCTATCTACACCACTGTTTTTATGGACCCAGAGCCCATACAGGGACAACTTCCCCCTGGCTAGAAGGACCAGCAAGATCGTGGACATTCCACTCTGCTGCCTTCTGGGAGATGGACTGTACCCTGGAACAGAATCTTTAGCTGGAGACAACAGGGCTATTAAATGCTTAAGTGCTGCTTCTCCATGTAGCTGAAAGCATAAAGATCCTTGAAGGATGTTTGCAGACCATATTGTTTGCAAGCTGTCCAGGAAATGAGTCTTTCCTATAAAAAAGTGTTCAAACTACAAGCCAAGATGTTCAGGAGCTCTCCTAAACCATTTGGTTTCTTACAAATGTTATCTATCCTTACATCTCACTGATCTGCATATTTAGACCTCTCATGCTACAAATGTAGTTACAATAGTGTTTGAATGCTGAGTGCTTTAAAGACATCTGAGGTGATTCAGAAACAAGTATCTGTCTCGTTCTTCATCATCTAATTATAAAAGAGGTTTTCTAGTTCCACACCGCTATTTTGAAAAACATAACATGGAACACAGCATATACTGCAATAAGAAGAAATCTTTGTGTCCAAGTGATGAGCACATGCAGACAAAACCTAGTTTATCGCAGCCTAAGTGAATTTTTCTGCAGTTTGTAAAACCATAGTATGAAAAATATTGATATAAAAAGGGAGGGCTGAGCATCCCTAACATTTTCATGTATTTAATTTTGGATGATAAGAATATCTCTAGGAAAAGCTTATCCAGTAATGAAACCTGAATTGAAAAATGACCACCCAGAAGTAAAAGTAGTCATACACAATTAATGAATTCATTCACCCGGCCAATAAATCAAACCAGCAAAGCAGACTCTCTTAATTATGCAGAGAAACATTCTTCAGTGCTTCTTAGATTGTACATTGCTCAAGGCCTACAATTGGTTGTTTCATTAATTCTTAACCATTTACAATACAGTTTAATGTTATTTAAAACGTGTCATTCAAGAATACTGTTTAAGAACATACCGTTCTTTCCAGGTTTGGAATTCTGAATGAAATGAGTATCAGAAGATTTATTATATGGGTTAAAAAAAAGCCTGTGAGCATTCGGCAAGTTATTAGTGCATGGATAACATTAACTTCCGAGAAAGGGTCCTAGCTCTTCCCTTTGTGGGTCAAGCTTGGTACAAACAGACATCAGACATTCAGAAAGTTCTTACTGCCTGAAGCTCTCACACTTTCCTTCCATTAGGAACCCACAGGGCCTTTGGCATGGATTCATTCTTAAATATAAAGATTTTTAAGATAAATTCTTAAAATTTCATCAGAGACATTTTGAAAATTTTCACTTACTATTCAATAGTATGTGCAACAGTGGACTAAATTAAAAGAAACAGTAATTCCAGAAAAGCTCAAAGCAAGAGACTATCAGGCAAAGTCTTCAGCTTGATTAAAGGCTGGAAAACAAGAGTCAAACTTCCTTTGACTTTCAGTTGCAAGTACCTTTTCCCACAAACGTCATTTACTATCCCACTGTAGTTCCCTCATCTTTCTCCAATGTTCACAAAAAAATTAGGAACATCCAGATAACACTTCCATTGAACTTTGCAACCATGTACTTCAATGCAGGAGCAACATGTGCTCTTCATAGAAATCCATAATCAAATTTAGGTAAAAGAGGCATAGCCCAACACTGTTCTCCTAGCAAGACTGGATTCTTTGCAAATTCCAAACGATGCTCCCACTCAAAACTATTGAGAAAGGAGAGCTGCCTGACACCCTCTTACCTTCTCCTTTCTACCACACTCCTCTGTGCTGAAATCATGTTTATTGTTTTGCTCTTTCAGCTTTGGATACAACTTCTACACACCTGTGACTTAAACTGGCTCCAACTGAGCACAGAGGACTGTGCTGATTCTCCGGGTCTTTTCCAACAACAGGGTCTAGCTAATGCCAACTTCTAGTGCCAGCTTGGTAATGAAAGGTCACATGAATTCCCCTCTTCCAGATTTCCACTTTCTCAAGGAGGGCAGCAAGGACAGCCCCTACAAGGTGACTGACTCATCATCAAAACCCTGCCTCCAATTACAATTATTGCAGCTATCAGTCCTGAGTGAACTTATTAATCGAAGCCCCTGCACAGCAAGATCTGTAATTTTACATAAATAATTTCCAGTCACCTCCAAACCTGGGAATAAAACCAATTTTCCTCCTCCCCAGTAGTTTTAACAATAGCCAAAAACTTCCCTGCGTGAAAAAAAATGCACACATTATCTCATGCATAACTGATATAACATTTGTAAGCCATATTTTCAAAAGGTAGTTTTCATCTGCATGCATACACTACTGCAAGCAAGTCTTTAGTCCACACTTCACCAACATTTATTGGCATTTTATGCCAGGACCTATAAACCCAAAAATTAACCAGGTCCCCTGCCACACTAGGCCCTGTACAAATACAGGAAAATAAATTGCTACATGAAGTCCAATGAAGGGAGACTTCAGGGCCCTGGGACGGCTGGTTAGAGGGTCAGGAGCACAAGCAGTGTTTGCCTCTATCCCTCCTGTTGCAAGGATTGCTAGGGGGGATAAACAGGAGGAGCCTACAGATCAATGCCTGGCTACATGACTGGCGTTATTGGCAGAACTTTGGGTTCTATGACCATGGGCTGCTTTACAGGACACCAGGGCTGCTGACAAAAGATGGTGTACACCTCTCCCAAAGGGGGAAAAGGATCATGGGTCAGGAGCTAGGAGCACTCATAGAAAGGTCTTTGAACTAGACTCGAAGAGAGAGGGGGTAAAACTGGGCTTACTGGAGAGGAGCCTGGGAGAGGCACACCAGTACCAGGGGGAGGGATCCAAAATGGCAGTGATCACACCACCATCACCACTACAACCCACTGGAGAATAAACCAGGCCAACCAGAGTAATGTAAAATGTGCCTCGGCTGTCTCCCAAAATGAGAACCAAGAGATCAGTCTCCTGAAGTGTATGTATACAAACACACAGAGTCTGGGAAATAAACAGGAGGAACTGGAGCTCCATGCCCAGTCAGATAGTTATGATATCACAGGAATAACTGAAACATGGTGGGGTGAGTCACACAACTGGAGGACTGTGATAGATGGCTTTAGGCCATTTCATAAAGACAGGCAGGGGAGAAGAGGTGGAGGAGTCATGCTCTGTGCTAAGGAAAGCCTTGAATGTATAGAAGTCAACTATAGTAATTGTGGCAGCCCTATTGAATGCCTCTAGGTCAAAATCAGAGGGGCCATCTCCAAGGGTGACCTTATAGTAGGCATCTGTTACCGACCCCCAAATCAAGACGATGTGACTAACAAAGCAGAAACTGAGGTTGGTCAGGCAAGCTTCAGGTCAACAAAGCCTGGTCCTTATGAGAGACTTTCACTAACATACCACAGACAATCAGACTAGTCATACCTACACTAAACATGATTTCACACTAGAGAAAGAACTTCATCTTCCCACCTTATAATTTTGGCACAAATTGTTTTTTATTCGGTCATGCTGAGGAAACACAAGGAAATAAAAAAAAGTAAGAATTCTCTAAAGTTAATTAAAACAAATTACTTCCTAATGGAGAGGAAAAGTATTCCTCTAAAGACACTGGAACAGGTTCCCCAGGGAAGCTGTGGAAGCCCCATCCCTGCAAGTGTTCGAGGTCAGGTTTGATGGGGCTTTGAGCAACCTGATCTAGTGGAAGGTGTCCCTGCCCATGGCAGAAGGGTTGGAACTAGATGATCTTTAAGGTCCTTTCTGATCCAAACCAGTCTATGATTCTACAAAATTTAAAACCACCATTAAATGCTAATAACAAAAAGATGGGCCCAGTCATTTTCTGAGTGCAAGCGTTCCATTTTATGGCATTTACTTAAAGGAATCAAGCATAGCAAATCAGATACTGGACAGGCCAGTAATCTATAGGGTGGGAGAAGACGGGGAGCTGGGCTGCAGTGTTATACAGTCTTAAAAAGAGAAGCTGTGGGAATTTATGGATTTCTCCCCATGCATGACTAATAAATGAGGAGCTCCTGGTTCTGCTTACCCGACTTGGCACACGTGTGCAGTGAACACACTGTGAATTGTTCCAGCTGCCATGATGAGTAGGGTGGACAGAAAGACCAAAAAATGAGTTTACATTCAATTACATTGTCATTGTTTCTTTTGCAAACCAGGTTAAGAAGAAAGGAAGGAAGAAAAAAAAAAATCATTGGGCCTTTCTTTAGAAAAGAAAGTGCAGGACAATGTATTCTTGCTATAAGATGTCCCTCAGAAGCTCATTAAATTACACTGATTACGCAACATGATCAAAAGACCCCTCAAGTTTCTTACACTGTTGCTGAGAATATCTCCACTTCATTAATCCCACTGGAAGGTTTTTGTTTTTTTTTTTACTATAATTTCAAATATCATGTGACACAGCTCTTACAGGTTATCTGAGGTATGCATGATTTACAATACAGGAACAAATCCTCTCTGTAGAAACTACAAAAGTTAGAAATGCAAATTATTTAGCTATTTATTATTCTTTTTTTATTCTAGAGGACAACACATGACTAATTTGCAATCTTAAAAAAAAAAAAGGCCAAGGATGGTCTGACCTTGCAATTTTTATGCCTGTGATCAATGTTCAGCTTACTTTTCTTATAAATATGGTAGCAAACTGATATTATCCAAAGATTTTTAAGCACTGTAAAAATACTGCTAGATGGTACTTCATCATTTTCCTAACTAGACAGGTCAGATTATTAAACACATTTTGCTAGAACAGGAGATGAAAGTAAGGGAAGGTTTAAGGGCATCTCTCCCCCATGTCATACAACCGTATCTTTGCCTCACAACGCAGCATAAGGCAGGAATGGACAAATGAGCACCAGCACAGGCATGTACATTCACACAACATTAAGCAGCCCCCGGGGAGATATCTGCTTAGTTTCAAAGCAGGAGAATTGAGCATCCCAGTGCATCTCACCAGGGCCCATTAGGGCTCATTAATTCCTGGAGATAGCTTCAGCACCAGCCTAAGCATCCCACAACTGTATTTTGCTACATGGTGTGACATGCTGGTACTGATTCTTCTACAGCCAGGAGTGAATATTGCTTGCTTCCTGCTAGGAATTCTTTTTCCAGGGTAAAAAAAGGCTGTAGGTCCAAAGCTACTGTTTTTCTGCTGTTTATATGGCATCAGCATGCACTGCTTCATGACTAGTGCTGATACGGACTTTGCCACACTGCTAATTAACATCAGCACATGCACTGGCAAGAGTTGCTTTCCAAGTTTGCCTTGAAATATAATTTTGGAGAAACCAAAGGAGTGTGGAAATGCCAAAATCAAGTGCATAATATTAAAAAGAGACTTGGACTGCTCTGTGTTACAAGAACTGGCTGAACAGATCCCTCACAAGCTTCCTCCAAGCACCCATAGAGGCAAAGGAACAGAATAAAGCCGTGTTTCATCTTTGACACCCTGAAAGGAAGATGCTAACACTCATCTGCATAAATCACTGAGAAAGCACACTGGTAATAGAACCAAGCTAAAAAAGCACATAGGAACAGCTAGTAGAGTGGAAAGAAAAAGAGAGCAAGAACTGCTTGTCACATGGACAACACCACAACATAAACTCTCCACAGTCCTAAAACTGGCTTTAAGCAGTGGCTTCACAGTGCCCTGCTCCCTAGTTGGTTTTTCCTTCCATGAATCTCTCAGCAAAGTAGTTACATTCTTTCTTCACTAAAATAAAACTTAGCGCTTCTCCTGTGATAGCGTCACAATAACTAATCACATGACAGTACTGAATCTCATTTCCCCCATTGCAGAGCTATGCTGGAGAACAAAAACAAGTCCCACAAGTGAAGGGGAAGACTCTTCATTTATCAGTCTGCATTACCACATCCCCTGACCTATTTTATTACTAAAAATAGTCCTTCTTAGGTCACTCCTACAAATTGAATTCTGCTGCTTCATTGCCCACTGCAATCTCATGGAATTGCATGCTGCCTACACACAAAACACTAAGTAGGTTAAATTCTTCACTGCCAGGGATGCAGCCAGTCCTCTCATATGGATAAAAAGCAAGACACAAATAATTTTGCCTAAAATGAGTTAAATGTTTACTGCAATGCAGTTTAAGCCCAAACCCAATTACTTATGTTGCATAATTACCATAAATGTATAAATGCTTGTCTTGTCTTCCCATTTGCCAATACTTGCAGTATATTTTTCTTGCAAAATATCTTTTCAAAGGCATTCAATGTTACAAGTGATGGCATAGCATCCCTAAAGATCTCCATTTACAAAACACTTAACAGGAACAACAGCCAAGTCTTTCTCCTCAAGGCCCCTCACTAAGGTAAGTCTAGGAAGGCACAAGACAAGAAGTAAAAATGTTATGAGCTAAAAAGACACCTTCTTTCAAAAGGCCAAGACCCTATTATTTGTGGTTCCCAATTCAAAGCATCTCATGATTATCCAGCTATGAAAAGAGCAAATTTAGACTCAACAGACACAACAGTACTTAAAAGAAAGATTTGACAGAAGAACTTATTCCAGGATCCTAAGCAGGAGACTGAAAATAGGTATTATCAACCACTTACTGCTTAATACTGAACAAACATATAGAATGCACCATGTCCTTGCTATTTTATTTGAACTAGGCAGAGTAAGACCAACTAAAGCAAGCTTCCTTGGGCTATTATTGCATCTTCATTTCATTACTTAAACAGCTTCTCAATCTTAAACAAACACACCCAAAAACCAAACTCAAGGATCAAAGAAAACTGACTTCTTGTCAGCTTTTTGCTTAAATCACTGCAAATTCTGTTGGGAATTTCTTCGTATGCAGGAGACACACACAGAGCTGAACCATTCAAATTATTTATGGCCTCATTAACCTAACTTTATTATTTAGTATTGGAACCACGTTTCTCACTTCCTGCTATTCTGAAGATCACATCTGCCAAATTTGGGCTTTCTTGCCAGAGAGAAAATCCAGTGTCTTCAGGGGACAAAACAGTCTCAGCTCTGCCCGTTTCAGCTGGTGTCATTTACTGAGATGCCAGAGACATTATGGGTCACAACATGTGTGAGAAACCCATGCCCTCCCCAGTTAATGAAGATGAAAATACATGTGGTCCATCACTACAAGAACCACACACCCTCTTACCAAGGGTATATGAAGTGTGCTCACAGAAGTAAGAGGGAATCAGCCCTGCCAGCCAAGACACAATTTCCCCATTGTTTGAGGAGTTGCAGAATAAACACTGCAAAGCAGCCTGTGTCTGCATCTCTAACAGTTCTGAGCTCCAGATTTCAACATCTTACTAGGGCTTGATTATGAGTTTAAAAAAAAAAAATAATAAAAATAAAAATTTCTTCTTTTTATTATTAAAAAAGCTAGTAAGTCAAGGAGAAGTTGGTCTGTTGATATATGTTTTTCAAAGGCATATTACCCACTTCAGCATCATCAAGTCATGGGTACAGGTGATACACCAGAGTTGCCTGGCATATGTGGAAGCATGGATTCCTCAATACTTTTTATAAGAATAAGCATGTTTCACAGTTTTTAGCCTGCATAACTAGCAAGTCCTCTCAACAGTATTTTGGTTTAGACCTTCCATTTCCCTGAGAAGCTATAGCAGTAGCTGCCTTTTTATTTCTTGTGAGATTGAAAAAGAGAGTTAAGTTGGAACACTTGTAATGCAGTCACTGCACTTCAAAGATAAATTACATCATTCTCTTTCTGAACTCTCCCAGTAATACTTCTGCTGGATTGCACTTTATTAGAAATCAAATTTATAGAAATAAGAATATTTTCAGAGAGATATTACCAAAATACTCCAAGATCATATTCAACAGGTCAGACAACTAACAGGAATGTCAGCTAAATTAGTATTAACAAGATAATTATCATGAGTACTCAAGCAATGATTCTCAACAAAAGGGAAAATAAACTATTTGTGCTACTTTTCTACAATCATAGCA
This sequence comes from Apus apus, assembly GCF_020740795.1. Lineage (NCBI taxonomy): Eukaryota > Metazoa > Chordata > Aves > Apodiformes > Apodidae > Apus > Apus apus. The sequence goes on from NC_067286.1 coordinate 14,648,743, forward strand.
CATGAAACTAAGATCATTTGCAAAAGTACTTAACAACCTAATGAACAACATGGTCAGCAGCGTGGAAGTATCTTAACTTTCTTGACTACAGTTAATATCATATTTTGCAAGTCAGTTTAGTAGAAGTTTGCAAACCAACTGAATACTTTCCAAAACAAAAAAACAGATCTAGCTAAACTGTTCTTTATGGACCATTAAGATAAAATCTGTGCAGCTTTCCAGGTGCCTAGATCCACTCTAACAAGCATGTACAAGTGCCATGGAAACACATGCATCTCTGCTTCAGAATTTTTGCTGAAGGAGAGAAAAAACATAATCCATATCAGGCTAAAGGTCAAAGACAAAAGGAAATTAATAAATAAGATTTTTCAAAATATATTTCAGTCCCCAACCAGGGAATTTACTATTTAAAACTTCACCCATTTAATCATTTAGGCTGGGTTCTGCATGTCATTATCTTCTGACTGTGGGGAGCTGCAGAATGTGTTTCAGCATCTAAGAAAATTTAGGTCTGTTACCAACCATCTGTTAAGCCTGTATCACTCTGAGGTACTAATTAGATGAACTGCCAGATCTTAACTTCTATCACAGCAAATTGTAAATTACAGAAATATTGGGACAAAAACAAAAGAGACACTTTGATATCTGAACAAGCACTCAGATTTGGCACGTGGATACTTAATTCAAGAAGATATTTTTACACCTGCACCACACGGAGCCTTCCATGTTTGGTCACTTTTGCAAGTGGTGGGCAATGAAGTTCACCTGCCTGAATTCCCATGCAAAGCCAGGCACTGGTCACTGCAGCACTTGGGTATTCAAAGTGTAATGTTCAGCTCTGAGTTGTGAAGCTGCTTTTGAAACAGGGGTTGAGGCTGAGAACAGAAGTTGCTCCTTGCAGCCAAAAAAATCACACCACCTTCTCTTCCAGGAAAGAAAAATCCTCGAGGTTTAGGACCCCCTGGAACTAGCACTGCTTTGAATACACAGAAGAGTGCACAAGGCTGTCAACTCATATTCACACTTGGTGAAAAAAGAATTAGCTGCCATCTCACACTTCATTTTGAACACCTGCAAACAAATGCTAAACCAGCAGGGTACCTCCTTCTGCTATCATCAGTTTTTTGCCTCATGCTCTCTCTGTGTCTTTCTCCAGCAGCACGACTTCAGTGAAGAGACCCCTTGGAAACCCCCACGTTTCCTAACACCTATGAGAACACTTGTGAAGTAGCTGCATGATATAGGAGCCAAATCATTAGCTTCAAATCCTTCTCATCTGCTTAGTCTCGAGCAGCTGCAAAATTTAAAATAGCTGCCATAGGCAAACCACTACTGAAGATGAGAATGTTTGTTCATTTATTTCAGGATGATAATGGTGGCATTGTTGACATGTTTGTGCTCTGAAAGGAGCACTAATGAGGAAATGGACAAAATTATAAAGGCAGAATAAGGAATTTTCTAAAACAGGAATGGGAAAATGACCCTCCTTTAAATTTACATGGAAAATCTGACTAGCTGTGACAAAATAATATACTTATTTGGATCTTTAGGATGAGTTCCTGTTAACTACAAGCAGAGCAATCATTTAAAGGCGCATTTTCAGCTCTTAAACCTGACCAAATGAGACTATTTAGTCAGGTATCAAAATTATATGCTATCGTTGCCTCCCCATGATTTGAGAAAGACACAGTGAATAAGGAATGGAGTAGTGTTACTGTAGAATTTATTCTCCTGCTTTTAGTCACTTGCTGGCAAACACTGGGATTTACAAGACACTTTCAGCTCACAGAAAAGAAGCCTTCTGCAAGAATGAGAACTTACATTTTATCTAGTGTAGCAGCAATATTACCTATGTACCATATGGATTTTTGCTGTTACATTGTCTATAAAACCAAAATACAACTCTCACATTGTGAGTCAATCATGGGGTGACTGGGAGTGTGCACAAAGGCTGCTGTGGAACCCTCCTGCTTCATTCATAAAGCAGCAGTAGTCACTATGTAGCTAAATGTTCCAAGGGAGCTATTTGGGAAGGAGAAGGTGTTATTTTCATTAGTGATTGTGAATCCCTACACATTAGTGACATATTTGTCAGATTTCCTCTATTACTAATGAGCCACATAGGTCAGTCCTGCCTTTCAAGGCTGCAAGCCAGGTTTCTTAAATCATTGGAATGGTAAAGAGTCATCAGTGTGACTGATATTTCCAAAAAATTTCTGAGCTACAGCTTCTTACCACTGTGCTACAGGGAACCAATACTTCTGAAAGGGTCAGGTTCACTGAAAGGCTACTTGACATCCAGGAGTAGGAAAGCAGCCAACTTCCAATTATCTGCATCCAACCATGAAAGATCTCTGGAGGCCTTGGCATTAACATGCTTCTGAAATATACAGAATTAAGTGCTGCTACACAGAATCATAGAATCATTAAGGTTGGAAAAGGCCTTCAAGATCATCAAGTCCAACCATCGGCCCTACACCCCTGGGACCACTAAACTATCTCTCAAAACACCATGTCCATCTGTCTTTTGAACACCTCCAGGGACAGTGCCTTCACCACCTCCCTGAGCAGCTTGTTCCGATGTCTCACCACTCCTTCTGTGAATAAATTTTTCCTAATATCCAATCTGAACCTCCCCTGGCTCAACTTGGCCTCATTTCCTCTTGTCCTATCACTAGTCACCAGGGAGAAGAGGCCAACACCTACCTCACTACAACCTCCTCTCAGGTAGTTGTAGAGAGCAGTGAGGTCTCCCCTCAGCCTCCTCTTCTCCAGGCTGAACAGCCCCAGCTCCCTCAGCCTCTCCTCGTAAGACCTGTTCTCCAGACCCCTAATCAGCCTAGTTGCTCTTCTCTGCACCCTCTCCAGCACCTCAATGTCCTTCCTATACTGTGGTGCCCAAAACTGCACACAGTGCTCGAGGTACAGCCTCACCAGTGCTGAGAACAGGGGGACGACCACCTCCCTGGTCTTGCTGGTCACACTGTTCCTGATGCAAGCCAGGATGCTGTTGGCCTTCTTCACCACCCGGTCACACTGCTAGCTCATGTTCATCCAGCTGTCAATCAACACCCCCATGTCTCACTCTGCTGGGCAGCTCTCCAGCCACTCCTCCCCAAGCATCAGGCTTAGTCCAAGTTGATTTACATACTCACAGGTACAATTAACAATCTTATGAGGCATTACACCCTAGCAAAGGCTTGAATTTTAGACAAAGCTGAGGAGTGGCTATTGATGATGTGTCTTTTCAAATGGGATCCCTGCCAGGTCTGTAAAGAGCCCAGACATACATGGTCATGCATTGTGGGGGGGGAAATTCTCCTGCTGCCCTGCAGCCACGAACGGTAACCCCCAGGGCTGCACTGACCCTGAGCCGCTGCCTGCTGCACAGGGAGCAAACCCACTGCACAGGGAGCAAACCCACTGCAAGGTTTGCACTGAGCCTCGATCTGAGCTGAAAACATACATATAAACTCTAAATATGAAATAATATTACAATAAACACAACTAATCCCTGGGATTTCACCAAGCTACACTGATTTTTGGATGTTGCTACACCCCAGAACACAGGAACTGCCATTTGCACCACAGCATAACATAGACAATTAAATAGAACTTGCCACTGAGGCTGTTTTTCACAGCCACTTCTGAGAGGACATTCTGACCACTGTAACACATTTCACCTTTCTAGTTTCATCACTGCCCATTTGAAGAGCAGAAATACTTCTAACACAAGTCAGAAATAAGCAGGATCATCACTGAGATCCACTTACTATGCATTCAGAGTTGAAAGAGAACCTTGATTAAAGATGAGAAATCCTTGAAGACACTCGACTTTTGGTCTAGTTTGCATCACTTGTTACATCACTGTTAGTTACATTTGGGTAGGACTGTCCCAGAACCAAGAAGCTACGCAAGGATTAACTTTAACAGCTTCATGGAGAATAACTAAAATTTGCATACACTGCTTAAGTGCTCACACAAATGTTACTCCCTCTCAGGATTATAAAATGCATGCTGGAAGCCTCACTATGTAATCTCAGCTATTTGTCTTGAATCTGGCAAAGATTTGCAAAGCATCTGCCTCTTGGAAATTCCATCTCTCTACCTCAACAGAAAGTGCTGCATTTTCAACTACCATATTTATACCGTTTTTACATGTATCAAACACAAAGTCAGTATATTTTCCTGTTCTTGGTCATCTTTATGATGATTATTTCAACCTCGTGATAAAGACAGAAGGCAGTGTAAATTTGGTAGAATGAGTTTTGGAGGAGAAATGCCTTGCTGGTTTATAAGGAAAGCAAAGCAACTTTTGTGGTTTTACAAGCCTTCTTCCCCTTTCTCCTTTGTTGCCGCTATTCTGAACCAACCCACTGTTGAAGACGGAGGATTTGCACATGCTGGAGGCTGAAGTATTTTACAGACTACCCCTCCTTTTGTGCAATGCAGTTTGTGGTACTCTGAAGAAACATCCACTACTCTGAATGATCGCAGACTGCCATCTGAGTCTGAATATTCTATGCAAAGTGCCATCTAAGTCTGGAAGGAAAACCACAAGCGATCCAGAATGGCAAGAGACACTCAGCTTTAAGGTACCCAGGCAATGCTAATATAAAACTAAAGCAGTTTTGAGAAAACACCAATCAGGACACTGAGAAGAAGACACCAAATTCATGTGGGTCAGACCAGATGAGTTTTAAAGGAATGCCCAATTACTGTTAGCCTCATAAAAAATATTAGAGAAATTAATTGCTTACCAGCCAGATTAAAAGGTCAGCTCTACTACCGAAACAACTAAAAGGGCCATCTTCCACCCTCTGTAAAGGCAACTACCCACCTTAATCAGAACCTCAGATTATTACACAGCATCCCACAGAGAAATCTGCTCCCCCTTTGTTCAGAAGTGATCCATCTTAATGCAACTCATTTGTCACTGCATGGGTTCTTAAAAACACTGAATTTCACTGGCACTTCTCTGTCAGTCCACAATACACAAAACAATGCCCCTGAACTTTTCAATGGTGAATCACAACTGATACAACTTGGAAGATCAAATACAGCTACACTCAGCTTGTTGGTGAGCAGTGTGAGTAAGTAGTGCTGAGATGAAGACTACAGGGAGGTTGAAGTTATTTAGCAGTTCCCTTGGAAGGCAACATTGAGAGAGGCCTTGAGAATCTTACTTACTTTGAGGATAATTCAGACCCTTCTGACAAAGAGAAACAGGGAGGGAGACAACTAAAAGCAAGTTCCCCCACCTCCTTAAAAAAAGCTACAAATTGGTGGAATCTCAGAAGCAGACCCAGAAATACTTAAAAATACTTTCTACAATATTCTTGACTGGCAGCCACTGCTTGGCCTTCCATTAAAAGGGGAATGAACATGATGTTAAATAATTTAAGTATTAATATTTTAAATTACCATAATATGAAGAGAAAAAAACATAATATATTGCACTGTAGTCCTGAAAAATTAATTTTTTTTAAAAAGAGAAATTATATCTGAAAGTTACTCCCATACATCTGGTTTCATACCGTTGTACACACAGAGACACATATGTAAATGGTCCACAAATCAGGGTAATACATCACACACACCTACAAAATGATCCAGTTGCTTCCTCTGAGGGCTAAAGTGATAAAAAAACTGCCTGGGCATGCCTGGTTCTGACTGAATTAGCATAAATAGTTTGCTATCATGTAATAAAGGAGATGCAATCTGGATGGACAGTAAGAAGCAATTGAGGAGTACTGTCATATAATCATCCTGCATCACCAGAATACGAAAAGAGTACAAATTTGAAAAGGAAGATACAAAGTCAGTGATCAGTCTGATACACTGTAAGGAGTCTGATTATCAACCACTGTGATGGAATTCAGACTGCCTTAAGAACTCAAGAAGCTGGATCCCCAAAGGCATGTATGTACAAAAATTAAATAATCTTTAAATAACAGTAAAAATCTTGGCTGAAATAATTCAGATTCCATGCAAATGTCTCACATCTCATTTACCATGAAGATGTACCCCAGAAACATTCCAGAGTAATAAGACAACTAACACCTACCATCCATGTTTTCAAGCTGCCATACACAGGTTCTCTAGTTCTGAAAGAGATCAAGCCTTAAAGTTATTCTTACACAGTTATAAATTGTCAATGACTGCTGACTAGATTAGAAGTGAATGAAGTTTATTTCCACAGAGACTTACTTGGCACAGGTCCACTGGGGCTTTTTAGCTATTACTCTTGCTAGGGACAGCCAAATAGCTGAACTCAAGCTCTTCTGAGCCATGGAACAGTTTAACAAAAACAACAAACAAACAAAAAGCAACAACCAGACAGGTCATTACACCATGCAATCCAGACTTAATTTTCCCACTGTATACTAACATATACTTTTTTTTTTGCACTGTTTTGTCAGCAACCTCCTTCAGCATAGTTTTTCTATATTTAGGGACAGAGTGTACTTATTAGATCTCCCTCAAGGTAAGGGTAAAAATAGATTGAAGCAATTTCTGCTTAACAATTGCTTGCTCAAACTAAGGGACCAGAAACCTTTTTCTGAATTTCTGCATCTAGAAATACATTTCATTTTTGCATGTCATGCACAGAATACCAAATGGAGGCATGTTATACTATAGAAGGCACTTATAGAATCATTAAGGTTGGAAAAGGCCTTCAAGATCATCAAGTCCAACCACCAGCCCTACACCCCTGGGACCAAAACACCATGTCCACCCATCTTTTCAACACCTCCAGGGACAGTGCCTCCACCCTGGGCATCCTGTTCCAATGCCTCACCACTCTTTCTGTGAAGAATTTTTTCCTAATATCCAATCTGAACCTCCCCTGGCTCAACTTGGCCCCATTTCCTCTTCTCCAACTGCTGGTCACTAGGGAGAAGAGGCTAACACCCCCCTCACTACAACCTCCTCTCAGGTAGTTGTAAGACAGCACCTCAGTGTGTTCAGTGCGGTGCCCAAAACTGCACACAGTGCTTGAGCTGCGGCCTCACCAAGGCCAAATTATTCATCAAGTTACAGCTTTGCAGGTCTGCAGCATCAACATTTTACTGTCCTGGCCAAGTGTTTAGCAGCTTGCCATGTGATTCCAATCTGACTTCAAGCTGGATTCTTCTATCCAACCCTAGTGCAGCTAAGTAGTCTATTTTACGGTGCTATATAACAGACTAGAAACCAGGTTTTCACACTATAAAATACTTGCTTTGTGCCTAACTTTTCTCCTGTGGAGCCAGTACATGAGGAAAGAAGTTATCCTACTGGATAAAGCAGAGAAACTGGACTTCAGACAAATTCTACTTAGAGTTCTCACCTATATAATCCCTGCAATATCTGTCCCACACTTTTGTAAGGAAATCACAAAATTTTTACTTGGAATCTTCGCTTAGATATTAGGGCTGAGGGGAGGAGCACATATCCTATAACTTTACACTGGACAGTAAAACAAACTTTCAGTCAGCCAAGGAGTGTGGATTTAGAATACACTGTTAACAGAGAAAATTTAAAAAATATCAAATCCATGGCCACATGGACCTCAACAAACATGCAGTGAGGGTAAGATGGTATGCCCACAATAGCAGGGACCGTGGCAACGTGAATCAAGCAGGACCTCATGATTTTAACTCTCTCAGACCCACTACACAGTTTGTTCAATGCTCTTCACTGTGGAGCCTGCAGGCTCAGCATTTCCAGCAGTTCTGTTGAGTTCCGCTACCCTTGTTCCAAATACCCACTGAGTACTTTCCAACTGAATTCCAGGCAAAGAAGCAAGCATAAGCACACTTCCTATCATCCTATTGTGGGCAACTACACTGCTGTAATTTGGTATCTCAAGCTTAACTACCAAAACAAGTCCTGAAATTCTGTAATCCTTAGCTTTTACAGGCAGAAATCACCAGTTATGAGTATGTAATTCCTAAGGATTAGGATGAAACTCAGCACTGTCTTTTCTAGTCAAGACAATTACCAGGTTTGAGCTCCAGCCCTGGAGGCTTAGAAGAATGCACAAAGTCCCTGTAATAATACTAGTTCATTGGTCTTGGGCTTTACCTGCTCACAATGAATTTGCAAGTCAACATTAGGCAAAACCAAGCAAATGGCCTTTGCACAGAGCAAAACAATCCTCCAAGTTAGAAAGCAACAGCTTCACAAAGCATAAAAAAGCTACTACTGCAAAAAAACAGCCTCTGAAGGAGGACACTTCAGAATGAGGTACATCTCATACTTCAAAAGAGTCACAGAACATCCATTTCAATGTTGATACTTTTATGGTAACTACCCTAATTACCCAGAGAAAAACTCTTGTTTGATTTCTGGCATTTAATTTTGCTTGCTGGGGAATCCCTTTCCTTAATAGGTATTTATGCTATTTTCCTTGCAAGGAACATGTTGCCATGGATCACTGATCATGGGCATTAGTAAGTGATTCTGCCTTTCTGCTACTCTCTTTTTCTTCTGCCTTTTTGAACTGCACATCCTTCAACTGGAGGGACTGCATCTGACTACATGTTAACCTTTTGCTAGGTACTCAGGGCAAATATGAGCTATGATTATATTTGTTTCAATTTCAGTGATGGTCTCATCCAAAATCTGCTCTTAGAAGTCTTTTCTCATTTTTCATTGGCACTTTGCTAAGACAGAATGGAGTTTCCTTTCCTTAGAGTGAGAAGGTGGCAGATGGGAAGAGGAGGATCCAAGCAGACAGAGAAGGATTGCACAAGACTCATGCTGAACGTGTCAACAGAACAAGATTTCTTTACTACAGTGCTTAAAAAAAAATTAAAAAAATTAAAGTGGCTGCTGCTTTACTCAAAAAAATCTCCAAGGGCTAAACAGTAGCATTCAGGCTTTTTTATGTTAGGGTATCCAGAATTTACCTAGGAAGAATCTTGCCTTGCAGTTAGAACTCAGTTAACACTGTACTACCAAGACTGACAGAATCTGAGTGACAGTAAAGCATCATACTACTCCTCCTGTAAATGGCAAAGAACACAAGGCTTGGATGTAATCAGAATACATTTGGATTCCTGCCTCCTTTTATTAGTATGTGGCAAAATGAGTCTCAGGGACAAAAACAGAAAAAAAACCAACACCCCACCACAAAACCCTTAAAAATAGGGTGATTTCTCTTAGAACAGCAAGAATATAAAATGCTGATACACTTAACATTTTTGCTCTTTTGGGCCTACAGAAAAAAAATCTCATGAGAATTAATGTTAGGACTGGCCAGATGCACCCACAAAAGCAGCATACACTAACAATCCTGATTATGTCTCCATTCTGGGACAGGGAGACTCGCAGCTGCCCTTCTTCCTGCCTGGCACTCCTTTATGGGGGAGGAACTGGGAATAAATGAAGACTCCAGGTTAAACAAGCATGTCTAAAAGTTTTCTCCAGTATGAATCCTTTCAATACCCACCAAGAAGCTCTGTAGTAGAGCAGACTAAAATCACATTCAATGACCACAAATCAGACAGTGAGAGGGCTATCCAACAACTCGTGGTGTGGCATAGAGACTAATGAGACTTTTCCCTTCCTCATTTATGTACAAAAGTAACATAAATTAAGTACTTAATTGTCTTGGAAAAGGCCAGAATTACCCATGCACTGGGTCTACATCATAAATAACCAGTGAGTGCTACAAATTTGTCATACATAACACATCATCCTGCATGTTCGATGTGAAGCACACATTAACATGAATTCATACATAACTGTGATTTCTGAAATAAATCCATTTAAAACGGTGAATTACAGAACTGCCCTTGAAGTAAAGGTCACAAATTTGAGATACTGTATTACATCAGAAGGGGACAGTAACAAATTAATAATTATTCCTATCAAAACTAAGGAACAGCTTATTTTACAAGAATTGCAAGTAAGCATTTATTAAATCAATATCGCAAAAAATTCACATGTTGGCAAATGTAACAGCTACCAAGATTCTGTTAGTACAACAAAATTCAGCGGGCTACCCTGTAAAAGTCCTTACCCCTTAAGCCTACATTCCTTTTTCACCAATGACACATCACACATCAAGTGTCCCATGTATTCATTTAGAAGTATGTGTTGCAGGGCTTTAAGAGATACACCTTTCATCTCATTCAATTTAAAAAGACCTTGAAATGTTTGGAACTGAAAAATCAGTACAAGAGAAAGCAGGTGGGAGGAAACAGCTCAGGAGAAACAAGAGGAAGTTGGTAAACCCAAGGAAACATACCTTTCAAGCCAACTGAGCTCCCTACTCAGAATTAAACTACTATACGGATTTGTGTTGCTTGTCATCCTGCCCATTATCTGAGATGTCTCAACTCAACAAGATAGCAGCTGGTGCCACCGGAAATCAAAAGCACAGAGAAGACAACCTCCAGTTCAATATCTTAGACATTTACATCAAAGACACTGCTTAACTGTTCAATCTCTTGGCAACTCAGACTTGTCACCAAGGTCACGATGGGTTAAATATTTTTTAAAATAACAGTCAAATGCCTAAAGAAAAGGAAGGGGATATGATTAATGACGTATCCTAGTAGGAGAATTCCCCTCTGATTTATTACATTGTTGTTCTGAGCATCATGCACAAGGGAAAAAAGGAAAGCTCATCATGTTCAGAAACGTTTCTATTAAAAGTTCTTGAGTGGCAGAAATACTTTAATACTGAGAAAAACAGAGACTGAAATCTAATAGCCATGTATGTCCTTCACTGATCACAGAAGGACTCTATCCTGCCTTACAGAATGCCTCATTGGCAGCGGTACTCTAGGGGATACAGAACAACCTGGTTCTCTTTTACAAGGTAAGAGGAGATTTGAGAACAGCTGATAGATTTTTTTCAGTTACTAGTTCTGCAGGTCACATAATATCAAAACTCTGAGAATTGCTGTATTTTGCAAAGTTCCCAAGAGGAATCCAGGTCTGGGAAGGCCAAAGGAAGGGTCATAGAGAACACTGGCAATCACTCTCACAGCTAGTAGAAGCATCAGAAACGTCAGAGGTGCAGCATCAGATGAGCTGGCTGAAAGTATTTCTAAAAGAAGTGTACAATGGCTGTAAGCTCACACTCACAGAGCAGCCGAACGGTTTCACCTCTTCCACCTATTGCCTTGGCTTACTGCTCCCATCTTAATTACTTTATAGTAATCAAGTAATTTGTTCCAATACAAGGCTACAGAGCAGGGATACGATAATGTTAAATCTGCACAAATGGGAGAAATAAAAGAGCTAAGTCTATAACATTAATTCCTGGCATCATGTGAAGGCCTTTCTAGAAAACATTTAATTTAGCAAATCAATACCATGACATAAACAAGCAAAGTTTAAGCCAGAATCAATGTTATCGCATATTATCTTCTCAAGGTAATTACTCCATTATATTTGGGGAGGGGAGGAGTGTTTAGGTCAGAACTCTTAAGCAGCTAAGGAAAATATCACTATCTCATCTGAAAAAAAAAAATCTGTCAATAAGGACTCAGCATACTGTTTTTTAAAATCACTAGAGTTTTGTGGGTTTCTGTTGAGGTTGTTGGTTGGGTTTCTTTGTTTTTAAGAACACTGACAGGTGTGCTACCAACTTCAAGTTTAGAGCCATCACAATCAAATACATAGGCAATACAGGCATTTTCCTCCTCAAAGACTGATGAACACCAAGAACTTTTTATGTAGCAGTAGTCTCTCACTTCATTCAGCTTCCTAAGTACAGTTATGTTTGAAACGATGCCATAAACTACTGTAACATGCTTGACTTGATTCCTGTTTGATTTACTTGATCAGCATGAATGTATCAACCCTTCTCACTGCTCCACAAGAAATGTTAAATGTGCTGTGTTGAATGTCTCCTACAGCCCTGTTCAGTACAGCTTTCAATCCTCACTTTCTCACTGCCCAAGTGAACCCAACAATCTAAAAATAAAACAAGGTGAAGACATTTCTCAGAAATAATAAAAGGCCCAGTTTAGCCTGGTTGCTCCTCAGAGAATCTGCAAAAAGCATAGGAGAAAGCAGAATAGTGAACTTAGTCTCAAAAGCATTGTTTATTTTAATTACTTTGTTACCTCTCTTCCATTAAAAAGTATTTACGTGACAAAAGTTCAAAAGCGAAGACAAGTAAAGGGTAATTTTTACAAATATGTAAACTTTTCTTCTCTCTTTTGACTTCTTTGGCCTAATTTTTTTAAATACTTCCCTAAAACAAATGTTTTCTAATGAAAAATGCTTTATTTTTACCTTGAAAGCTTGTTTCAGGTTTGCAAGCTCATATGGTATCTTCGTTATTAGTAAGCTTGCTTGCCAGCTAATACCTCCCTACTTTCTCCACTCCAGTTTCCACTACTTTAAATTTCAAAGTCCCAGTTCTTAAAGTGTAGAAAGAGGATCTGCCCTTATGGAATACTGGGGCAACAATTCCCTGCCCACTTTGGTTTAAAAAAGCTTCAAGAAGCCTGCTTTGATGCATGCATTTAGTCCTGTGCAATTACAGTCTGCTTTGTAAGCCAGGCAAGGGATGTGTGTATTGTCCCAGAAATGTCCCTGTTTCAAGACCAGCCTCACAATATTCCATGTGTATCCTTTCAGCATCATCTCTCAGACCTATGTCACTGTCAGCATCTCTGCCTTCAGCTTTAGTTTTTAAAATACTTTTCTGACCTTCACAACCAAAAGAGAGTAGTTGAAGAATGTCACCAAAATGCATTGTAAAACCTCAAAACTGGGCAGCAAATACGACCTCGAAACATGCATTTCTCAAAAAACTCAAGTCATGGCTAAGCCAACTTCAAAAAGTTAAAAAAATATCTATTTCAAATGTTTTTATTAAGCAGAAAGCTACCCAGAGCATTTAAGATGCAAAAACACAAAAAAAATTCAGAAGAAAAAACCTGCAGAGATTATTCTCTTATGGCATATAAATAGCTATGCTAGGTCACAAATATTTGTGTACTGACAGAAAAATTTTTAGAGTTCCATAAAGGAGCTGGATATGAGTACAAACAAACGTGTGAGCCACAAACCCCACAGCACAGTGAGGGTATTCCTCACGCCAGCTTTCTAACACCTATCTCTCCTCTCAACTCTTAAATTGCAAAATATCTACTCAACAATACACTTAGAAGTTTAAGTGTTGAGGTTGTTACATGCACAGACCCCCCAGAATTATCAGCACAGCTTCCTTAGTAGTTGCTCAGTGGGATAATACTGAAGCCTTAACTTGATGCACTTCCAAGTGCTTTTAGCTGCTTCGCTGGCCTTGTGCTTTTACTTCAGTGAGCATCTCTCCTCCATACTCTAGATTACTTCCTGAAGCCAGACATTTCTCCTTCCTTTTATTTCATTTTATAGCCAACAAATGCTTAATCTTTCCTTGGTGAGCAAAGGTGGCTCTTTTTGTTTCCAGGTGACTCCTGTTTGCTTCCTTGAAAATTAAGATAAATATGCCTTAGGTTTATTTGCTATATTTTTCTTCTACATTGAAGTAAAATCACTCACTAAAAACTTCTAAGTAAACAGATATTATAAACTCTAATTTGTTTTCTAAATACTTAGTATCCATTCAGTGAACTGTCTGACAAAGGACAGCATGCTGTACTGCAGCTCCTACTCTGAAGGGTCTTCCCATCCTTCAAAATTTTCTAAAGCCAGGTGGAACCATTTTTCTTGTTCACCAATACCTGCAGGCAAGAGGTCTCTACTCATTCAGCTTCAAGTGAAATTCTTGCTTGATATAGCATTTTCTGGTTGGTTGCTAGTTTCCTATGATAATTATGTCCTCTACCTGCCACTCATAGTTCCACCTTGATGGTTAGTTGTCACCAGAGGTTAATGTTGCATGCTTTCCTCTTACCCATCTTTCACAAGGTTCTTGACGCAGCAGAATTATCCCTGTAGATGTGATGTGGTGCTTTGCAGGAAATGTAAGGACAGTTAGTGCACAAGAGCTCAACTCCAGACAAACTTTAAGCTGACACCATGGTGATAAGTAAAATTCAATTTTACAAGAATCGTGATATTTTAACACAGAAAAATAACAGCTTTTATCTTCAGAGCCTAAGTAGCTCTGTATCTGGTAGCAACAGGAAACCACACTGTAAACAATATGACAAGCACTGCATTATTACCTGTTTATGTGCTAAATTATATAAATTAAGACAGAGATACACACACACTAAGATTAATTACATTTTAAACTTGCCTCTTAGGGGAACAGAAGTGATTGCAACTATTATTAGCTGTACGGCAGTATTAAAACCAAAATCCAGTCCCATTATGCAAGGCAGTGCTAAAATAGAGTAAGATGCAGTTTTTATTCCAAAGATTTCACAATCTAAATTGACAAGCCACATAGACAAAAGAGGATGATGATTAACGAAGCATTATGCACAGTCACATCACCCAAAACATGCAGCAATACAGTGACAAAGGCCTGACAGAGAAGGGAGCTGTAAAACTTTAGACTTCTCTTCAGCCACAGAAGATGCAATACAGCCAGATCTCACCCCTACACTCTGGAGTTTCTTTCTGGGTGGTCAATGCAATCCCATTTTCTCATGTGACTCTAATCAGCTTTTCACAGTAAAACACCCTCCTTTTCCTATAACCAGTGACCACCGGCTTCTGACAATTTGGTTGATACAAAACTTTTTTTAGCCTCATGAGAAGGCTTTTCCTGAAGCTCAAATCAGCATTTCCTCACTTCTCTCCTCGTCACCCTACAGCCACAAATTCATAAAATAGTTGACAGCTTGGTTTTCAATTAGCCCTTAGAGAAGAAGCTTTTCAATGAGAGGAGAGGATCAGATTTTGTGAGGGTAGCTTGCTGAAAATAACACAAAATCAGACATTTGAAATTCGTTTTCAGCTTATATCTTACCAGAGGAACAATTTCATTGCCTAGAGCATGAAACAGTCTGCAGGAAAGTAGCACAAAACAAAAAGACATTTGAACAGCACTGTCAGGGCTCACTGTATCTAAACATGACAGGGAAACTGTGATGTCAGATCTGTACCTAGCTCTGAAGAAAGCACTCAGACAGGTGCTCAAGTTAATGATATGAGCAAAGCTGCTTTTTTGTAATAAGTAAAGCAGGTTATAGTTCGAAGAGTTATTTTAACAGTCAAAGCCACGTTAAGAGCTAAATGACATACAAAATGGCTCAGCTAGAGAAAAAATTTAGATGGCTGACATATAACCCCCGTGAAAATGACAACAGTGATGGTTACTCCAAGTCCTGCCAGGTGCCCTTTAATAAGCAGAGAATGTGATTAGTGCTGCAATGCAAAGAGACAGCATGCTGCAACATGACTCCATGCTGGTCTGCCAGGAAACCTTTACAATAGAGTCCCTGTCTGCACTGGGATTTTTCATGCATAATAAATAAAGCTATAGAGGGAGTAGCAGACCCAGGCTCCTTGCTGAACACCAGTGCCCCCCACTGTGTATGCTGAAGACTCATCCAAACACCACAACAATGTGAAAAGCAAGAGAGAGAATTTATTTTTCTCTTTGTGGCAAACTGCTGAGTCCCCCAGGACTGAATGTCAGACACATGTCTACATCTGCTGCCTTGTAGGGTTGCTGTGAACATCTAAATAATACTGTCAGCATAACCCAGAGATCTGTCCATCAGCCTGCACAGTTTCCTCTCCCCATTGGTGCCCACTCTGCCATAGAAATACGCCTTTCATAATCACAGAATCATAGACCATTCAGGTTGGAAAAGACCCTTGGGATCACCGAGTCCAACCATCATCTCTACTCTACAAAGTTCTCCCCTAAACCATATCCACCAACACCACATCCAAATGACCCTTAAACACATCCAGGGATGGTGACTCAACCAACTCCCTGGGCAGCCTATTCCAGTTGTAACCACTCTTTCTGTGAAAAAAATTTTCCTAATGTCCAGTCTAAACCTGCCCTGTTGCAGCTTGAAGCTCATGTGGCTGTGTATATATGGAACAGCTAGTTCCACTGCTAAAAACTGAGGCAAAGTAGGTGTTGAGCACCTCAGCCTTTTCCTCATCCTTTGTTACTAAGATTCCCTTTGCATCCAATAAAGGATAGAGATTGCTGTTAATGAACTTATAGAAACATTTTTTATTATTCCTAACAGCTGTAGCTAGTTTGAGCTCTAGCTGTGCTTTGGCTCTCCTAATTTTCACCCTGCAGAGGTTCACTTCATCTTTATAGACTTCATGAGTGATCTGTCCCCTCTTCCAAAGGTCATAGACTCTCTTTTTGTTCTTAAGGTCCAGCCAAGGGTCCCTCTTTTGCCAGGCTGGTCTCCTATCCCACTTACTGTTTTTTTGGCACACGGGGACAGCCTGCTCCTGTGCCTCCTCAGTTACAGTACTTCCTCAACTGATGCTTTATATTATAATTTACTTGGAATCATGGAACTTCGCTAAAAGAACATGACCTTGCTCACTAAGAGGTAATGGTTCCCCTGTAAGAAGCCTACAGCTTCCTTATTACAAAACGTGGAAGAAAAGTGGGATGTCACTAACACCACCATTTTAGGATGTGTATCACCAGTTCTCTAAGTTTGGGGTCATTTTGATCACATTTGTTTTCCAGCTCATAACTTCTATGTTCTTCCAGCATGAGAACATGAAGAAAAATTTTTAACAGATCATGGAATAATAATTTTTACTGCCCCTCTAACACTACTGCACACTAACTAGTTCAGAGCATTTGAAGCAAAAACTGCCATTTGAGTGCTGGGATGTTTTATCCTAATTTCCTCTACAAAGGCTATTCTTCCATTACATATAGTATTACTTTCTACTCCTCAGATGGATGAATTGCAGGTTCAGAGGGATGTGAATGCCCATGTCATGATATTTACAGCAGTGGTTGCACATGAGCCACAGAGAAGACAAAATTCTCAGAACATATTACACCTTCTAAAACACAGTAAACAAAAAAGGCAACAGAAGACAAAAGTAAACCCTTTCTGGAAGGGCCTATTATTTAGCAGAAAGTTGAGAAGTTATTTTAAAAATGCATGAAAATGCTGTTGCATTGAAGACACTGAAACGGGGCTTCCATGTGCAAATGACACTTATGGTTGGGTGGCCACCTTGGGCATTTTGGTTTGGGTTTTGGTTTTTTTTGTTATCATTGTAACATTAATTACACAATGCCCTCTCCACTACCATTACTCAGGAGAAAAAGGAGTGTTAAGCAGCTAACCTGAAAAGAAAGTAGTCCAAAGGAAACAGAACAAGTATCAAGGGAGTAACTGCAGGCCAGTAATCACAAAGCCCAGGTTCTTCTTGGAAACACTGCTGGACCACCATCACCTGAACTGACAGCGGCCCTGTGCTGTGGGTCACTACACAGTGTTATCAAAACTGGGATTTGTGGACTATCTCATTAGAAGGAGGCTTTAAATCCTCCATGCCAGAAAATAACATAGCCCTGAGAAGTCAGAATTCACAACGCTGACTATGAAAGTACAAGGAAAACCCAACGGCACAATTTGAAGCAGAAAATGTTTACTTGAAAGGTCCATGTCTTTATCTTCTGAACACACAAAAATACTTAAAGCATCCAAGTTACCCATTACATTAGATTTAGCATCAGACACTGCACTACTGAAGGCATGCACAGACTGGGTAAGAAATAACTGCTTTTAAATATGCAGTCAAGGAGACCCTAATTCCCCTCTGAAGGCTGCTTTAAAGACGGATTCCAAATGAAGCTAATAAACTTTTCAAACTGTTTTTAAAGCAAGCACTTCTCCCTACTCATCCTCTAGTATCTTTCTTTTAGAAGATTTTTATTGGTTTATACAGCTTGAGAAAACTACTAAAAGCAAGATCAAAAAAGGATAATTATGCTTTACCTAGGTTTCGCAGAGGCAGGCTACAGAAGTGTCATCCTTGTAATGATTTCTTTTTTTGTTTTTTTAGTACTTCAAGGAGGCTTGAATAAAATTGATAGGTTTAATTTTTATTAATATAAACAATTGTATTTGGAGGCTATTCAAGACATTCTGTCCTGTGGCCTGTGCTTGCAGCACAGTCAAGACACGCACGTGTTTTATAGCAACTCTACTTCTGCATAGTTAATATAATTTGATTATTTAAATTGTAACATTGCTTGAGCTGCATGTGGCATGCTAAGTGTTCTCTTAAAGGATAACTATTTTTTTTAAAAAAGAGGATCAAAGTCCCAATGGGGAGCAGGCAGGAACCTGTAAGAGCCTTCTCCGTAAAGACCATTTTTAATCACATGCGTTTTAGGGTAAGAATTAAATCTCCTTACTTTTTCAGTGTTGAAAACACTGTCGACCCCTGAACCTGGAAAAGCTCAACTTTGTCATAGTGATTTAGCTTCTTTATGTATTCCAGTCATTATAAAATTCTGCCTTAATATCATGAAGTGCAGTGCTACATGGTACAGGTTGAAAAGTCAGCCTTTGTTATGCTAAGTAAATACACAGTTTTCAGCGTTGGAAGATGTTTTTCAGATGTAAGATGCTATCCTACATTTATTTAATAACTATCCATTTTTTTTTCAATCCAAAATAGGCTGGCTCCCATGATGATTAATCTTTGGTTGAGGGGAAAAGCACAAGATCTTTTCTTTTTTAGCATGAATTTTCATTTTCAAGTGAAAAATAATACAACATGAAAAATATTAGAATACTCGCAAATTTCAGAATTAGTGTCACAGGACAACCACAAACCAAAACACTGTTTTTACAAAGAGCTAGAAGTGAAGATGTTCACACTTTTTCATGTCCTAATTATTACTTCTGAAGTTCAGAAATGTAGGCATATTTGAAGACAGCCCACACCTCTTTTTCATCAAACATGTACCTCATGATCAAACGAAACAGAATTTCTTTCAATTTACCTATGAAAAAGGAGTCAGTGCTATCACAGTGAAGAGAACAGCCAATTTTTGCACTGACTTCAGTAGAAGAAAGCAAGAAAAGAAAATTCAAATAACTGAACCGTACAAATGGCTGCAGACTATATAAAGTAACACGACAAAGCTAACTGCTTGCTAGCCCTACAAATCAAAGTTTGTGTCATCAGCAAGATGATTAGAACTCATCTTCAGCATTTGTAAAATGAATCATAAATCTAGCCTCTCTGTCTTACAAATATTTCTATTTACAAGATGATAAAGCACAAACAGATTGAGATATAAAACCAGAAATAGTGACTTGAATATTATACTCTTAAAGACTTGGTTTTCCATTTATATTTCATATGAAGCTTGAATTATTTCAGTGTAGAAGTCAATCACTCAAGCATTTACCAATTAAGAAAGAAACTGATGATATAGTTGTCCTAAATAAACTCTGCCTGAATGATAAGTTATTAGAAAATTGTACTATCAAGTAGACATATTTATGGAAGCCCATGTGATGTCTTTAAGGAGTGTAAGAGCTGACAGCTTTGAACTAAGAGTGACAACTGATTGTAGAAATCCTACTGCAAAATGTTCTAGAAAGTCAATCTTTTGAAAACACATGTAAAAATTAATTTCAGGAATAAAATGTATTAAAGTGTTTAGCTAAAAAAATATTAATATCACATCTCTAGTGTCCTTAAAATAAAACTAACTAGCTTCCAACTTTGATATTCCATTATTTCAATTAGTGTAGCACACAGCTTAGACAGGCACAGGAAGTTCTTTACATATTCAAAGGTCTTAGTTTACTGTAACTTACTTCTAGAATTCCTTTCTCGTACCCATTTTTTCCAGTTTAAAAGGACATAAGAAGAAAGTTGTTTAAACTCAACACCTTGCTTTCGTTCACACCAGAGGCATCCACTAGCATTATGCTTTTACTTCATCAATTTAGCAAGAAACACAGTGTGATTCTTCAGACTGCTCTTGACAATCAATACAGGCATGTGACACTGAACAAGTAGGGAGAAAGTAAAGGGAAAAAATATTTTCTTAAAGCCAGTCATAAACTAAGTGGAACTTAAGTTCACTACAAGGTTTAATTGTAGAAGGACAACTACAGTACACATGGAAAAATAGTACATATCCAGAACACTACCTTTGTGGCCACTTAATGAAACTGGTAAGACACCAAGTTAAAATAAGTACCCTAAAAATGAGGATACGGAATGCAGGTTGGATGCAGCTGGTTTCTCCACACCTGTCACTCAAGAAAATCAAGGAAATTCCTCACTGTACATTTCAGCACCCCAGTTAGGGCAATCAAAACTGTCTGTGTGGATGGAGTGCTGGACCGAAACTTAGAAAGCTGTTTCAATTCCAGCTCTGATTAGCATAGAATTCCTTTCTTCATCTTTTTCACCCTGACTCTTAATTAGGATAATTATGCTGACCTCCTTTATACAGCATCTGAGTATTTAGAGGTTAAAATGTTATTATATCATCATAGAATGATATCACAGAATGGTTTGAATTGGAAGGGACCTTACAAATTATCTAGTTCCAATAATAATGACCCCGTATCAAACTCCAGTTATCAACTCATCACATGAAAGCAAGAATTAATTCCTGGAATTAATGCACAAAATTCAGTTTTTCCACCACCATTAGCTTCCTAGTACTTTCATCATTACTACAACACCTGCATTATATCAAAATGCACTAAAGAACCTGACTACCAGTGACTGACATTTTTAATATTTTCCAAGCTTCAAACAAAAAGACCCAAGATTATTTTTTTTCACTGAAAATTTCCATGTTAAACAAAGACACTTTTGACCAGCTTCAAGCTTAGATGCTACAGACTGAATGGTTGCAACGGCTCAGTTCTAAAACAGGCAAACATATTTTGCTTTTATGTCCATCAAGCCTTCTCTCCTTACAAAGGCTGGTCAACAGGGGCACTTTTTCATCATCACCCACTTATGCTACTGGTTTTTCTTGTTCTTTCCTCCACATCTGTATGTTACTTCCCTCCTTTCAGCTGCACACAATGTCCTTAATCACCCCCTATGTTTGATGTCCACGTTTTTCTTTCATCTTGTGCTACTTAAAAACAAAGAAAAAGGTGACGGGATTTGATATAAAATTAAGCTACTTACCAACTACTGCCAGATTATGCTCTGAGCCACATGCAATCTGAAAAAGAAGTATGAATTAATAAAGACAGCCCTCTTAACAGCAGGAAGACAACGGCAATTACAACAGGAAATTCAAAATTAACCTGAAACTAGCAATACAGTTTATAGGATGCAAAATCAAGGTTGAAGTGCTCTGACTTTTAAACAAATTTTCACTACAGTCTCACTTAAGAGACTGGTGGCAGCAAGGTATGTTTGTTTTGTTAATAAACAGGCATTTTCTTTTAAAAATGCAGCCGCTGCTGACATTTCTATCCTAAGGACCAAGACTGGCCACAATTCTGCAAAAACATCACACCCTTGACAATATCCACTGAATCCAACAAGACTATTCACGGGCATACAGCAAACGCAAGTTAAGCCTTTGCAAGATCAGAGCCTCAGAGAGACAGCTGGGAATCAGAAGAATGCTGAAGATCTCAATTTCTCTTATCTATACTATTTTTCCATATAATGCCCATAGAACTGTACAAATTAGGCTCAGTGTGGTAAATCTAAAGCGACATATTCCTAAGGTCATCTGTCTAGAATGGAGGAAAAATACCACAGAACTCAACTCTTCTAGTAGCAGCAGGTTGGTTTAATTTTTTTAAGTTGCAGAAAAAATAAACCAATGCAAACATTTTCTCCCAAGCTCAGTAGTGATGGAAATAAGTTATGAATTTTTTTCAAAACAAACTCAGAGTATTTTTCTTTCTTCTTTGCATCTAATATGAATGTGTCAGATGTCACATGGAAAATAAGGGGGTGATTGGTGATAAGTCAACATGGCTTCACTATGGGCAAATTGTGCCTGACCAATTTTGTGGCCTTCTACAATGGGGCTACAGAGATGGTAGACAGTGGAAGAGCAAATTACATCATCTACCTGGATTTGTGCAAAGCATTTGACACTGTCCTACACAATATCCTGGTCTCCAAATTCAAAAGATATGGATTTGACAGATAGACCACTTGGTGGATAAGTAATTGGTTGGATGGCCACACCGAGAGAGTTGTGGCCAATGGCTCAGTGTCCACGTAGAAGACAGTGACAAGTGGTGATTCCTCAGGGGTCAGTACTGGGACCAGTGCTGTTCAGCATCTTTGTTGGAGACACGAACAGTGGGATTTAGTGCATCCTCAGCAAGTTTGCTGACAATACCAAGCTGTGTGGAGGGAAGGGACGCCATCCAGAGAGACCCTGACAGGCTGGACAGGTGGGCCAGTGCCAACCTCATGAAGTTCAACAAAGGCCAAGTGCCAGGTCCTGCACCTGGGTCGGCACAACCCCAGGCACAAATACAGGCTGGCGGGAGAGTGGCTAAGAGAGCAGGAGAGGAAAAGAACTTGGGGGTGGTAATAGATGAGAAGCTCAACATGAGCTGCCAGTGTGCACTCACAGCCAAGAGGGCCAGTTGTGTCTTGGGCTGCATCAAAAGAAATGTGGCCAGCAAGGCCAGGGAGGTGATTCTGTCCCTCTGCTCTACTCTGGTGAGACCCCACCTGGAGTACTGTGTACAGCTCTGGAGCCCTCAGCACAAGAAAGATACAGAACTGTTGGAAAGGGTCCAGAGAAGGGCCACGAAGATGATCAAAGGCTTGGAGCACCTCTGCTATGAAGACAGGCTGAGACAGTTGGGGTTGTTCGGCCTGGAGAAGAGAAGGCTCCAGGGAGACCTTGTATCAGCCTTCCAGTACCTGAAGGGGCTACAGGAAAGCTGGTGAGGGGCTTTGGGGCTTTTCACCAGAGAGGGCAGTGATAAGACAAGGGTTTTAAATGGAAAGAGGGGAGATTTAAGTTAGACATGAGGAAGAAATTCTTCACCATGAAAGTAGTAAGGCACTGGAATAGGTTGCCCAGGGAAGTTGTGGATGCCCCCTCCCTGGAGGTGTTCAAGACCATTTTGGATGAGGCTTTGTGCAGCCTGGTCTAGTGTGAGGTGTCCTTGCTCATAGCAGGGGGGTCGGAACCTGATGATCTTTAAGGTCCTTTCCAACCTTAACCAGTCTATGATTCTATGTTTAAGTTGCTTTAACACGTATCATGTAGTACCACTCACTGAGCTTTTGATGATGGTAACACAAGCACCAACAGCATCCCACTGCCATATTGCAAGGGCTCATCTCTCCCACTGAATTATATTTTGCAATGTCAGTGGTGACATAATTTCCTGAGGTAATACAGACGTCATCTTACACAAAGTTACTCTGCTGAGCGTCCTCAAGTTTTAAATTAAAACACAAGTAATTCCCGCAAAATCCTCTGCCCGATTCACTGTCTTACACCTAGCTGACAATTATATGTATTACTGAGCTGAAAATTAATAATCACATTCTTCTGCTTTGTAAAAGTACACTTGCAATCATAAAAATATCAAACAGTTGTACATTAAAAAACAGAAGTCTATACCATCAAAATTGTATATTCTTTTTGTGTGCACAACTTTATAGCTTTTACAGCCAGAGAAACTGCTGCAATCACCTCAATGCCTGCATAACATGAAACCACAGAAGATAGTGCATATCTTGTACCCAGCTCACTGTGCTTGAGCATTTGCTGGCAAAGATACCCAAAACTGACATATCAGCTTGAGCCACTGTGTTACAAATAAACACTGTGATCACTAGGACTCACAATGTACCTGCACCACACCTGAGACATGAAAACATTTGGTCAATACCATCGTAACACAACAATGGCAAGAAAGACAATGCAGATATTTTAGGATAAAGCTGCTTAGCCAAGACATTAAAGCATTTAGGAAAATAGAACAAGAAAAATAATTCAAGTCACAGCACACTCCAAAATTGACTCATTTTCAGAAAAATCAAGACAAAGCAGCAGGAAAAGCAATGCCTTTGCAAGTGCACTAGCAGGGCTGCATCAAGTCTTCTATTCCACAATATTGCACACATGCAAAGCCTTAAACCTTGGCTGTTAAAATGCATAAATCATCACCATATCCCGTATCATTATCCTCATCACAAGTCAGAGCCCTACACGGGAGTAGAGCTGGTTCCTAATGCCTATTCACTGGCTAATGCTTCCCATCAACGCTTCTCGAGCTTAAAGGTTGATGCCATGGAAACAAGATCCACACATGGGAACACACACAAAGGCTTTCTAGCAAAAAAACGAATCCTGCATCTTCACTAAGTGTTGAAAATTGCAGATACTGAAGCTGCTGATAATAAAATAAATTTTATCTGAGGTGTGAATTATCCTACCTTGGCTACTTCCTAGGAAATATACTAACACAGGCATCAAATCAAAAGCATAAGAACTGCTCATGCTGGTGGCTCATATTTACTACCATGACTCCCTTCAGAAACACTACAGAAAAAAAAAAAAAAAACAAACAAACCACAGAACAACAACAAAAAAACCCAATCAAACAAAAAACAAAACAATACAGAAAAAAAAACCCACACACAAAAACCCACAACACCCAAACAAGGTGCAGTTTAGAATGTAAACCGTCTCCTGCCAAGGAAGCAGTTTCTTCCTGTATCTAATACCAGCAGCTACAGAGCCTGCAAACCAGATAAAAGAATGCTGGTGACCTCAAAAAGCTTTGTTCTCTACTCAGATAGCTGTTACACTGCCCACCACTCAGAGCCACCTATCAGCCAGGTTATCAGGCTGTAAGGGGGTCAGTGAAACCACACTGAGTACCAGCAGAGCAGGAACTGATGCATTATACAGACTCACCAGCTCTGCCAAGCTGCCCCCATGGCAGCCACCCAGTATGGCTCTGCAGCCCGATGGGGTAAAAGCCACTGCAAAGCACAGATGACAAGTGCTGCTGCACCCCCTTCAGCCAGGCAAAAGCCACCTCAGTGGAAGTGCAAGTTTTGCCAATAATTACTGAAATTATGCAAAATCACAAAATGCTGAAGGCATTGCCCTGGATTCACATTCGATGGCCCAGAGCAAGGACAGCACAGACCATGCACCAGCAGCAGCGCTGTGCTCCAAAGAACTTGCTAGATTGAGAGCACAAGGTTCACCACCTCTGCCTTACTGCAGGGTGTCACCATCTGACAACACAGACTGACTTTGTAGGAACCCCCAAATAAAAAACACCCTTAAGGGACTTTAAAGTTAGCTTTCTGAAACAACAGCATTATTCACTGTCCATGCTACTGGCTGCAGGCTCCACCATCCCCAAGGGATTGCTGCCAGCCTGCACACCTCTGACTGGAGCTCAGAAGGGACCACACCACAGAAGCAAAGCAAGGTTCCCACTGCTTAATGGGAAGTGCTGCCTTGCAAGTATTTCATAACATTTTTGTTACAATAAGCTTTAAAACATGACACCCTGTTTTCATTATGACTCCCAACAACAGGTAACAATCAGCCAAGAAGACATAATTTGCTGGTACAAATAGGGACCAGTCAGAGAACAGCACTGCTGAACAGATGTTTTATGCTTACATTAGATGTAATAAACTCTGCAGTCACTGCAGGTCACTGGGAGAAGCTTGGTATTTACTGCAGCAATCATCATTTTCTGGCTACTTCTCTTCTGTCCCCACCCCCAATGTGCTGCAGAGAAATTACATTCCAACAGACATCTGCATGCTCCCAGTGGATAAGTACATTTAAGGGTACTTATAAACACACAATAATGCTTTCTAATTGGCCAACATTTTTATCTTGTTTTAATTGAAAAAAAAATAATTACTAATCATAAAGACAAATCAGAGTAACCACTAGTGAGTGAAACATTCTGTGAACCTAAAGAAACATGATGCCCTACACTGAAATAATTCATATTAAAAGTTTCTTCTCTGCTTGGAGGAAAAATTGAGAAGAGTTGGGCAAGGATATTGTGATCTTGATGTAAATGATCTCAAAGCACTTCAGAAACCCCTGTGAGACAGGAAAAGAATGCTTAGGAACCATTTCACTCAGAACTCATTTACCTTATGATCCGTGCCCTTTCAACCATACCTAAATTGTTTGTTTCTTCCCTTAAATTCTGGGTTAGTAAGTGGTACTCTACCTTGCAACGGTTGCAGTTTAGAGCCATCCATTCAGATTTAACACATGTGGCAAAGAAGCAGCCAAGGACCCAGAATTTTATTAATTATAAATAGTCAGGATATAAGCTGCATAGATGGTGAGGAAAGACCCTAGCACAGCAACCACTAACTGGGCAAAACACCAACATCTTTCTGCAGCCCACAGATGAGCCTGTGGCCCAGCCCTAACAAAATATTAGTTGACTGGATGTAAAAGCAGTAGGTTATATAAAATAAAGTCTTTCCATTAAGATTAAAACATTTTTATATTTAAAATACTACATGAAATAGTAAAATAATTTTGTAAAAACTTGTTTAATGTATATTATATATACGTTCATGGATATTTGTCTGTATGTATGTGTGTATACACAACATACGTACGTGTATGAGGAAGAGAAAGTTATCTACTCAAGATGATGTTATCAGGGAAGATGGTTCAGAGGAGAAGTTGTGGTAAATACAGAGTGCCTCCCCTTCTTATATCTGGGATAAAGATCTTTCTGAATGACAGCTAACCCTCATTTTACTCCCCCACAGTCCTATGAGGTAAGAAAGTATTGCTTTCTGCCTTGTAGACAGTAAACAAACAAATAACAGGTTAAAACTCATGTGGATATTTAGACACACACTCATTGATGTCAAAAGTTAATTAAGAGACAAAGTATCATTTGTCAACCATCTCCTAAGGGACTTCCAAGCACAACAAACAAGTCTGATAAAGCATATAAAAATCCAAGTTTCAGGCTAGTATCTTGGCCACAAGGCTATTCTTTCTTTTCTTTCTGTACTGCAAGGGCTCCAACTGAGGGTCTGTTGCACAAATCGTAAGAAAAAAGACTGAGTCAGAACTACAGGGAAAGTAGCCTTGTGCTGCAGCAGAGCGGAAGGGACAGTAACAGGGGGGGTTGCAAGGAAGAGGCCTGGGGAGCTGGACCCACAGGGGGGATTGCAGAATGAAAACTCACAAGTGTCTGAACAGCAAGTTGCTGAGCTAGAAGAACAAATGGACCTCAACGCCGTTTATTTTTGGTTCACTGCCCTACGAGTGCAGGTTAATTCCCTACAGTGCAATTATTTCACAACACATTCAAGGATACAGAGATTTCCATCACTTCTCAAAGATAAGAGCATGATGTACAAAAAAGGTTTCTAAGGATAGAATCATAGAATCGTTTTGGTTGCAAAAGAACTTTTGAGATCATCAAATCCAACCAGTAACCCAGCACTGCCAAGTCCACCACTAAGCCATCTCCCTAAGCATCACATCTACACATCTTTTAAATACCTCCAGGGATGGTAACTCAACAACTTCCCTGGGTAGCCTGTTTATAAAGTTGCATCCAGATTCTAGCCACCACCATTTCTAACTTTTTAATTGCACAAAAGCACAGCTCTTTCAAGAGAGAGATAGAGAGGGGCAAGGGAAGGAAACCATAAAAAGGGTGTGAACACAAGTACTTTTACCAAGGACTTTGTATTTGCCTTTAGCCATGGCATCTCATATGTTTTGACAAATCACGCTGTAAGGAAATTGCCAGTGCCAGAAGACAGCAAATTTTATTACTTCTGGGATCAGAAGTCCTAAGGAAATGAGAAAAGGTGATCAAGAGACTGCAGATCAAAGCTTACGTAAGACAGGGGAATCTTCTCTCCCAGAGCTGTTCTTCCATGCCCTTGATTAATGTATCAGAACTATTATTTGCACTGTCTACACACTCTGCCCAACTACATTTGTAGGCAGAATTCTACCGATGTGAAAAAATAAAATAAAAGTAATCTAATTAGCAAAGCTGTCCTATTTCCAATGATCCTTCACAAGGAACTGTGTTTCACTTCTGGATCATTTGACTCCTGATTGATAAGAAAGCAGCTTGTTAACCTAGTAACCTTCCCCGGCAAGCAGTCTAAGTGTGTTATTGCAGTTTAATGCAACACATGTTAGCAGCAAATTTCATGATCTTACAGGCCTTTTCTAAACAAAACAATTCTAAGATGCTAACACAAGTATGACAAAAATCTTTACAAGTTAGCAAGGCTCTTCTCCATTGCTTGAAGATTTTCCAATTAGTTTTTGTGTCCTTCTTCAGGGACTTCCCTTCTCTTCTTGGGGTTCAGAAAGCATTAGCATCTTTCACTCCAGGAAAATAAAGCTCTGTCACTTTTGTATCCCAAAGTCTAAGTACTCTGTCAAAATTCGCCAATGCAACAATCAAGACCTGTGCCACAAACCAAATTTTGTTTATCCTTTAATCACCTTTAAAATTAACCAAGTCATGGTCATTCAATCCCAGTTTGTTTTCTGTAACAAAATCCCCATTCAGTGTTCAGTATGTTGTGAAAATTAAAACTAAAGTATCCATTATGATTGACAAAGAAAGTGTCAGCCACATCAGCTCTGACTGTTCATGTGTACCTACTTCCAAGCCTATGTCTGTGCAGAGTAAATGGCCAGAATCCTCACTAACATTACAGACATCTCTATCTACATCCAAATATGAACTAGAGGAACAGGACCTTCAGCAGATGCACAGTTTTACCCATAGGAACTTCATCCTCTATTTCAAAATTATTTTGATTTAGACTGTTTCATCCACAATTCCCAGCTCCTTACAGTCTCACTGCCTCTCTCTCCTAAATTAAATGAAAGGCAGTAAGATGAATACCTTACAATCTGTTTGGGCTTACTTTGGGGACTACAACTAGTTTGCTCTTTATTTGAGGCCACAAACACCACTTCGACAGAAGAAATTAAAGAAACAGACCACAGAAACAAGAAGTTTCAAAACCTCTTTATACATTGATCTGACTGTATCATCAACAAACACATCCTTACTATCAGATTACTGTGCTGTTTTCAGATCAAGAATTTTGGCATACCAAAAAAAAAAAAACCTTGGTATGTTTTTTCTTCCTGTGTTATTTTACATCCAAACAGCAAAAAGAAAAACATTCATTATAGCATATAAATGTCATCATTACCTATCTGAATGTTCTAATTTCTAGTACTGTGAACTTAATGAAATTAATTGCTCTATTAAACAATGATTGCAGACAAAAATTCTGTCAAAGTATATATTATCCAACGTTCTACAGGCTTGGAATAAAAGCCGTGACAGCAAGTATTTGGCAACAAAACATGAAATTCTACTTAACTACTTCCAGGGTCCTCTGGTGGATGTATAATTGCAGTTTTAAGTTTTTCAACAGAATTTGGGCTTCACATCTCTTTCCTCATGGAAATACAGTCTATCATTTTTCATCCATTTGTACATATCATAGGAACTCGGCTCTCCCCTAACTCTGGTGTTACAGCAAACAATCTCACTTCAATTCTTCCACTTTAAAAAAAAAAAAAAAAAAAAAGGGGCAAAAAAAAGAAAGCTGAGAACTCAGCATACACAGCCTGCAAGATTACACAATAGCATGAAGTCTTGCATTTTTGTAGAAAAGGGACTTCTTGTGAAGTTCATAATCTCAAAAAAATTACTGTCTGGGTATTCTATTTGGATATTGTGAACAGGCAGACACTGTCCCTAAAATATCCTCTTAAAGGAGGTAAGTGCTGGTAGAATGGTCATGACTGGGGTCATATTGCCTCAAGAGAGAAGCCATCATTTGATTATGCCTGCTCAACCATACTGCCCAGAGGGAACTAGCCCCACAGATATAAGGTCTGACTTTGTTGACTCTTCTATAACCCTTCTTTTTCTAGCATGCAGATTTTTGGAACATCCTTACAGTATTTTCTTCTTTGACACATTTTTCACCTAGACTACCCTTCACCAAAAATTGCATCCAAAATGCCAAGCAGTATTATCAAAATATTATTATCAATTATGTAATTAAGGAATACTACTCATATTAAAGTGCAGAGGCTTTTTTGCTTCTTCCAGCAATAAATCCAAATTAATTATAGAATTTTCAATGTTCCAGTTCTTTAACACCCAACACAGGGAACTGGGAAGATGAATTTTCAGATAAATGACTAAATGTTCAAGGAAGCTCTCATGCACAACTGGACTGACCTTTCATCTCACTGATAGTCCTGCTTGACCTCACTGAGCACTGCTGCTTGCATAAACCACCATTATACAGATACACTCATACCAACAAGGATTTTAAAAACTACTTAATCTCCAAAACATTTTATGTACTTTGAAAGAAACAAGCAGGTTACTGGAAGTACACAACCACTACTGTGTAATAAAATTTGAAGTGTCCTTCATTGGACCCAGTGCCTTTGGGAAATACTCTTTAAGGTAACTACCAGCTGTTCAAGAATGCAGACCTTTGCCTCATTCCACCAAACCCCTCACTGTTTCTTTCTCTCCCACATATATGCATGTAAAAACAAAAATGTTATCAACTTCATTTGAAGTTAAAAACCCAGCAGAACATGAAGAACTCCTGAAATATGATAAAATAAATATCAGAGGGAAAGAAACATTCTTCACACACCAACTACCTCAGCTTGGGGACAGAAGTTTCTTGGTTCATTTACTTTCAAGCAGAGCTGCAGGCTTGCAGCTTCTGTAAGGGTTTAGCCTTGTATAAAAACATCAAGCCATGAATTTTGCTGACTGTCTGCTCCTTTACCTCCCAAAATAAATGGTGCTTATGCCTTTAGGGTGTCATGTAACCCTGCTCTTCAATGTCTTCTCTGTCTCTGCAGCACTTAGTAACTGCACAGCTCCCTGCAGCAAGCTTGCTGAAAATAAATAAAATGTAAACTCACTAAGAGTCCAATGCAAAGATTACTAGAAAAGCTCTACTGGATAAAAAGAATACCCTTTGTAAAGACTCAAACAGGGAATGAGCCTTAATGCTAGTCGCAAAGGAAGAATTAGGAAAAAAACATGTCTGAAGTGACTCTACACAGCTGATAAAAAGATATTTTTGTTTAAAAGCTGAATTATCATTAAGTCTTCAAAGTTCTCTTTTTTTTTTTTTTTTTTTAATATGACTATAGTCAGAGCATATTCTGTTAGAAAATCATCCATTACCTCAAGAAAACAGCTGTAGGACAAGAGTAGAGAGAAGAGAAGAGAAATTCACAGACCATTGCTGTTGCTCCACTGGAGTGAGGTCAGAGGACATCTGTGCTTTTCAGGAATGGAAAATGGACTGCAGATGGCCAAAACCAGGTAACCCAGGCACCCCAACAAACCTCCAGCTATTCACATTCAGGGTAACCACTCATTCACCTCAGCTGAGTTGTTCTTTAAAACCATGCATTTGTTCCAGTTTATTTTGACCTAGCAGATGCCTAATTACAAGACACTTCTATTATGCATGATCTCTCTCACACAATATCCATTCCTTCCTCTCTTTCAGTCTTCACTACCTTTGAGGCATGAATCTTCACATCAGTACTATCAAATCAGTTTCAAATGACCTTTTCTTCTCTCATTTCTTCAGGGAACATTTCAGTCTGCTCAACTTCAAAGGCTCCTAGTCTTGCCAGGAGACCAAATGCTGCAGAGGCAGAATAAGCTGAGCTGTGCCCACCTCACAAGCCAAAGGATGCATTGAATGGGCATTTTATTCATGTTATGGAACATTTTTTCTTATGGCCCATTTCTAAACATGACAGCACTTTTCCAGTTTGAAAGAACGAAGCAAATAATATAACCACTACAATACCATTGAAGTCTAACTGTGAAAAGTGTGGTTTCACAAAACCAACTAAACACATACTAATTTAATTGCAGAATTTGCTGATGTATGTTGTGACCAGTGCCTACAGGAAAACAAAGCAAGCCTTTTCTCAAATTCTCATGCAGTAATACACTCTGTTCAGTAATCCATAACTGGGAATGGATATCATCCAACACCAGTCATCTGCAGTTGATGCTGCAGAAGCACTAAGCAATCACTAGCTTTTTTTTTATGCCTCCATAGGTTAAAAACAGGGCTTTCTTTCTCAGGAGCAAATACTTCCTTGACTAAGAAGCCAACAGATGAGGCCAAGCTATAGGTGCAGTCTTAATCAATTATAATATTAACAGAATATAGCCTTGGAACCATAACAAACTGAGAACGCATTTGCTCCAGTGAGCCCCCTCCCTCAAGTCAGGCAATTTCCACTACACCATAAGGAACTAACAGGATAAAACCCCAGTCTTATAAACATGAAGCCCAGTTTCTGGAGAACTTTGGTTATAGCAGCCAAATTCAAATATGGCAATTTGGCAAAAAGGACCAGTAAATATTCTTCTTCTGTATGGGACCCTCACAAGGCAACAAGATCTTACAAATTTAAGCTTAGTTTGAGTCCACATAATAGTCGTATTTTTACATTTTCTTAAAAGTGAATAATCCTATTATAGCAGTATTGCACGATGGTGCCAGATTGGCATGAACCACGGTATCTTCATTTGTGAACTATGGCTGACCAGAATCTTAATCTGGTCTCCCTGCTACAGTTAGAGATGGCTTGCATTTGACTGCAAGACATTTATGGCCAATAGTTATTTCTCCCAGAGAGAGAAATACCTTCTGGAATAAAAAACAGCTTTAACAAAACAAATATTGAAAAGTTTTCATTACTCACATCCACTTGCACACTGACTGCAAACACATGATTTACAATGTAGCAATCCTTGTTTGTTTTTTGAGGAGGGGTCCTATTTTCAGCCTAGTGGAATCCCTTGCTCCATCTGCATTAAGACATCACACACATAACTGAGTACTACCTACAAAGAAGACCGGATGGATAGTGAAGGTCTTGCAGCATGAATTCATTTAGAGTTCTTGCAATTAAGTGGTTGTAAATGAATTAAAACTCCAGAAGAAGCTAATAAAACTTGATAAATGGGAAACTCTGAGACAGATAAAATGTACTGTGGTCAGGTACAGTATAATAAATCTTCCTGGATACCAAAAAGAATAATTTAGACTGTTCACATGTAAAGATAGATTCTAAATTATTTGGAATCTCTCAGGGGAACTATCCAGCATTACGCTGTGTATGACTCATCACAAGTATCTGTTCAATGTCTAACAGCAACCAAAAAGCAAGAAATTAGGCTGCTTTAGAGAGGGAAACAGTATTGACATTTTCTCACATAGAACAATTGCATTTCACAGTTTCATTCTGATACCACCAGGAAAAAGAGATGAGTACCCATAAAAAGGAAAACCAAATGTCTAGACCTAAAAAAAGCAATAGGAACATGTAAAAACCAGCCCAAATAATGCTGAAGACCAAATTATTTATTCTTCAAAAACTAATAGCAGACACCAGTATTTCAAAATAAAGCCTTTTACAAAATCCTAGTTGGAAGTAGCTTATATGACTACTTGGAATCGTACCAAAATTGCTTCTCTTTATTCAGGGAAGACAATTTCAGTCCAACTCACTACCAGCCTGTCTAGCAGCCTAAGTTCACCAAGGCCTTTTTGTTTTCATACTACTAGTACCAAGGAGATTCTGCTATAAAGGCTCCACAGCTCTGTGACAGACCGAACCAATGCTGTTCCCTAAAGAAGAATATTTTGAAATGGAATGAGCAACAAGGGAATTATGTCTTTTTTTGTCTTTTTTTTTTTTTTTTTTAATAAAAAGGCAAAACTCACCTCTTTTGTTATAATTTGCCAAATGTGCCAAATGAAGGCACAAGACATGATTTGCTCTGTACACGAAGCATAAAGGATCTTACTGAAATGTTAACTTAAAATCTACCATCACATCAAATGAAGAGGAGACAGTCGCAGATCTGTTGATTTTCCTCCAGTGTTTCAACTTTTCCATAGGTTTCAAGTTTGTTCAAATCAATCCCATACTGGATCCAATACAAGAGCAGCAGAGGCTCAGCACACCTTTCTAACAAGCACTGACCTTGATGTTCAGACACTTGAGAACAGAAGTAATCCTTTTGGGCCACCGTAACACCACAAAGCAAACTCAGATGATGTCCATCTCAGACCCCACATCATTCAAAGATGCTCCTGCCTGATGAATGAGGCAAATCTCTCCTCCTGTTACTACGACCTGCATTCTTGTTCCCAAAATGTATGACCCTACACTTGGCAAAACTGACCTGCCTGGTGTCTGCCCTCCCAAAGTAGGACAGTCCAGATTTTTTTTTTTTTTTTACAGTCCAAATTGCTATTTTTTAATAGTATTGAATCGACTAGAAACACACGTATTTGATGGAAGACTGCAATGCACAGTGATATTCTAGGACCCCTCACAGCTAGTTAGTAATTTTTTTATGGCTTTTTCATTTTTTAGTGGTTGTTTTTGTCATTTTGCATCTTTATCACTTCAGAATGCCACACAGTCTAGCCAACTGCCTGACACAAATCCAAGTATATTACACTGGCATTTGAAAATCTAAGTATGGTACAACTGCATTTGACATTGATACATTTATCAAACTTTCATTTCATAAAAAATAGGTATCACATTAGTCTGACAAGACATATTCTCCACCACAGTCACACATTCACTGCAAGCAACTATATTATCATACTTAAAACCTTTATTGATCAAAATTCATGTCAGCAACACTATTATTTCAGCCAAGGCAAATACCAGGCTGACAGGCCTGTAATTATTTGAGTCATCTAGTTCAACCTTTTAAAATATTAACAGGGTATTGTCTTTCAGTCAGTCTTCTGAAACTTCCCTGATGTTCTGAAAAAAAAAAAGTTCTCAACAGCCTAGAGAGTGCTTTGGCCATCTGCCTTAAAACTCTGAAATGCAAATATTTCAGCCTTCCTTTTTAAAATTCCACCTTTAGAGGTTGAGTAAATGTTGGTACAGAGAAGGAAATCTCATCACTGTATGATACTTCTGCTTTCTCGTCAAATGCAAAAAAGTAATTATTACGTAAAATTTCCCTTGCCTGGGCTTGATGTTCTGCTAATGGACATATTTAAGATGTTTTAGTATTGACAGTGCATAGTTCCCTCTGATTGTCTTCAAGAGCAAACTCACCCACATTATCGCAGCTCTTTTCCTATCCATATTAGATGGATAGTGATGTGGTGGCTCATGGCAGGCAGCACTTATCCCTGCTTCAGAATCTTTCCAAAATCTGGTTAACTCATTTAACCTAAAGTGACATACACAGCCCAGCTAAGATAAAGAATAACAATAAGGAAACTCCTTCCTGGATATTCTCAAATCTGATTGAACTGAAGCACCACTGCACGACATGTAAAACCCACCTCATCTGCCCAGAGTTCTCAGGCCATCAACTTCCGAAGTGCTTTACTCTCACAAAGAAGGTCATTGTGTGCAAAAGATTGAGAACTGCTCAAACATCCTGTGAAGGAAGTGAGGTGTATGAACTCATGTCCAAACATGATGCTCACATGTTGGCAAATACCATGAGTATCAGAGTTTGCCAGTAGCCAAAGTTTTTGTAATTTTGTCTTGAGAGCTCTCTAGCCAATTTACCTCTTCCGGACACAGAACACTAGCTTGAGATCATATTCTCCTCAATGTCACTAATGAACTCACACTAGTATCTACTCCTTTGCCCAGCATCTCCAGTGTTTGCTCTAAATACAAGCTACTTCCCCTTAATGGAGGTGGCATCTGTACTGCATGGTTGCCCTGCTATTACAATTTCAAATAACAATGGGAATGGAAGCATGTCACTTCCAATGACTCCAAACACATGTAACTACTGCTCTCAGGCAGCAGAAAAAAAGGACAGTATCTGATTTTCAAATTATTTCAATATATTGGAATATCATCTTCTGGGAGAGATTTCACCTCAAAAATATCTGAAGCGTTTTAAAGGTTACAGTATCACACCACTCCCAACTACCTAGCCAAAAAAAAAACACCCTAGCAACTTAATGCTGAAATACTGTGGTACTTGCTGGATAAGGAAGAACCTGGGTAGTCATGATACCATTAGAATCTAAAAAATATTTGGACTAGTTTACTCTTATTTTGAATTTTATACTATCCAAGGCTTTTTACACCTCTGAGTAAAGTCCTGTTACATTTTAATACATTCACTTATTTTCAAATGACTATACTTTTGTCATCTTTGCATAAGCATGCAACTGTTTTTATTACAGAAAGCCTGAATTATTTTTAATTTTTTTTCAGATCTTGCATCTCTTTCCAATTTCTCCAGAGAGTATTCTGGAAGACTACTGCTGGAGATGGAAGTAACCCATTCCCAAGCTCAGAGGATCGAAGTTTTCTGTAACTCAACCACCAATCATGATCCAACATACATGCAGGAAGATTCTGGCCATTGATTAATTGTTGAATTCTTCGTAGCACTTGTGAGAGATGAAGCAAAGCATTTGCAAACGCCACAAGGACAAAATAAGCTTTACCACACACATTCACGTATTCTTTTTCTGGACTACTTTTCCTTTTTCCATTCATTCTCTCATTTCACCTCTGCAGTCTCATACTTTTCTTTCTGTGTGCACATGTAGGCACTGACACAAAGGGCATCTTCCATTCCTTGGAAAGTACTTCAGCCCTCAAGGAGAACTACTAAGCTAAGTTATTGGGGACAAAAGATGCATTTCTTCCCTGCCCCACCCCCCAACTCCCTCCCATTTCTCCATAAATACCAACAAATCTTGTAGGCAGGAGAAAAAAAAGACTACAACTGCTAATTTACCCATTCAGAGGAACATATTTAGCATATTCTTGAATTTACCATTATTACAACATATATAAGACCATGCTTAGAAGCTAGGTTTCTATTTTGGGCCTTCCTGAGTACAGAAGGCACTACTAATT
Organism: Apus apus; assembly: GCF_020740795.1. Lineage (NCBI taxonomy): Eukaryota > Metazoa > Chordata > Aves > Apodiformes > Apodidae > Apus > Apus apus. The sequence continues at coordinate 14,685,569 of NC_067286.1, forward strand.
TTAAAACAAACAGAAATACGAACAAGCTCAGAACTATGTTGCACTTTTTAAAAGAATACATTCAGTGTTTGACTGATCTACAGATTGCACAAATTATGCTTCTAAAAATAATTTTTAAAACAATCATTTTTGACGTGCTTTTCTACACAGGCTTCCACTTGACTAAAAGGGAGTTAAGAAACATCAAAGGCTAAATTGTTCATGAGACTGCCTGAAGAAAAAGGTTTTTTCAGGTCAGCATGAAGGGTAGTAACATTCACCTCAGCAATTAAGGAAATTGTTTCCATCTCTACAGGCATCAGTCTCTTGAAAACCAAAGGAACAGTGTATTCAACACAAACATGAATGAAATGTTGACCAGATTGAAAAACAGACTAAAAATATACTTGGATAACAAAAGACTCTTTTGGAGGGGGGGGAAATCAGTAGCTAAGCAATGCATTAAAATTATGTCCCTGGCTTCCATTCAGATGCTGTCCAAGCACAGCTTCATTGTTTGGCATGTCACTTGCATCTCCTCACGTCACCTTCATGCTCTCACTCAGACAACCTTCAGATAAAAATACACAGGGCTCTATTCTAAGATTCAGCAATATTAACCCAGTAGCCAGTAGCAAAAGCTGTGGCCTTCTTGATTCATAAAGAATTTTTCAAGCCCCTGTGAACTACAGAGCTAGGGAGAGTGAAAGCTCACATCAAATGGAGGCAGACGACTCTTTTCAGGTTCACTTACAAAGCAGGACATGCTCATTATCCATGGTGAGAAGGGTATACCAGCCAACTGCCTCTACAGTTTCCCACAGGAAGAAGGCAGAACAGAGGAAAGGGAATGCTGAATCTGAAATACATTTCATCAGCCCAATAATTTTAGATTAATTACAGAAAATTATTTCCCACTCCACTTCCACATCAATGAAATTTTTTGCTTCTCAGGCCTCTTTAATGCACAATGCTGGCCCCTCTTGGTTATCTGCCACTAAACCACAGCCAGCACAGACTAGGACTGCACACACTTCAAGCTGCTTTGCAGAATATATATGAGGAAAGAAAAAAAAAATACGTTAGCCAGGTAAAACTGCAAAGGGGATTCTGGTTGAAGGAATCTCCCCAAGCACTCTCTCAAAGTAGCAGAAACAGCACCATCAAGCAGATGGGGATGATTATGGTTATTATTATTCTTTATTATAGCTTATTATTATTTTGGTTTAAGAGATTGCTGACCTTTCAGGGTTACAGACCAGGAATAGCTGGATAACTGTGCAGAGACATAGATGAGGGGCTTCTGCTGATGAACAGTCTTTTCAGCCCACCCCTCTGGCATCCCTGTGTGCTCCTTTCTGAGCACTCGTCCACTGTGCAGCACACATCTTCTCCAGTTGTCTTCCATGGCTCATCACTGCCTCCTCACTCTCACAGAAAAAAGGCTCCTCTCCCTCTGCAGAGCAAGAAACAGGACATACCCTGCCCTACCGTTACGTTGCTGCCTGCCTCTGCAAACCACCCTGGATTATCACTAAAGAACAACAGAGACTGAGCTGCAGGACATGACCTTCCCTTCCATTTTCAGCATCACTCTGTTTCATTAAGCAATATGCCTTAACTAGTAGCAAACTAAAAGCAAAACAGGATGGATGACTTTTTGACAAGACAGGCCTTATTAGCATACACTGCCTTCAAACCTGTCAAAAATGGGTGAAGGGCAGCACTTTTAAAAGCAATGCTTTCCACGCTGCAGTATGGAGGAGCCAGACCCGGCTCAGGGCAGGCAGCACACACACAATAGACACTGTTGCCCTAGCAACAGCATCGCAGGGAAAATCTTCAGCAAAGCTTCTCGCTTTCTACCCAGGTTACTTTCAGATTACTACTTAGCACAAGAGATCTGCATGGATCAGACAACATCTTGAATCTGTCTTGAATATGCCTGCATGAAATTACATGATGGCCACACCACAGGGAAGAATAGGACACCCCACAAGTCTACCAGGGAGCTAGGCTCTTAAACCACCCAGCACACCATCTGACAGCAACAGCTTGCAAGCTAATGTATTGTCACCTCACAACAGAATACATCTGTGATTTGTTGTAATCAAGTGTTCTATAATCTTTCGTTTGTTTTCTCAGAAACTGCTAGCTTTAAATAAAGATCTACAGCCTATTTCTGCCACGATTTTTCCCTGCAACAAGACACTTAAGCTTCTAATACTGATTACCACCTCAAAAAACAACCCAAGTAGAAAATAAAAAATAAAACCAGAAAACATCTGAGCTGTTTAATTTTACACATATTTTTATCTTTTCACTAAGTCTATTAGTGAGAGTATGTTGTACAGTATGTGCCTTCAAAAAAATTTGGTCACAAAAAAATTACCTTGAATACTTTGCAGGTTTAAACTGCATCAGTGAGTTAGTTTACCTTGTTTCACTTGGTCCCCAGAGTTTCTCAGATAAACACATTAAATCTTTCTCCCCTCCTCAAGATGCAAGAAATTTTCTGTCACACAAACATTTAAGCTGTGATTGTCATTTCCAAACAAAAAAATAAAGAATAAGGACTTGGTCAAATCATGAAGCAAACACCACTCAAAAAATATTTCCTCATCAGCTCTCTCTACTTAGAAAAGAAACAAGTTTTAAACTTCGGCCTTTTCAAGTGTTTGGCACACAATCTCTTTGGACTAGAGAGCTGCAAAAGTAGACCCATGCATAATCAAATGGCAAGACAGAACTCTTTTGAAACTTGCTCACAGGATACAAGCATCCAAAATTAGAAGAATCACTTAAAGACAATGTAGTCCCAACCCCCCTACCACGGGCAGGCACACCTTCCACCAGACCAGGTTGCTCAAAGCTCCATCCAGTTTGGCCTTGGCAAAGAATCAAAACTACTCAAATTAAACAGGATTGGTTCTAAATTTATGTCTCACCATCTATAAAGACAAAGATGTATATCAAGAACATGCTGGTATGACACACAATAGATAAATTCAGCATCAATTGTGTATATATATATAGTTTCAACCAAATGCCTGTCACACCATACCAGAGAGCTTCATTAGAAAAGAACTCTTCAAACTCCACTAGAAGACAGACAGTCCTGAAAACATCTGCTACTGAGAGCTGCAGAGACTAAATTACACCCCCAAATCTTGATAGTTTGGGAAAAAGAATAATGTTATCTCTTTTGAGTTGTAGAAAACCTTCAGATTTCTTGGTCTTCTGTTAATAAAGGATATTGCGAAATAGATATTCACTTTACCTTTGTAAGAACAGGCAAGCATACAACAAAAGGAACTATTGCAAGAATTTAAACAGGACCAAGATGAATCCTCTACCATATCAAGTCATGACGGGGTATCTTAAGGGTGATGCCATCCCTTTGAAAAAAGCTATTCCTGCTGCAGGAATAATTTGCATTAAGATCTCCAGCTAGAATTAGGAAAATATGACCAAATAATCACACATGCCCCTGTGCTCTTAAAAACTTTACATTTACAGCACGATAAGATCGAACCAAATCTCAGACACAATGCTAGAAATGGACACACAAAACAACTGCTTTAAGAAGCCTCTCTTCACTTGTCTGGAGGGGGCTTTCTGGGGAATTCAGGAAAGAATTACTGTTTTCTTTTCCTTGTAGCTTGTTGTTTTTCTCACTGTCTTTCAGAGTGGGTTCTGCAAGGGATTCCCAGACCCCAGAGCTGCAAAACAAGACTAATTTTTCAAGACTCTCCTGGGGTAAATCAGACAGGTGCCCACATACTGTAAAGATAATTTCTCATTTCAAAACAGCTTTCTTGGAATGCTCCAAATCTAGGGAACAGAGCTTCATGAAAAGGGAAGAGTGATGTAAAAGAAAATGCTTGGCACTGCAATGCAAAGAATGCAGTTCTAGCCCCAGCCCAGTCAGAGCCCAGGGTTGGCTCAGGCAAACCAACTGAGCTGGTGCCTCCACTCCAAGGCTGTAGAATGCCAGCAGCTCTGCTTCTCAAGCCTTTCCATCTGAGGCACTAGGGTAACATCACTGCAAACATCTAAAGAGAACCTATACAGATCAAGAGCAATTAATTCCTAAACATCCACTCAGAAGGACCTAACAAGTTGCTTAATAATGGAATTTTTTTTCTTTTTAAAATAATCTAACATTTTTTATGTTTTAAGCCACTCATTTACAGTCAGAGGCAATAAGATTTAAGGCTCTTTCACTATGATTTAAGAAAACAATACCCACTTTCCAAACTACGAACTGTTTGATTAAGACTTTACAATTCACTTGCAGTTCCATTCTACATCAAGGGCAGCAACCTCCTGGGTCCCTCTTTCCAAAGTGCCTTCTCATTATCAGCACTTTTACCCACCTGACAAGCTACTCCTAACTGAAGAGCTTCCACCCAGAGGGGAAAAGAACCAAAACTACAACCAAACCAACACATAAGCTGTTGAATAAATTATAAATGAGCTTTCTGATACATCAAAAATTGAAACATGGTTATGAGCAATCCTTTCTTAAAGGACCGTTTTTATAATTCCATTTCCTTTACATCTGAAAGTTTTAATGCACCATCAAAAATGAGCTCAGTATGAAATAAAATACAAAGCTTCAGGTCAACAATAGGTCCTCAATAACACTGATGTTAAAGCAGCACAACACAACAAAGTACTAAGCTTGGTTTGGTTTTGGATTTTAAAATCACAGGCATGGAGATTTTGAGTTAAGGCTTACTATGGAAAAGATAACTTATCTCCTACAATGGAAGACATCTTCAATGAACACAACTAGAAGGAGACAAAGCAAAAATTATGTAGGCAGAAACTAACTCTTGGCAGGGCTGGGAGAAGAGGAAGAAGATACACTTTTGTTATGTACATTTACAGTGGTCTTAACACTGTGAGAATGGGGAAAATCTCAATGAAATTTGTGAGGGCAAAAGAAAAATCTCATCATCACTTTATCATCAACACCTCTGCAGAAGGAACTCAATATGAAAGGAAGACTGCTGTGATTTCTAATTATAACATGAGAAAGAGCCTTACCTTATTTCAAATACTGTAGAATATTAACAGTAAATGCAAAATCATGAAACCAGAGATTTACATGTTACACTACCTACAGCATTTCTAAGAGAACAAGTAACCTGATTCCCCTTCTCCTCACTGAATTTCTGACCAAGATTTAGGACTGTCTGGCAGTCTTTCTCCTCTAGCCTAAATAAGATAGTGATCCTTGTCACTCAAACACACAACCTGAAAGCAAAACCAAAAGAAGATAAAATGTTAGCTTCTAACAGAAGTCTGCCACTCCTACTCACATATTTATAGCATCAGGGTTGAGCATAAGGGTAGCAGAGTTAAAAATAACAATAAGGATATTAAGGACTCTGAAGTCAAGTAATCAGAAGTGGTAGCATACTAGGCACAAGGAAAAATGTAGTCCAATGATGCAACTATCCCACTATCTGTTCAAGCCATCTACATGTGAATGAAGTGTCCAAACCAAATGATGATCAAGTACTGCTGATACAGTGGTTTTGAAGAGTAAGAGTTCCTATCCAAAACTGGAGTGGAAGGGGTCATATGTTAGTTATGGGACAAATTCCAAGCCCATAGGGCCTTATAAATTACATTAGAAAGATTTGTGATTAGCCATACAACTTTTCAGACAGACTGTTTAAGTTAAAAGGTCAGAAACACCAAGTACAGAAGATCTGAAGCACTGGGAACACCATCATCTTCACTAATGCTAAATTATTTTAAGATATTCTTGGCCAACTGTGTTATGCTAAGTTTTCTTATTACAAGTTTTGGTGAGAACAAAGTTTTGCATCTCTGAATTCAAACTGATGCAAAGTTTCTTGAGGAAACTATTATTTTTAATATGGATTTTTCAACTTTTTGATTGGTGGTCTTTCAGTCACCAATATTGTATTTTTAAACTGAAAGACAACAGTTAGTAAACCACTATGTATTTTTTTAAAGAGACAAAAAGAATATAAATTTTGCAAAATACACCATTTTTTACTACAATAAGAAAAGCAAGGAAGGAATTTGCATAATCCCACATGCAAGCACAATCTTAAACTAAATTAATTCTTACATCCTCAAGTATATTGGGCAATCTGTGTCACCCCAAACCCAGACAACACATTTCAGAGAGACTAGGCTTTTTGTAAGGACTGGCAGCTGGGACTCAGAAGACCCAGATGCAGTGACTGAGACACACCACAACAGCCTCAAGCTTCAGCTCAGGAACTACAACCTTGCTGCGGGTGGCTAAAAGGAAAAGTTTTTAGAAGTGACTAGGCTGGTCTGTCTCCATACAGGCAACATTCACCAGCTGTCAGGACTAAACAGGATGAACATACGATCAATGCAAAGCTGCAGAGGTTAATTTAAAATAAAATAAAATAAAACAAAACACCACCAACCACACCAAGAAAACCTCATATCACAAAAAATTCCACATCTCCTAAGGGGGACAGTTCTGAAGAACCCCTCTACAGGTCTGCCTGCAGTATTGCCAAGGGATCTAATCTTTCCATAGGGAGAGCCAAAGATTATTTTATTATTTTTCTTTAAATGAGGTCTTATTAAAATTTAACACAGTTAAATAACATATCTAGGAGCTCAAATAGCCTACTTTTTAAAATGATGGTAAGTGGAAATTGCAAGACAAGCAGCATGTTTTAAAAATTGGCTCCTTTATGTACTGAAAACAGTGCAATGGAGCATTATTTAAGCCAGTTTTTAAAATGTGGGCAACTACCTGCTCATTCCTATCCAGACTGTCACAACACACTGCACAAGCGTGATGGGGCTTGAGTGCCTTACATGACAACAGTACTATTTTAAATCTAAACTTCCATCCTAGAGTCTGACCAAGCTAGAAATCATAATCAGCAAAACTCTGCTAAGGAGAAACTCAACAATTGACACAACTATAAGCCTCATGAACAAGACAGGACCAGCAGCCAAAATCCAGAAAGTGGCAAAGACCACATGTAGTCTCATCTTTCCTTTGCTTACTACATTAGCTCCATGTCCATAATAAAAAGCAAAACAAAACAGGAAATAAGGGGAAAAGCCTGAAGAGTTTAGCAACACCTTTACTTGTATTTAAACATAAACAGTATGTAAGGCACTATGTGATCTTCTTGTCCATGGCCTTCCATACATGCTCTAGATTGTCTTCTGGAGTTGCAGTCCTTTACCTTTGGAGTGAAAAGCAGGAAATGCTTTCAGGATTTATCTGCAATGACCAGAGTTGGGAAGGGAGTTATTTTTTATTTTTATTACACTGCTTAATTATCACAGCAGAACTGCTCTCAGATTTAAATATTAAACACCTTAAGAATCCACAATTTTTGATAAATCCCTAAATTTTCTGTGCCACTACAGTAACTGAAGGTGTCTCAGCCTGAGGCATTTATTCTCCTCTCTTTGAAATGCTATTAATGTATTGCATTGACTAGAAATCATGGCTCTAAGGATGACCACCTTCTTTTGAGTATCCCACTTGCTTACAAACCATGTTTTCCAAAGCATTTTTCAAAACCATTCTATGTGTATCTCAAAATAAAACACGACGCTTCATCCAACTGCTTCACACAACTGATTTGCCTACAGCCACAATGAGAAAGTGTTCGTGACATAATAGTCATTTGCACTGTCTTCATGCTGTACCAATGTGGATGTAGTATTTCTACATAACAATTCAAGCCAAAATTAGTGAAAGCAGATTAAAGATAAATATTCATGCCCTCTGCATTGCTCTGCTTTTCTTAGCTTAGAATGGCTGAAAGTGTCCTGTCTCCCTCTTTCATCTGTCTCAGATATCCAAAGCTCAAGACAGGCAGGGCACCAAGCCTTCTTTCTCCTCCATTTTTATTTTTTTTTTTAACTTAATAAATGACAATTCTTCTGCTGAAGTCAAGATGCGTTTGTATTTACACCTTTCACCAATGCAGTGGAAGCTTCAGTGGTAGCTGAGAACATCAGAACCTTGCAAGCTTTGGCACCTAAAGTCTAAAGGCCTCTGAAACCAGTACTCTTCCTTTTTCTGCCTTAATAATGGCTTCATATTCCAAAAGACTCCTGAAAAACATTCCCTTTTAGTATGCAACTTTCTGAATTGAAAAACAGAATACTACCTTTCTGGCTTTCCTTCCTATTCTTAGGTCTCAAATTTCAAGTAAATTTCAAGAATAAAACAAAATGTAAGTGGCTGAGGGAACTGGGGCTGTTTAGTCTAAAGAAAAGGAGGCTGAGGGGGAACCTTATCGCTCACTACAACTACCTGAAAGAAGGTTGGTGCTGGTCTCTTCATGCAAGTAAATAGTGATAGGGTAAGAGGAAATGGCCTAAAGCTACACCAGGGGAGGTTTAGGCTGCACATTAGGATTTTTTTTTCTCTGAAAGTGTTGTCAGACATTGAAACAGGCTGCTCAGAGAGGTGGTCGAGTCACCAACCCTGAGTGTGTTTAAAAGTCATGTAGATGTTGGTGCTTAGGGATATGGTTTAGGGTTAAACATGGTAGAGTAGGGTTAAAGGTTTGACTTGATGATCTTAAAGGTCTTTTCCATCCTAAATGATCTAAATGATTCTGTGATCTGTATATTCCTTCCCACATAAACCCAAATACAACCAAAACAATTACACCTAAGGATAAAATACACTTTTTTTTTTTTTCTGTTCAATTACTGTCCTTCATTATAGATTTCTTCTCATGGTCAAGACTCAGATGAGAATACACTTTACCAAAGGACTTACAAAATGGACTATTTTGAGCCACAGTAATTAAGCTCCACAGAGACAATAGCAGGCAGCAGGAGGAAAAGAAGAACTTTACATTTAATTTTTTTGGCTCCTTTCACCATTCCCTCACATATTTGAGCAAAAATTCTTATAATCACTCTTTGGGGATTTTTTTTATTTTTGCCTGTCTTCTGTGTCTATTGATCAACTTACGTAGATTTCCCTTTTTGGGTAATAGTGGCAGTTGCCACTGGTTGCATAGAGATGCTTTGTTTTCTTATTGTTCTTTTTCTGTTTGTATTGTAACTTTATTCTGAGTGTCACCTCCAGCAAGAGTAGATTAGCAAGTGAAACAAGATACACTCAGAAAAGCCTTTTAAACAAACACTCCAAGGTCTACAGACCATAACAATATGTGTCTTCTTCTCTCCTACATCTGAGAAGTGTATGAAAGACTCCTGAGCAACAATTAACACCTTCTTGCATGAAACAGCAAGCATCTCTCTAGCAGTCTGTCTTGCAGGACAGGACGGTTTTGACCACTGAAAGTAAAAGAATGTTATTGTGGATATTTTTGTGCAGAGAAAGTAAAATGGGCACTGTTAAAATCACCCAACAAAACTGGTGTGCATATATAGTGCGGGACAAGCCCACTCTCCTAGCTACTGTGCCAATCTCCTCTTCTATGTTTTGTAAGACAGTGCCATGCTGTGGACACTCTGCTCCGTTGCTGCTGCACTCTGCAGTCTCTGCAGGTACAGTAGGCCTGTTTCCTGACCCACTTTCTTCACCAATCTCAATTTAGCTCTACGCTAGCGATGCTCCTGGCATGACAATCAGATACTGCAGCCTGCAGTGCAGTTCGTTACAACACATTCACAAGCTCCTAGTAAATTCAGTGGAAAAGTACCGTATCAATGAAGCCTAATTAAACTGAAGTCATTTTCATAAACTTACGTCAAATGCAACACCAAAAAAAGTGTTCTGGAGATTTAAAAGATGCCTTTTTATTTTAAATCTACTAAATCTGCTACTCATAAAGTAAATCCAAAAAATCTTTTCTATTGAAGGGCCGAGAATGGAAAAGGGTATTAGAGCTAGTACCTGTTTTCTGGATTACTTAATCGATCTTATAGTTTGTGCCACTTAAAACCTGACAGAATTCCTCCCACTGTCATTTATTTCTCACTAGAGAAGGGCTCCACACTTTAACATCCAGTGAAACTGTAAACTTAATCTCACTACAGCTATGAAGGTTATCTTCTTACATGCACTAGAACCAAATTCCTCCCTCGGACACAGCCACCTGCAATTAACTTCAGATTTTACATGTAAAAATCGGTTTCGGACATTCACCGTTATGACAGACAGGCAGGACTGCTCTGGCTCCAAAGTTAAGATCTAATATTTGGATATCACTGCAACCAAGTAA